>NW_004955472.1:3669384-3767917 GCF_000276665.1 Chinchilla lanigera | reverse complement strand
TTCGTCTACTGAAGTTTGACCCTCCAGTACTTCACAGTGTTGGGAGACAGATTTCCCGTGACGTGATTACATTACATAGAAGCCATGAAGCTGGGGATATAGCTCAGCGGCATAAGCGCCTTCCCTGCAAGCCCAAGGTCGTGAGTTTGATCCCCGGTACCGCAAAAACAAAAAAAAAGAAGAAGAAGCCATGAAGGTGGGCGCTAATCTGATCGAATAGGTGTGGTTAGAACATGAAGAAATTTGAATGTACAAGAGACACCAGGAATATGCTTGCATACAGGAACGGCTATGTGGAGTACAAAGCAGGAAGCGAGTCATTGGCGAGCCAAAGAGCGAGGCCTCAGCAGGAAATCAGTCCTGTCTGCACTCTTCGGCCGTGCTTGCACCTTACTAGTTCCTACATTTTCTCTCATCCGTCTCTGTTACTTGAGAGATACTTTCTCCATGTTTTGTCTTAATCTGTACACTCTACTGCCTGCATTCTATACCTGATAATCCAAACAACTATTTTGAAGATAGCAACAGGCAATATAACAATCATGGTTGATTTCCTATCATATTGTTTTGAAATTCTGTATCACTTTTAATTTTTATTTTTTGCTCTCTTTAAAATAAAAAAAAATTAAAAAAAAAAAACAGATCCCACTGCCACCTTTAAAATAATAAATGTCCTACAAATATTTCTGGTCTAGACTTATGCAATCATAGCTATAAAATCAAACACCCCATGAATATTTCCGGTGAGAATATCACGTATAAAATATGCCACACGAAAAAGCATTCCTTTTCACCCAAACATGGAGATCATTTGTGTTCCACCTACAGGTAGATGGCTCGCTACTCACCTGTCGGCTGTCACAAACCTGAGATCCACCCTCACACATGCTTCTCACCCCGAGCTTCTGTCCCGCATAATCATTAATCCAGGTGTTCCAGTGAAATTCACATAGGTACCCAACCTCTGCTTTCTCCTCACACCACTGTGTCTATCCCCATTAGACCGCACTCGAGATTTTAGAAGAGGCTGCAGACTCTAGTCTTAAATCTCTGTACTTTAGTTTCAACACTACCTGAGTAAACTTCCTGAAAGACAAATCTGCAAGTGAAAGCACTGTATAAAAGCGTGCACTTGCAATACTCATTGAGCCCATTTTCATAAAAAAGCATAGAACATTCATATCATTTCATTATCTGGATACCCTGTTTTGCCACAGTCTTCCTTTCAAATCTCATTACTAGGAACTCCTCCATCTTAATTCTAAGATATAGCTGTAAAGAGCTTCTTCCAGTTTCCTTAGCATAGTACTTTAATATGCTTCCATTCTTTAATTGATAGTATGACATCCTCCTTAAATATCCTTCCTTTGTATATGTGATTGATGATCCAAACGCATTCTGAAAAGGCTGCTCATTCCTTAGTTTGCAAAGAGCTTTCTATGACTTGGTCATGCCTAGGTGAATATTCTTTAACCTTGCACATCCACCCATTCTTCCACAGCACCATTTAACACCATTAGCACACTGTCTGGCAATTATATTTCTGTCTATTTATTCCCACTGTCATCGCAGAATGCACAGGCAAGCTCGTATGTTTGTCTGCATCCTCGATTCCTTGAACAAAGCTTGGCACACAGAGGCTCTCTCGAATATTTCTAAACGAATAATTAATTTCTTTACTTTAACCTGAAGAGTCTTGTTCATGCAAGGATCATGTACAACTAAAGTTGTAAAAATATTGCTTTTGCTTCAAGGAAGTGACCATTGGGTGTATTCTAGACATATTGAAAGTGAAAATGTTTCTGAATCAGATGACAAAGGATCCAGTAGCTGCTTAGCCCAGGAAGATGAAAGTCACAGAACAAGCGGGAACAAAGATGGACAACAGGGAAGCTCAGGAAAGAGCCACAGTCCCAGTGTGCCCTGGAATGCTTAAGAAACGGGAGGACGACGTCCAGAAACCATGGAGAAGACCAGAGCTCTTCGGAAAGGACCGTGCTTCCTTCTCTGTTCTCTTTTCTTGTTTCATCCCGGCTTTAAGATATAGATGTCACCCACGCACGTCTACACTACATTTCCTGCCCTCAGTTTATGGACCTACATGTCAGTCACACCCACTCACACCCAGAACTGGGCTTTACTAATTATTTTAGTAACGGTTTTTCAATCCTCTCAAGTTGGCGTACTGTGATTAAAGGTCACAATGCTGTAAATCACTAAATGATATTCTCAAAGTACTTTGTGAATATTCTATTAAGAAATATGAATAAAATAGAGAGATAAGTTAAAATAATAATAAATCCTAAAATGTCTTTCTCCCCATTATTTTATCTTACCATACAATGTTAAAGGTTCTTCTCGTCATAAAATTATCATCATGGAAATGAAACATCTAATTCAGGATTGATGAGAATCTTTAAAAGAAAAGCAGAATAGGGATTTGCAGTCTAAAGCCATTTTTCTATTGAAGTTACTGTACAAGAGCTAGGCAGGGGTACTCAGTAGAATGGCCCAGGGAATCTTAAAACCAGGCTATGAATCTGCATTCCGTTTCTTGCTAGTTGTGGAACAGTAGGCAGATCATTAAATGTTAGTTCCATAAATTCACTTTTAAAGGCAGCAGTCATAGCACAATGTTAAATGAAAGAATCTAATGAAAATATGTGTCAGAATAGATTGGGCTATGACACATAATGAATCCCAATTATTATTTTGTTGAACTACTCAAATTTTTAGAATCAATTTATCTATAAATATTAACAAGTATATTATCTTCACTTGATCCAAAAAAAGTCTTTTTAAGGTTAATATTTACTATAGTTTTTATTTTTTTCTATTCACAGAGACACCAAGTTAATAATAACAGCATAAGTACAGAAAATATTTTGATTTAGCCAAACCTAGGTTGGCTTCCTTGTAACATTCACACTGGATCCAAATTAGAGAATAAATACAAATTGCTTTGTTTAGTTCAATTATTTTTCTAAAATGTCTCTACCTCCATCACCAAAATAAAATTATAGATTGCACAGTCTAGAAACTAATAAAAATATCTAATTCATCATTTAAATTTATATGTGAATAAATCAAGATGTAATAAAAGTATTCCTATCCTATATTCCCTCAAACATTTAGAAGATCAACTTTTTCTTATCTTTGTTGCTCTACTTTGAAGCAGAAAACATTTAATATCTTACCTTTATTTAATATATTTTAAGGAGATTCTCTGTTAAATTCTAGATGCTCAAAGTAACTAGTCCTTAATCATTCCAGATTTTAGTGTCAGGCCATTATAGATCTAAGTTCCAGACTTGGCAACAATTTACTTGTTATTTTGGTCAACATGTATAACCTCTTCGTGACTCATTGCAGCTCATTATTAATACAGGGGAATATAAATCACATCTGCTCAGAACAATTCAGAATAAAATAACAGCACATCTATTAAAATTTAGCCCAGAGAAGAGCATGCTTATTTAACTCACATAACCGGATGGTCAGAGGCAAAGGGATGCTGGCATCAGGTTAGCAACACATTGATGTCATGGTCAATATCTCCGTGGTCATCTCTCCACTTTCCATGTTTTTTTCCTGATTGTCTTCAAATGTCAATACTGTCTCTTGACAGTATTTTGGGTAGTGAGGTTAATATGGTCAAACATGATAAGCTATGACACACGTATGCTAATTCTCTGAAATGAATGGAATTACTATGTATCACAGACATACTAATACATTTTTAAAAATGAAATACATGCAAGAAATGAAGAGAGAAGAGCAAATCCCTTTGTTTTCTTTATCTGTCTGTCTGTGTATCTATCTACCTAGTTATTCATCATTATTTATTTCTAAGCAGGGCTGCCCTCCACATGGAATTCTAGAACCATGCAATCGTAGCTTGGTCCAAAGTTTTCCATCTTGCTTCCTATAGCTCTCAGGGTATTGTGAGGTTTAATTCATCCTTTTTATGATATCTCATCTCATAAAAAAGCAGGGGATAGATATCGGGAGGGAAAATAGCCTTATCTGGTAGTCAAGTTGTCTGACTTTTGGCCAGTAAGAGAATTCAGTGTGATAATACGAAAGCAAAGCCTTCAACAGAGAGCCCTGAACAGAGTGAAACCCCCAGTACAGACTGTTGGTACTATCACCTATTGCAATGGAAAGTATCACAGTACCAGAGATGTTTACATTAACATACAAAATGGTGTCGGGTGTATGTTTCTGGTTATCCCTTGGGGCATAGGTATGATTGAATTTGCCTTTTCCCTGGCAAGATGATCAATGGGCTGTGAGCAGAAGTGGCGTGTGTTACTTCTGGGCGGCAGTTTTAAAATCGGTGTGTTATACGCTATGTTCTCAAGTCTGTCTTCAAAGCCTAACATCATTCCAGGTGGTGAATCTACATAAGCCTGTGCCCTGCAGAGAGAATGACATGAAGCTTAAGCATCTGTTGCCCAACCATGTCAAACCTGCATCCTCGGAGGGAAAGAATGCGTTATTAGCCTTGGAGATGTTGGTGATGCTTCTTAACTACAACATAGCCCAGTGTGCTCTAGTGCATAGCCCAGACTTATGATTCTTTCTACAAGCATAATGGCCATGAAGTAAACAGTAAGAGCAATATTTACTTTACATGCAGAGTATATCTAATCTGTTTAGAACGGCAAAGAACAAGCCCAGAGACTGAATGTTATTACTGCCTCTTGAGTTTAGGTTTTCTCACTCAACTTGATAAATCAAACTTATTTTATTTTATTTCATTTTGTTTTATTTTACATAGTCAGATGGTCTTCCTCCTTGAAGAAATGCTGGGATCCAGGATTCTTCCATCTCTGCCTGCTCCTGCCACTCTCGCCAGAGTTTTAGGACTGAAGCCTTGCTTCCCAGGGGCAGTGCTGACCAGGCTCTAACACCCATCCGGTAACATCAGTCAAAGAAACGAGCAGTGGTGAAGGGCAGGACAGGAGTTTTAATCAACACGGTCATGCTGGAAACTGCAGATAAAGAGGCTCAAGGTCCGTCTTGGGGGACAGTGGAAACTTTGGACTTGTGTAGCTTGTGGGCTTACATACCTAGGGCCACGCATGGGGGCCGTGCACTGGTACCGGTCAACCTACAGACTAGGCAAATGGTATCTCAAGATTAGTTGTGTAAGGTCCTGGAAAAGACGCCATCATTGTGGGTGTAATTCAGGTCCCAGCCTCATTTCCTGTCACAGGGTAACTGTTCCCAGTTAGAGGGGTTGACTTCATCAAGGGTGGTGTGTGAGGCTTTTCCTGGAATCTAAAGTGGCCCCAAATTTAGGACTTGAGAGTTCTAAGAATTTCTCCAGTAGATCTGGAACTGGACTTTATAAAAGCTGATAACTGAATTTCTTTGCAAATTACCAGCTGAAAATTATTTTAGTTACTCTTGGTGTGCTGAGTCTTGAAGGGGAGTGAGACAGGCTAGGCAAATTTAATTGTAATAAACTTTGTAACACAGACACGGGCTGGGTGACGAGCGCGGCCTGCCTGCAGAGCTGAGCAGGGATCTGTCCCAGGGTTTCAGAGTAGTTAATAAAGATAGAGTGAAGACAGATGCTGGGGTTCATCATGCTTCCTTCACCCACTAGGCATTTGCAGGTACACCCTCTAAGCCTCTGTTGTACCACTTCCTTGACCTAATCTTCTTCTCTACATGGCAGATTTTTATTTTTCTGTGGTCCACACAGAAAAATGTTTTGCTCAGTTTCAGG
Organism: Chinchilla lanigera; assembly: GCF_000276665.1. Taxonomy (NCBI): domain Eukaryota; kingdom Metazoa; phylum Chordata; class Mammalia; order Rodentia; family Chinchillidae; genus Chinchilla; species Chinchilla lanigera. The sequence continues at coordinate 3,762,177 of NW_004955472.1, read as the reverse complement.
AAGAATTTACATATGTGGCCTCCTCTAACAGCAAAGTAAGTAGGGAAGGAGAGAGGGTTATCTAAAGAAGGGAAAAGGATTTCAGTAGACAATCAGGCTTTGCTACTCTTTTTTTTTTTTCTTTTTTTGGTCTTTTTAAGATAGCATCTGGCTACACAGTTCAGGCTGGACTTGAGCTCACTTTGTAGCCCAGGTTAGTCTTAAATTTCCAAAGATCTTCCTGTCTCAGCCTCCCAAGTGCTGAGATTACAGGTGTGTGCCACCAAGCCCAGCTAGTCTTTGCTACTCAGGTATTACAATTCTATAATTTGCAATTTTGAGCAGGTTTCAATGGTTTTCATTTGTTTGTTTATTTTGGCCTGTTTTTTATTTTATTTTATTTTGTTTGAGATAGGGACTCCTTGTTTAGTTCCTACTAGTCTTGAACTCACCACGTAGCCCAGGCTGACCTTGAACTTAAAGTGATTCTCTTGCCTCAGCCTCCTTCCCTTGTGTTGTGATGACAGGTCTGTGCCGCCATGCCTGGGTTGGCAGTGTTTCAGTAGAAACATTCATTTTTGTCTTTCAGCTTTATCCAAGCACTGACTATGTTTTTGATGACATGAAAATTTGTGAAAATACCTGAATCTATCTTGAGAAATTCAGTGGGAGCTGCCGGTGGAATTGTTTAAAATGTTTACATCAAGTAGTCTTATGTCCATAAACACTTCATCAGTGGAACGTTCTGAGATGCTAATCCAATCTCAGCCCCTATACTGATTCACACTATTCCCATTACACGTTGTATTCATGACAAAAACTTGTTAAGCATATAAAACATCAAATTAGGAAGTCATTTGAGTTAAGTGTAATAAGGCAGTGGTCATTGTATTCCCTCTTTTATTTACAAATGCCAAACAGAATTTCAGTAACAGGTAGTAATCAGTGTTGGGTTTCATGGTTGTTTCACAATTGCTCAAAAGTCATTTGAAATAATTACGCTGGTTGAGATAATTTAAGGCCAGATATAAACTAATTTGTGATGTGTATTTTTTCTCTGTAGACAATTACGTATAATTTGAAAATAATCTTGGAAAGTTTACTAATATTTAAGGACAAACAGATAAAAAAGAAGGAAGGAAAGAAACATTATGAAAGTATGCTTCATTATTTCTTACATAGTTCCTAAGACATAGATTGGTAAGTCAGATGCCTTTTTTTCTTTTCTAATTTTTTAACTAATTCATAACAACAGAAATGTTGTATATGGTGTCTTAGTTACTTTCCTTGTTGTTCCGACAAAATACCCAACATCCAAAGTTAAAGGTGGGAAGGTTTATTTTTCTCACAGTTTCTAGAGGTTTCAGTTTGTACTCAGCTGGCTCCAAGGCAGGGTGGTGTAGCAGACAGGAGTTAGAGAGGAGAAACAGTTCATGGCAGCCAGAAGGCAGCAAAGCAAGCAAGGGACCATAGCAGCATCTTTCTGCCCCTTTTATCTTATGCAGACTACTTAGGACAGGTAGCACTCACACCCTTAATCCTAGTACCCTTGAGCTTAGCGCTTCATCAGGAATAAATTCCACCATCACATAAGCTGGATCCAGCCACCTCTGAAAAAGCCCCACCTGTGACCACATGAGACATAAGGGGGATTTTATTTTAAATCTTTTTTAACCCAATTACTTTAGTTCTCAAAAGTCAGGTATCAAAATTCTATTTCAAAATTATAACCCATATCCTTATGTGCTGACTATATTTTATATGCTTAATAACTTATTTTAAATGTTGAATATGAATAAACCCTTACTTTAAATATTAGTTTCACCCTGACATTTATCCACATGTATGCATATATGCATACATACAAAAATACTTATACATAAATACATATACACACATACAAAGGTAATTTTTTGTAGAATTAAGAAACATAACAACGGGGCTGGGGATTTAGCTCAGCAGCAAAGCGCCTGCCTGGCAAGCTCAAGGTCATAAGTTTGGTTCCTGGTACTGGAAAAAAAAAAAAAAAAAGAAACATAACAACATTAGTTTTAATTTTTAATCATTTCTACAGATGGTTCTTTCTCAATACTTATGTCAATATAAGAAATCTGAAATAAAAGTAACAAATTTTATGAACCTGTGAAACTTTTTGCTAGAATTAATTACTAAGTATTGGCAGAAGAAAAACAGTCATAGGCCCAAGAATGTGTTTTAAAAGATCCTACATTTAGTAAAATTGTTTTTGTTTTTTTATAATACAGCCAGTACTATTCTTTTATAATCCACTAAACACACGATTAGTGTATGTGTAAACTGACATATAAATGTAAATAAATTTAAGCACTTAGATTTCTGAGGTACTATAAATAAATAACTATAGAATATGCAACTATAATTAATAACTTTTGTTTTATAATATGTGGCTTATCCAAAATGTTTTCTAACAATCTAATCTCTTACATAAAACTGTACACACACACACACACCTGCACACACATACACAAACACATACCTTAAGTAACTTCCTCTTTTCATTCTCCTTATCTTAACTTTGGCCTCACCACTGCTCAAAATCAGGGTGTGACCCACCAAGGACATAACCTTGAGCACTCATCTGACCAAACACACTATATCTGTGAATGGTCTAAGATAATTTCTAATAAACTTTGGGACAATCTAATGTCGAGGCCTCCTGAGGAAGAAGTTGCCATATGAAACATTTAAGATCAGTCATATCTGTGAGAATGTGTCAAATGCCTTCTCCAATGATTTATGTACATTCCTTTCATACTTGAAATATTCTTAGGTTCAATTCCATGACAATTCCTCTTTGAAACCATTGAAATGCAGGCTGAGACAAACATCACTTTATAACAAATTATTCCATTATTTATCTTGTGTATTTTTGAAAACTGACTCACTATCGTTCATTACTCAGTATTATTAAGAACTAGATGGATAGAATAGTGATTCTATTTTGACAATTGCAGAGTCGATGTACTTTTTATAAGTAAACATAACAAGTATCTAGAATATTTGCTGATGAGTGAAAGAATGTCAATGAGAAGAGACAATAGTACAAGTCACTTTTTATTGTATGTATTTTGGTATGCTGTGGGCCAAATCACTGTTGCAAAACAGAACTTTGGAAAATGCCTTGCCATGTTTCAATGTAGATTTATCATCATTTTAACAAAACTATACCAGAGACAAAGAATAAGCAGTTATAAGCAATGGGAAAAGACATAACAAAAGTTGAAGCTGTAACTGGGATAATTTTTTTTCTTCACCTGTTCCTTTTAATTATGCCTAAAAGCCCAGCCCTTATCATGGAGAGATTTTATCCTGTCTAAATACTGTAATATATAGATCCAGGTTCCCAACTAATCAAAATAATGTTGAGACTGGATTTTACAAATACAACACATATTCTTGTTCATGTACAAAACTTAAGAGAGTGAGTATTTCATTGGTCAAAATACTGCGTTATTCTGGTTTTAATAAGTCATCAAAAATTTAGAGATAATTATAAGTAAAGCTAGAGGGACTTATGACAAAATGTCAGACTCCATCAATAAAGGGGTCTAAGAGCCAGTGGGTTACAACTGCTATCCCTTAAAAACTTACCTGTCAGCTCTAATGCGTATGCTTTAATTATACATGCTCTAGTTTCTCAGAAAATTTGTTCCTGCCTAGAGGATATCAAACCCCAAGTAATCATACTGATAAAACCAATAACAAATAAGCTAGATTCCTTTTACCAGAGATCTACCAGATTTTATCTAGAGAGAGGGTTATAAGATACGTATCAAGGCTTTAACTAACTATACTCAGTGGGCCTTAAATGACGCCACACATGGTCTCTCTCTCCTAAATAAACAAATAAAATTAATGAGACAGGCTATCCTCCAAAACTGGATGACATTAAACATTTTAACAGCAGCAGAAGAAGAACTTGTGCAGCTGTAAGAACAGAATGTTATGTGTACATTCCTGGTCCTTCTGCTAATACCTCAGTAGCTGTTCAAGATATTAGACAATATATCAATGCTATGTCAGATACAGAAATTCCCAAGACCTTATCCTTATCCTCTTTATGGGAAACCATTACCGGCTCCCCTTGGTGGAAATCTTTTGACTGTATTCATAATTATCCTGTTGATCTTATTATTTGGCCCATGCATACTTAATTGTTTTTTGGTTTTGTCTTCTCCAGACTTAAAGCTATATGCTCACCTAAGATGAAAACACCTGGTGTCTATTGAGGGCCTTTAGATAGATCCTCTGGAGAGTATCTATGATCAACAACTACAACCCCTTTCAGCCTGAAGAACCCAGAGCAGTCACCACCCATTATTCCCTCAGGGCAGTTCAGTGTACTTCTTCAGAGCCGGGGGAGGGGGGGTATGTTATAGGCAATTAAGTTAGATAAAAATATTATAAGCAGTCAGATAGGGCCAGGCTCTCAAAGGATCCAGTGCAGAAGAACTACATCGGAACTGTGGGAGATACAGGCACCTCTGTTGTGGGCCAGACCTCAAGACAAGAGATACCTCAAATGCACCCACATACTTCATTAAAGATAAACACCAGGGTTTAGTATTCTAAATAAGTCTCTATCATCTTGAAAATGCCAGGAAGAGTCACTAATCCAACCCCCTACAGGAAAAACCCCTGTTCTGTATTCATGTCTGCTTGCTATGTGACTCACTTCCCCATTTGATCCGGACTTAATCAATTTTACCTGAACAATTATACTCATAATCTTACTGGTTGACCACAGTTTTGTCCCACCTCATGCCCACCCTCTGAGTTCCCATGTTTCCAACTTGCACCTGCCTCATGTGGTGGATTTGCTCTATAAAAGTCCCTAAAAAAGGGAGATTCCTGGGCAACTCACTTGGGTCCCCTCTGTCTCCCTCTCAGACAGAAACTTTCTTTCTTCCAATAAATATATTCTGTTCTTCACCTCCATTGTTCCTAATATTCATTCTTCAATTTTGGAGAACATGAACTCTTACCAGATAACTAGTAGGTTGGTAGTTTCTTTCCCCTATATCACTGTCAACAGATTTTCATGAGAATAATGTCATTAACAATATGACCTTTAAATAAAAAACTTATCTTGCATCTTCTGCCGGGTCAATATAATCATATGAATCCTTTAAAATAGAAGAGGAGGTTAAAGAGATCATCAGAGTGACATAGCAGAAGAGGAAGGAAAAAGAGATGAAGCAGAGGGGAAAGTTAAAGAGCTTCCAAGTGTGAAAGGAAGTCTGTCTGTCCTTTTTGACTTTTAAGTATGCCATGAGCCAAGTAATGTGAGCAGGCTCTAGAAGCTGAAGAGAACTGAAAGGAAACTGACACATAGAATTCTAATCATGGAACTGAGCAAGCCTAGAAGCAAGTTCTCTCTCCGAGCCTCCAGTCAGAAGGGACTCTTGCTGACCTCTTGATTTCTGCCTTGTAGAGCTCTACATGGAGAACCAGCTGAGTCACAGTGTGTCTTGACAAGCAGAAATTGTACGATAAATTTATTTTGTAAGCCATTAAATTTGTGGCAGTTTGTTATGGCAGTTCCTCGGGGGTGTGTGTGTGTGTGTGTGTTTGTCTGTGTGTGTGTGTCTGTGTGTCACTCATACAGTTTTCTTAACCCTAAAGCCAAGACAAGAACATAGATTTCAGTACATAAATATTTAATGGATGAAGATTGTTGACCTCAGCAACCATATTAGTGCTGGAAGGCTGTGGAACCCCTGGAGGGTGGGACCCTGCAGGAAGCCCATATGTCACTGGACGTATGCTTCCTTTGTTCCTGGCTGTGAGATGAGCAGTTGGTTCTGCCCACACTCCCCACAGATGCCAACCAGGATCTCCACTAGAGAGGATGCTCACCTGTCACTGGAGCCTCTGAAATTATAAGTCAAAATACAAAAAGGTAATTCTTTGTAAGTTACCTTTTTTAGTTCTTTTTTTAATTTTTACTTAATTTTTCATTTTTTAAAATTTTTTTAATTTTTAATTTTTTAAATTTTTAAATTTTTCTTTTTCATCAATATGTGTTTACAGAACATAATGATTAAACATTCATCGTGGGGATTCAGTGCTCTACATAATATATCTTAGTTTTTTTTCATCTTTTCCCCCTCTACCCCTCTTCCCTCTATCTCTTGGTCCCCCTTCCTTTTTGTAAATGATGTGTCTCACTATTATTTACCTTTTATATGTTGTTTCTCATAGAATAAAAACATGCAGTTATTAAACTTGTGTGTCTGATTTATTTAATTAACATTACGGTCTCAGGGTGGACCCATTTTCCTACAAATGACTCAAGTTTATCCTTCCTCATAGCAGAGTATTATTGTGCACACATACCACACTTTCTTTATCCACTCATCTATTGTTAAACGTATAGGTCACTTCCCAGACTTAGCTATTACAAATTGTGCTATATGCATGGATTTGCATGTGTCGCTGCAATATTATAACTTTAAATCTTTCAGGAAGATACCTAGCAGAGGACTAGCTGGGTCCAATACAATTCTAGTTTTTAGTTTTTGAGGAATATCCAGATGTAAGCCCTTTATAATAGTGACAGAAAGCTGAGTAATTCAGATACTGCAGTAGTTTTCTACTACACCCAGGAAGAGAGATAACAAACACAATTAGATACATGGATCTAGTTCTCAATATGTAAGAATGCTACTGGAGGACGTGTGGACACATCACGCCTTGTACATCCATTACGGTCGGCCGGCTCTCAGGACACATGCAGATGGCCCCCCACTGACCAGAGCACAAAGGTAGATTGGAGAGTGAGACATAGCCTAAGCCCATAGAGAGAAACAAATTCCCCAACAAATGTGTACTCAAGGATTTTTTTATTATCTCTCTAGGACAATCACGGTGCAAGTATATTTGGCCTAAATCTGAGGAAGGACAGGTGGCTAGGGGAAATCAACTATGTGAAAGGAAGAAATTAAAGTTTCCATGTACTGAGAATATCAGGAGAGAAACATTAATTTTTACCTGTCACTAGGTCTTGCTGCTGTGTACATTTTACTTATTAATTTTCTGGAAAGTTCTAGATTTTTGGTCCAAGTTTTTACTCTGATATGAATAATGGATTAGGAATGTTTGCATTTGTGTGACAATATTCCCCAATCAACATCAGACTTGACTTTATTCTTTTCCTCTCTTCTTCCACCCTACACTCAGACTTACCCAGGAAATCTTGGCACCTGGCGTCCATAATTTATCACAGTTCACATAGCAACTGCAATAGCTCACAAACAGAAGAAATTCAAACATTTTACTGCATTTTAAATATATTCACAGAATTATAAAACTGAATGCTATAGAACATACTTCTCAGTTTCAATTTAGCACTCTCTTAAGGTTGGTATTCATATAGTTCCAATAAAGATGATCTAACTTAGCATCCACCGTGGATGTGACTAACCTGCCACCAGTTTCCCACCTGAGTTGCAACAGAACCCTTCTCAACACAGACAGATCCAGATAGTCCATTTAAGTGATTCTGTACGTCACATGAAATAGTGCACTCCTACAGAATGCTTTATTTTCTCATTAAAAGAGAGGAAAACCAAGGGCTAAAGACTAAGAACTTTGAACAAGAATACATAACTAGCAAATAACTGAAATGAAATTTGAATCCAACTCAGCATAGCACCTGTATCAATCAGGGTTTTACTGGAGAAACAGATGTAACACCAGATGTACAACTGTATAAGAAATTACAAGACTGGCTTATGACGGTCAGCCAGAGAGCTGTATGAGGAAGTGTGCAGAAGGTGTCTGCACACTGAAGACCGAAGGAATCAGTCCAGGGTCTGGAGTTTACTGCAGAGTTCCGTGCAAGTCCATACCAGGAGGCCAATGAGTCTGCGACAGAAGGCTGAAGGATCCAAGGCAGAAGCCGAAGAGTCTGCACTAGAAGCCAGGAGACAAGTCCAAGCTGAAGGTGAAGACTGGAGCTCCTCCAAAAGGAATGGAAGTACCTCTGTCCTTCTTCATCTCTCTTTTATATTATCTAGGTGATGATCCACCCTAGGGTGTCTCTTCTATGCCCTAGGGTGGCTCCTCTACACCCTAGGGTGTAGAATTTCTGAGCCAATTGCTGAGCCAAGTTTAGTTATGCTTCTAAACTTCTCAAGTTGACATAATCAATCAACCACTACAGCACCTAAGCTTTTGCTCGGTCTAACCTATCTCATTCTAGTTATATGCCAAAATATCAAAATCTGCTAACATTAGAACATTTCATAATTGAGTTTAACAAAGATCAGTCTCTGGTTTCTGGAAGAATAGACTCAGGCGCTATCCTTGCTACTTACCATTTCTGTGAACTGGGCAAGATGACTGGGCATTTCCTGTGCTCAGGAAAACAACAGTAATGAATTAACTGCACATTCGTCAGAAATAAATGAGATAACATATGTAAGGTACTTAGCTCATTACCTGACACCTAGTAAATGTAGAAGTTATTGTGGGCTGTTATTATTGTCACCTTTTACATATAACTGAGTGGATGAAACCATGTCTATAATGCAAAAAATAAGGTAGAAATTATGACTGTAAATCAGAATAACTGAGAAGCAAGCTTTACCCCAAATAATAGAGCTGGTCACGCATTGTGCATATTTACACACTGGTTCTAAACATAATCATCTCTCATAGTAGATAAGCCTTGTGACTGACAAATAGTATATAAAGGCCTGATACTCTTTATGAAATTTACAGGAATATGTGGCTAGAGAATGTGTGATACATAGTGGACAATGAAGTTTTATTTATTTAAAAAGCTGAAGAGTTTTCTTTTAGCAAGTATCACCACAGTTTGATAAGCAGTAAATATGAAAGCAGACTCCTTTTTCTTTTGCTTTGGGCAGTCAGGAGAACTGGAAAGTGCTGTGTAAATTCAAGATGTCAGTGTTGTGGACAATGCATTGGTGAGCACTGCAGGAGTACGGCAGGACTTAAGAGAAAAGTGAAGGAGATGCTGAGAAATTAGAAGGGAATCTGAGCACCAGGATCCCTGAAGAGGTGTGTAGTCATTCAGAGTAAAGGCAGGAGATCAGAGATTCACAGCACAGGCATCTCAACTACCATGCTGTGTTCTTCACTTTTGAAGGAGTCTCTTAAGTGGCAAGAGCAATGCTGGAAAATACTAAAATCTCACCAAATGTCTGTCATCTAATGTTGAAATATAGACGCATCGACATGAGTTACTACCATCTAAAGAAGCCATGGGGGCGCATTACAAGCACTGAGGTGATCTGAAGTACCCTGGGAATTCTCACCACCATGAGGTTTCTTAGAAGGGGAACATTAAGCTCCAGTTTTTCTATTTTAAACTTTGAGGCAATTGCCGCAGCTGCTGATACATAGCAATAAAGGACAGCATGGACAAAATGCTAAAGAAAGGAAAACTGGCAAGTAGCACAGAAAGGTGACTCTTGCTTCCAGAAAATGTAGCAAGCATTAGAAAATCAGAACAAGGAGGGCTGTTAAACTAATTTTCCAGACAGGAAAGCTAAAATCCAGAGGGGCTGTGACTTACACAATTAGCTGGTCTGGAAAGGTGATGGGATGTATATATCAGTTAATTTTACTTCTGGCTTTACAGTGTCACACCAGTGCCATATGGCAACATGTATCCTATCTTTGACTAGGTACAGTGAGCCAAATTTCAGAATAGTACCAAGATTACCTGACCGTTGTATATCACACCTTCTTGCAGTCCAGTGCTATCGAGGTGCTGCAATAAAAGGGTTTTGCAAATGTAATTGAGGTCTCCAGCCATTGACGTTGAGCTAGGAAGATTATCTCCAGTCCATCAAAGCTGTCACCTTGACTGGTTAAGAGAGTCCTGGAGAGGTGATTCCATAGGGGGTACTATACTCATCTCTTAATTCATTCTAGCCAAAATTCTAGCTATTAGCAGGTGGAACCCAGTTGAAGATAAGTCACTGAGGGTGGGGTTTTGAGAGTACATCTGTGGCTACCGCTCTTCTGCTATGCTCTATTTTCCTGGCCAACATAAATTGAGCTACTTTATCTATCACACCTTTCCGCCATAATATTCTTGGCTTAGCGCCAGCCAATACTGGACTAAACCTCTGAAACCCTGAGTCGAACTAAACCTCTCATCTGTTACATTATGGCTGCCTAGTATTTCATCCCAGCAACAGAAAAACTGGCCAATAACAGGCATGAACCCAGGAGATAAACCCTTAAAAGATGTTTGGCTGCTGTTGGTAAGAAAATTTGGAAATTTGTGGGCAAATTGACATGAGGAAGTGATATAGACAGAATTATGTCTACCCAAAGTTTATATATTAAAGTCTTAACTGTTACACTGATTGCATTTGAAAATATGTTTTATAAGAAGATAATAAAGATTGAATCGAATTTGGAAAGATGGATCTTAATCCACTGGAACTGGTGTCTTTATAAGAAGAAGGAAAGATGCCCCACTCTTCTCAAGCACACAGAGGAAAGCCAGGAGAAGACATGGCAAGAAGACAGATTTCTAGAAGCTAGGAAGTGAAGCCTCACTAGACACTACCCCTGCCAGTGCCTTGCCAATGAGCATGGAGTCTCTAGAACTCTGAGAAAATATATATTACCATAGTTGGAGCCACCCAGTCTATGGGATTTCATTATGAGAGTGCATGAAAACCAATACCAGAAGATAGTCCATTGCTGTTTTTGAGATTGAGAGAATCATGTAACTCAGACTGTAGAAAGCAGCCACTATCTGACAGCCATCCAGGAAATAGAAGCCTCAGACCTGCAGCTGCAAAGAAACTGAATTCAGATTCAACTACATGAGCTAGAAAAGAACCCCAGATTCTGGGAGGGATATGGGTAGCTGACACCTTGACTTTATTTATTGACCAATTTTGCGTGCTGATATCTGGTAATCTAAACAACTAATTTGAAGACAACAATATGCAACATAACAACCACTGTTGAATTCCTACCATCTTGTTTGGTGAAACTCCGTATCATTTATAACTTTTTTGTTTTTATCTTTTATTCTCTTTAATGGTTTGATTAATCTTTCATTCTTACATCTGGTAATCTGACCAACTCTGATGAGATAAAAATATTTAATATAACAACCACTGGTAATCCTTATCATTTTGTTCTGAAAGCCTGTATCATTCTTATTATTTTTGCTTTGTTTTGTTTTTGTCTATGTTGTTTCAGTTTGTTATTGTTCTTTTTTTCAATTCTCTTTAAAATTAAAAAAAGAAAAGAAATAAACCAATAAACCAGGCTTAATGGCACACACCTGTAATCCCAGGACTCTGGAGGCAGAAGGAGCAGGATTTCTCTGAGTTTGAGGCCAGCCTGGGCTACAGAGTTCAAGACCAGGCTGAAGCGCATAGTGAGATCCTGTCTCAAAATGACAAAAAAAAGAAATATATATTTGTTGATATATCAACAAATAGCAAATGCTGGAGAGTCTGTGGGGCAAAAGAAACCCTCTTTCACTGCTGATGGGAGTGTAGACTGCTACAACCACTATAGAAATCGGTGTGAAGATGCCTCAGAAAACTAGAATTAGAGGTCCCATTCAACCCAACTATTCACGTTCTAGGTATTTTTACAGAACTGAAAATATCGTACCACAGTGAAACATGTGCACCCATGCTTATAGCAGCACAATTTGTCGTAGCTAAATGTTGGATACCACCCAAATGCCCAGGCTGAGGAATGGATAAAAAAGTACTCATCTTTTTTATAGCTGAGTACTATTCAGTTATAAAAAGATAAATTCGAGGCATTGATAGGTAAATAGATGCAACTAGAGACCATACACATAAGTGAAATAAATCACATCTGCATGTGTAAACATCATGTTGTCTCCCTAGTGTAAGAACCTGAAAGAGTAAATAAAACCCGAAAGGTACAATAGATATTGTGAAAGGGAAAGAAATTGCTCAAAGGTAAGGAACAACTGGGATGAGGGAGAGGAGAAAAGAAACAAAGAAGGGAAAAATATATATGTATATACAAGGGCAGCTGGGACAGTTGAACTGCTGATGTCTACTGGTTTATTGAAAGGAACAGTTAATGCTTAAATCCTTTTATGGCCAATTTTGCCTGCCTGCATCTGGAAATCCGAACAACTAATTTGAAGACAACAATATGCCATATAACAACCATTGCTGAATTCCTACCATCTTGAATAGTGAAACTCTGTATTGTTTCTAATGTTTTTTTATTATTTTTTTTACTCTCCTTAATGGTTTGATCAATCTTACATTCTTGCATTTGGTGATCTGAGCAACTTCACTGTAGATAATAATATGTAATATAATAATCATTACTAATTTCTTATCATCTTGTTTTGAAATTCTGTATCATTTTTACTGTTTTTGTGTTGTTTTTATCTGTATTGTTCTTATTTTGTTTTCTTTTCTCTTTAATGTAATAAAAAAATAAATATACATCAGTTTGAGTATGGTCTTAGGCCTCAGGAGCCAATCTCCTTACCAAAGTTAAAGTTTTGGGGTCATAGGACATTTATTGCAAAGATTGCACAGATAATGTATTTTCTGAAGGTCTGAGAGTATTTTAAAATACATTTTGAAAGTACATAAGCTGTCAAAATCATACTAACCATAATGATTATAATTTAGAAGTGAAATTATGTGGAATTTTTATTATATTAAGTACATAAACATATAACAGGAAAATGACAAAATGGGGGGGGTTAGGTATAGGTTGAAATGTACCAAATTTTCTAATATATTGAATGCCCTATGACACCAGAGTACCAGATAGTGGAATATAGCAAAAGTTCAATACTGGTTTAATTTAAAACTTCCATGTGATTTATCATTCATGTCTAATTATAACTAGTTCATTAATTACCTTCTTGAGAATTAAGACTGGAAACTAAATTAAATGGTACTTTAAAAAGCTAATCTTGCCAACAAATGAAGCCAAATATAATTGATAATAATCGCTGTGACAACTGGCCCTAGAGCATTCCTCTTTAGATAGAAAGATGCTTATGTTAGGCAACATGAAAGAATAATAACTATAAATAAGCATAAAAATAAAAACAAGATTTTCATAAATTTGTCTCACACTAAAGGTGGCAACTTCAGTAACATGAATTTTAACACTGTTTCTAGGGGGAAAATAAGGTTGATGAAGACCTATGTATAAAATCTGAGAAGTAGTGTCAATTACCAGAAAAGTACAGATTTGATAAATGTAATGAATCTTGTGCTAATCCTACGTCTTCTGGAAGGAAGAACAGTTGATGAGAGAGTTCATATATATATATATCTCTTAGGGTTTCTAAACTGGAAAAAAACTGATTATATGCTTTTAAAATATCAATATAAAGCAGACGCCTTGTAGAACTACGGAGGTAAATGTTGAACACTCATCAACCTGTTCCTCACACTGCTCGGAGTTCATTCGAGATTAAGCAGGCCAAGCCATCAAAGCAACCAGCGAGTAAGGATCAAACCGATACAATGGAAAGACTTTTGTTTAGTGTGGGCTGGCCCAGCACGTCTTGCCAAGCAGCGATGGTAAGCAGCATCTTACTAAATAGGTTATCTAGAACCTTGGAGAGGAAATGCTTTTTTAGTAGAAAGAAAGGCATGGACAGAGATTAGCAACCAGCAGTAGAGTATGTAGGAAAGCTTCTAGTCAAGAGGAAGATGAACTTTTCTTAGAAGTCCTTGAGAGGTTTCGAAAGACGTTCTAATACATGTTTATTCGTTTGTTCACTCATTAAAAGTCAATTTTTCTGGTTTTTCGTGTGCTTGACTAAGGAGACCAAAATTTTACCAAGGTAAATATTTGCTCGGGATCTTGCAAGACAACAGGGGAGAGGTAAGAAATAAAGAAAAGCAATGTGAAGCAGGCTTAACTAGTGTCGGCCTGAGCGTGGCCCTTGTGCCTGTATTTTATTTTATTTTATTCACTTATTTATTTATTTTTGGTACCGGAAATCGAACTCACCACCTCGCCCTTGCCAGGCAGGTGCTTGTGCCACTGAGCTATATTCCTGGCCCTTGCCTCAGCAAAATGCCAACTTCTGTGACTGAGCTATGATTGGGCCAAACCATAATGGGCATCCCCAGCCACGCCCACTCAAATCTTTCCCAGCCTCCCTTGCAGCTGAGAGGAACCACTGAGCAACGAGTACAGAACGGTGAACACGGATCCTTAACCATCTTTGTTGTTACATTTATGTTGCATATCGCATTTTCCATATCATGGTGTATATGGTTATGTATGTGCTATACAGAGAGAGAGAGATGTGCAGATATGTGTGTGTTCTCTCCTCCACAAAACAGTACTTCCGATCTCTGCTTAAAGCTGTCATCATATAGATAGTAGTACATCGTGTAGAAATCAGAGCCCACAGCCATGCCCCAGCACAAAGACTGTAGCCCCTATTTCTCTCTGCTAGCCTTCCCAGAGGCATACTCCTCTACCTTTGTGTACCCTTTGGAAACTTCCTTTGCAAGACCTAGGCCTTCTAGGGTGTGTGACCTGTCAAAGTAGGGTAGGTCTGCTTGCTTTCTTAGTACCATATGCCTAATAGTTCTTTAATTCAAAAATAAAATGTATCATTGAACTAAGCCTGAAAACAAATGGGTCCCTTATATCAGATACCAAATTGGAAGATAAAGATCAGCATTAAAACAAGTGATGCATTTCTCTTTGAAAAAACTCAGGTACTGTCCAAGTTATACTTGCCTCTCACTAATCAGACTTATTTTTGTCGTAAGGCCTGAGGCCTGGCATCTTCACACTTTACCAGATTAGTGCCTGAAACACATCCAGGGCAGTGTATTCGTCATGCTTACGCCATGATTTTTCTCCACCTGTGTCCGCAGCACTCTACTCAAGAATGCAAATCATAGCTGTTTTGCCTAGTGACGCTTCAGATGGGTTGACCTGGGTTCCTCTTCCTCATGCTGCATTATTTCTAATGCTCAGGAGTCGCTAATGTTTCCTTTCCCTGAAGTGCTGAAGTCCTTTCTTTCTGCATCTGGTCATAGACACAGAAATGTTGTGAGAACTAGCACAGCACATACTTGGATCAGAACTCTATCATGTAATGCCCTCCTTTTGTAAGATCTTCCTTACATCAGGAAGGGCATCCAAGTGTCACTTGAGAGTAACCAGATAAGATTGACAACTTCAGCTATCCCTGGGAGTACACAAGCCTATGCCAACACAAGTTCATCTCTAAAGCTTGAGGTGGTCTGGTTGCAGGAAAGACCTTTTTTAAGAGGACAAACCAATGTAAACCACTATTAAGAGCAGTGGAAGAAATGTTTTGCTTTATGTGCATAGGAAGCAATCAAAATGAATAATTTTGGTTCACAAAAAGGAAACAGTAGGAGAAACTTCAGATCTCTCCAAAGTGCTTAGAACCTAGAATACTCAGTTGTGAGGAAAGAAATTGCCGCAGAAGAGGGAATTAAATTTATTCTTTTCCGTAATGATGAGTGAGAAACCTCTCAGTACGTTGGGCACTGTCGGAAGTAGGTGGGCCAGAGAGCAGTGGTAAAATAGACCGGAGATGGGAACACAGAGGAGACAAAGTCTGTCATGGGGGGATGATCGCAGGGGGATGGTCGTGGGGGGATGAGTGGACCTTCCACCAGAGCGCAGTGAGAGTCGTGGTCCATTACCCCACCAAAAACTGTGCCCATTTATAGATCCAAGGATAACATATTAAAATAAACAGTTCTTCCACCCCCACCTACATTGCGTATGACGTACTGGATTTGCTTTGCTTTGCTTTCCCTGTGTGGAGGCCTGACTCCTGTGAAAAAACCTTGCACCACTGATAGGCATCCCCAGCCCTTGTTACAGTATCTTCACTGATTGCTAACGTGATCATTTTTGTATTCATGAGAAAGACACTTTATAAATTTATCATAATTTATATGCATGTATCTATCAACTAGTAAAGGGATTAACAACAGATATTATAATAATAATCACGCATATTAAACAAGAGATCCCACTACGTCCCTGGAGAACACTTTGAGTCAACAGTGCTTCCCTGAAGCGCACTCTCACTTGCAGCTTCTATGCTTGAAGTGACGGACATTTCAATAATTGGATGTTGGAAGAGGTGGAAATTATGTCTTCCCCTACCAGCCACTGAGCTGTGTTCATCCTGATTATTGCTTTGGGCCAACTAATTTGCTGTTGTGAGATGCCAAGATTCCTAAACCTAAGAAGAGATAAAGGGACTTGACTTAGGATAACAAATATATTCATGGTGTTTTAAGAGTTTTTTTCCCCGCTTTTTTTTCCCCTTGTAACAAAGGCAACCATAGGCATTGTAATTGCTTTGCATTTTTTTCCTTAAATCTTTCAAATCCTTTCAGGCATTAGAATATCAAGGTCTCCTTCACTGTAAGTTTCTCTAGCGCCAACAAGTACCTCATTAACTTTGTATTCCTAAGATTTAGAAAAGTGTGTGACAATGGCAGTTCTAAATTAATATTATGAAAAGGTTTCTTATTATATGAATGATGTAAAATTAATAGATTATCATAAGATAATAACAACATATAAGTGACATCCAAGAATATAAATTACTGTGAATTCTAGCCCCCCAAATCCATCCGGACATCTCTTGTCATGCTCTGAAATTCTAAAAACGTCATCCTGTTGACATAGCGCTCCTTTCATCTCATCATTCACGACAACCTTCCCTTCTCCTCATTTTATGGGTAGGAGCTATTGGCATTTTTCTACAGAAGCATTTTCAGGGATTATACATTCTCACAGTTTGGTGCATCTTTGATAGAAAAATGTGCTCCATTGACCTGATAGTTGTAAAATACCTGAGATTTATTGTCTTTGTTTTCTGTGGATGAGAAGAAAAATTCATCTCTACTAAATAGTAGAAAAAAAAGTATTTTTCCACATAAATATTTTTAGTCATAGCATATATGTGAATAAGTGAAACTGTTGCATATTTTCTTTTACAGTTAATATCACTGTTTATAGGTGTTTCAGTCCTCTTCAAATATATCATCAATTCTTTTTATTCCTTTATCATGTCTGTGTGTCTCTGTGTGTGCTACAATGTATTTGCATGTATTTCCCTTTATGACTCACAGGCTTCATGTCATGCCTTGTAAAGCTTTTCTTCCTAAATTGTATGACTATTTTGCCCATTCTTGGAGTTTATATTTTGTATGACAGCAAGGAGTGATAGGTAACTTTTTATGCCTTTTTTTTTTTTCAGATACTGAAGTCAACTGGCCACTGGGAAAAGAATGACATTACATGTAATGGAGCTGAACATGTTTGAAGTCGTCAAGTACAAGATTAATTAACCAGAAAACTGATAAACCATAAATTTATACAGAAGCCTTTCAATGAACTACTTAGTCTATTTAAAATTTCTCCATGGGATTTACAGATAACAATTAATATTAAAATATTGAATAATAGTTAAAAAGAAAAAGACAACCAGTGATAAATAGGCAAGAGACATACGTAAAGGATTCAAACCAAATCTTCAAAAAAAACCTCTACAAAGACTTTCAATACATTCAACAAGATTTCAAATCCCTCAAGTTGAAACATAAAGGAAAAGATTGTATGAAAAGCCTTTGATAAAAAGTGAATTTTTAGAGCCATTGTAAAAAGTAAATACAGCTAATAGAATTAAATATATCTTTCAACTGAACACTCTGGCTGTTGGAATTCCACTCTGCAGAAATAATAGCTGAAAACCTGAAAAATATGCATACACTGAGGCACTTCTAGCATATAAGATTAAACAGTTACAAGGTACTGTTCCCTGATAAAGGTAATTAGAGTGTTGTTAAAACTTCTCAATACCAACTTTTTGAAAACTAAATCAAACACAAACTTGAAATAATTCAAGGCACAACCCTTTGTTCACTGTTCATATCCCAAGGTCTACAGCGTACTGTAGAATCCATTAGAAAAACACTACAGCCTGCTAAAATCAGAGACCTTTGTAGCATTTTAATCTACACCATTCCCATTCCTGCACTTGGATTCACAGAAGTCTGAAAAATCAACCTTATATGTTACAGTAGTTATATGCCAGCAACCATGAGAAAAGGCAAAACATATTCAGGCCTTCCTACAAAGCCCCTTTGTCAGACATTAGTTACTATTTAAGCTGTTTAAAAGATCTCAGAAAAGCCTTATTCAGATTTGCCCTTATTTGACCAAACTCAGAATTTACCTTAACAATTTACCCTCAGGGAACTTTCTCGAAAAGAAACATTTAACATTGTGGGTCAGAAATAACCAGTTGAATTCTAATAATGTCTTACCTTATTAATGATTTAATATGGAAACTAGGTCTTTAAGTGCCTAGATGGTTGAGTGCTATGAATTGAATCACAGATACAAATTCCCTAGGGGTTACATCTTTGGTGTACTTTTCCTAGGGCTCTCTTTTCAAAGCAAAGTCTTTCAATTTTGCAATTTTTAGCCTGCAAATAATACAACCTTACAGCTTTTTTACATTCCCTCAAGGCATTTTATTCTACATCCTGATCCAAAGTACTTGACTTCATTTTGGTGCTAGCATCTTTAGCAACCAAGCTCGCCTCTGCTCCAGCTGTGTAAGCCTTTTTCTGGTCAAACTCAAGGCTTTTAAAGTCATTTAGCTGTGCCATTTGCTCTTGATTCTCAATGTACAACTTGCTAAAAGCCCTCAAGGGTTCCCATGCTACAGCATCAACGTTAGTTTTCCTTCAAGTTTCCTCTGCCAGATGAAAGAGTTTGCTGTCTTTAATCTCAGTCTCTAGCAAAGTCTCAGGACATAAGCACAATGTTGACAAGTTTTCTGTCAAAGCGTAACACACATAGCCTGGAATCCAACTATTTGTGGAGTTCTTGTTTCAGTTCTTGTTCCATTATTAGTGGAGTTCTTGTTCAGACTCCACTTCCTGAACTATAACCATATAATCCACTCACCTTGTCCTGCCTATGAGTCCATGAAACTCTTGGGGGACCCATAGATATAAACTACAGTATTAGGATAAAGTCACTGTGGTCAGTGTTGATGAGATAAAATATCTACCTCCTCACTCATACACATGGAACTGTCAAGATTACTACTGTAGCTAAGTCCACCCTGGACTACACAACAATTCATGTTTGTTTGTTCATTATGTCCTTTGAGGAAATAAGCTTGGTTTAAAATTAAGCAACTCTATGTAGAAATTATAATTTTAACATTAACTGCTTTTTAGTATATATGCTGCTGAAGTGGGCACAACATTAACTATTTTTTAAGAACAAGAGATGTGTTGTTGATTTCAAAGGTAATTTTCAAGTTTAGAAGGAAAAAACATGAATTAAATGGAGAGAATACATCACACAGTCTTCCTCTCCATATTTAGACTGAATTTCTAACATCTGGGAATATCAGGCAGCAGGTGTAAAGACTGAAGGACACATTATCAATTTAATAGGGCCACTTTTAGATACTACTTTTATATTAATCATAAGATAATTTTGTCTTTAACATAAATCTTAGAAACAGAATAAAAGTGCATACCAGAAAAACATATTTATAATAATTTTATTATCAACTCAGAGATCTTCTACCAGATATCATAACAAAACAGAACTCATATATACCTTTGCAAAGCAAAAGATTTATCAAAGTGAACATTTATCATTGTCAAATGCTTTCTTATTTTTATCTAATCATGATATTCATAAACAAGGCACTGCTTCTTTTCTTTATGACAGGATACGTTTGCATTGTTAATTTACCGAGCACAGGTAAATGAGAAATAAAGTACTTGATCAAATTGCTGCAGTGACGCAGGCGAGCTGGCATTTGATAAAAAGGTCACTAGAGCATAGATGTGCGTACTGGTTCATCAAGAGACTGAGTAGTACTTGACCTCTGTCACACAAATGCTTGAGTTGTCTCCCTCATCATAAAGAGGTCCTGAGATCAAATACCAGCATTGCAAGTAAACAATGAAAGGGAGACATTCAAACCGTGTCCTGAACAGTATTTAATCTCAAGTCTCAAAATAGTGTAATCCAAATAGCTAACTGTAAAACAGATGTGCACTCAAATAATATCAGCACCAATTTTCTTTCCATCCTCAATCGGATTTAAAATTAATTTATTTTCATTTTAATAACTTTCCTAATTTAATTCTAATATATGATTCTAATAGCTTCCATTATATGTATTTACATTCTTTAAATATAGAGGAGAATTTTGTAAATGATATTTCTCATACTCAATTATTTTTATCACTGATTTATGAAAATGTTATGGAAACATAGACAATTATTTCCTTCTGAGGATAAAACTCCACATTAAAGAACCATTGGGGTGGGTAATTGAAATAATTCAGTCTTACAGAATCATTTTGATTTGGAAAAACTATCACCAGTATTCCTGACTCCATATTCTGGTTGTTTTTTTTTTTTAGTTTCCTAGCCCCAGTTCCCAGGTGTCCAGTCTTTTCTTCTTTTTCACAAGTACATTATTTCCTGCTTCTTCTGGATTATGGCTGTGCCATTTCCTCAGCTTACTGTGTGAGGCAACATAGACAGATGTCTGTCATGTGATTCACTGAAACGCCAGGAACACCAGGAGCACATTCGACTTTCACCTGTTTTTCCTAAGATAGAAGACTTAGTTGCATTCCTTTTCCTCACCTCAAGAAACCAGACCAGTCATAGCTGTCTCAGACCCTAGGAGAAGTCGGTTCTTCAATCCATGTGTGAGGTGAGCAGCAACCAGTCCTTCAAGGAGCGCACCAAAGTCCGCAAGGACTAGAGCCAGCCTTCACTTTTCCCTCTTTCGTCTTTTCCTAAGAAGAAGCCTCAGTTCTCTACCTTCCCCAAGCTTCTCAAGCCTGTGAAAGCCACAGCCAACCCAGGCATGTGGATTATTCCAATTTTTTGAGCACTTTGTCTATGCCAGGAAATAAACAAGCTCCTTGGGAAACTCGCCAAGAGGCTGCAGACACTGAAGGCATGTTTTCCTCTCTCTCTTCTCAGATCTGTGGAGCCTTAGATCTGTGACCTCTTCAAGTTTTACAGAACCATGCTGTTCACAGGAAGGTGTCCATCTCCCTCCCTTCTGCAGGTATCCTGACTATTCCAGTGTCGAAGTTCTATATGGGACAACACAAAGCTAGCCCCTTGGAGACCACGGTGAAAGGCTGCAGGCTTTGCACGTTCACCCCATCACCTGGCCCCAACCCAGAGGGGGAACCATATTCTTTGAGCTGGGCTCACTTATGAGAGAGGCTGACATAGGTAAAGTAAAAATTTCTTTATTTGAATATTTCACTGCATCTAATATTGGAGCAGTGCCCTAAAATAAAATCACAGCCATGCGGGGTGGTGCACGCCCATAATCCCAGTACACGGGAGGATGAGGCAAGAGGCTCTCTGTGAGTCTGAGGCCAGCCTGGGCTACACAGCCCAGCCTACAAAGTGAGACCTTGTCTCAAAAAAAAAAAAAACACCCACTAAAATAACATCATACCAATAAAATTTGTTGCTTGAAGTTCTTAAATCATATTGAAGTCTTAATAGGTGAGATTATTTTCTGTTTTATTTTGGTTTGGTTTTTGCAAAAGAGCCATTTCTATATAATCACAATGTCAAAAATTCACCTTATTTGTACAGATAACTTTGACCCTAGATGGAAGCAGAAAGAAATAGAAAAGGCTAGCTTGCGGAAAAGGCTAGTTTATGCCATTTGAAGATCAGAGACTACATAGTGAGTTTTAAATTTTGCTCGACTTTACAATTATGTGAGGAGTTCTGTCCATCTATCACTATCATTGATTCCCTCCCAATAATAAAAAAGGGAAAGTTAAAAATAGTAGATATCTTTAAAATTAAATATCTCTTTTTATGAATAAAGAGCACCATAGTGAAAAACGGCTTAAAAACTTCCTGTACTCCTAGCCAGGAACCAGCTAACATACACAGTATTAAGCAAGGTACTACTGGGGCCAGTCTCAAATTCTGAAACTTGAAAGTAGGAAATGTGTTGCATATTTTTCACTTCTAAAGTGAGCCTGAAAATTCTGCTTCCCCTCTACCTGGGCTTCGGCCTATATAAGGATTTATGACCAGGTTTGTATGACTATGGTAAGCTTTCCTTGAACTGAAATCCCTCTATGTCACCTGCTTCTGTCCATGTGATCCTATATTAGTTAACATCCTGAGCTTTTCCTTTTTTCTAAATTTGAAACTCATTGCCTCTTTGGGATATTGAAATAATAATATGAAAAACATAGACTGGATCTGCCTCCTTAAGGAAATAAACTTATTTCAAACTCTGATTAACACCAAGCCTTTGCTACACTTTTGAGAATTACTATCGTGTGTTGTCTTGAATTTGAAGCAAGTAATTCACGTCTTTCTTTACACACCATACACTTGTAAAACTTCATAGATCATGAAAAATATTGTCCGAGGGCAATTCTGGATTGATTATCTTCTGAAAGATGGATCGTGTTGGGGGAGTGACAGAGAGAAAGAGATTTTTAAAAAAAACACTGCACTGATCGGTGAGCTGTTTAAATTTAATCCTGTCACACTGTAAGACACATTTATCATCTCTTTTTGTTTGAAGCTTCATATTTTACTCTGGTGTGAGTCGTATTTATTATAACCTTGTAAGAAGCATGAACATAAAACTTTATCAAAACCTCCTGAACCTGTCAAAAATGTGAAAATGCTGAGGTAGTATTTTCCCCTTAAAGAAAGTCATTTTTTAAAAAAATCTATTCTCATTCTATCAAATTCTAATTTACAATAATGAATGAGCATAATTTTGTGGGTTTTTTGTTTTTTTTGTTTTTTGGTTTTTCTCCGGTACTGGGAACCGAACTCATGACCTTGCTCTTGCCAGGCAGGCGCTTTGCCGCTGAGCTAAATCCCCAGCCCCGAATGAGCATAATTTTAACATGTGTTGCTTTATATTAATATAAAATTCAATAAAATGTGTCAGAAAATGCACTAAAATGTACTAAAAACATTCCATGTTAACAAATGAAAACCTTTCATAATAGGAAATAATTTTCATTATAATTTCAGTTTTTAAAATTCTGATTAAAAATTTAAGACTAGGTAATATGTCATTCATGAATAAAATTGAAAATTTTCTAGCAGCTCTCCCTTTTACTAGCTGCATTTTCATACATGCATTTCAGAAGAATTTCTAATAATGGAGCTGGATTCATGAGTATTACTTGGAATAGAGCACAAACTTAGGAGGACAAGTGCATGGTCAGAAAGGTTTAGTCCCTTGAATCAGCAACTCTTCTTCCTCCTCCAGATATTAGCAAAGTGTCCTTAGCAAAATTGTTTAATCTCAGTTCCAATTTAGTCACCTATAAAATAATGGGAGTAGTAACACTTGTCTGAGGTACAGGATTATACACAACAGAAAGTTTTACTATTTTAGCCATTTGTAAGTATACAGTGCAGCAGTGTTAAGTGCCGTGCACAACCATGCACAGAACTCAGGACCTCCACCTCCATTAAACCCCCCCACATTCCATGTCCGCTCCGCTCCTGGAGCGACTATTCCACTCTCCGCGAACCTGCCCACCGCACGTGTCTCCAGAGAGGAGCTGTATGACATCTGTACAGAATTTGTATAATCCATTTGTATCCCAAATGATGATTATACACCACTTAGAATAATGTTTCCAAAGTTCATCTATGCAGTAATATGTGTTCGAATTTCCTCCCTTTTGAAGGCTTCACAATATTGTGCTATAATTTATGTCAAATTCTGTTCAAGCAGTTACTTATGGAAGGACATCTGGGTTGCTTATGCTTTTTGGCTATAGTGAATAATTCTGTGAACTTGGTTGTATACCTGTCTATTCAGGATCCTTATTTCATTTCTTTTGGGTATATGCCCAGAAATGGACTTGCTAAATCCTACATTTTATCTGTAATGTTAGCATTGTTTTCCACAGCAGCTATTGCAGGTTACATTTCTCCAACCCTGAACCAGATCTCCACATCCCCATCAGCACCGGTTATTTTTCTTTTCATTGAGCCGTCCTATTGGTGTAAAGTGAACCACATTTATCATTTAATTTTCTTGTCCTATACTAAGCATATTCTAAATGCTTTGTATATTTAATTCATTTAATACAACACTGTGAAGTGTCAACATTGGCCTTATCTACAGACTATTTGTGAGTATAATTTAGTTTGAACTTTCCAAGTGAGCTTTTGAGCCTTGTGAACATAGAAGATCGCCTTTAAATCAAGGGCTAATGGCCCCAATTGTAAGTAGCGCCCTTCTGAACACACTTGTAGCTATCTCGTATATTTGGAACTTTCTCTAGTTATGAGGTAAATGATATATTCTTAACCCTGTGCAAGCTCTAGAAAGCTTTCCTGCTTCTGCCTTAGGGAAAGAATTGTTCTTTCTCTGGCTTCGCACCCATGTGGTCACTAGACCCAGCTGGGGAGGGGCCATCAGCAAGTCCCTGGAACTCTTTGAAGCTCTCTCCTCCGGCATCTGTCTTTAAAACTGAGCCCACCTTATTTCCACAGGCTTGCGGCTTGACTCCCTCCTCTCTCCAGGCCGACAGCGGGGCGCTAATCTACCCGATGTGCTTCTTCATCCAGCATAATTGGGAAACTGTTTCCGTTCTTTTCCTCAGTTACTTAGGAAAAAGGGTAATATCCTCCCACATCATCATGACAGAAGCAAAAAGAGTGAGTCTTGCCAGGAATTTTATCAATTTGCCAAGTGAATCCTGTAAATTTTCAAAAAGTACAACTTTGGTTTATTAATTTTTATATCACTTTATTCTTTCTTCTCTTTTATGTTAGATTTGAATGCCATTTTTTCAAATGTAGCAAGTGATGTCATTGATTTAAAACCTTTCATTTTTCCTAACATTAGTATGAAATTACACATTTCTCAATCAGCATGACATCCTACAGATTTAGATACATCAAATTTTCATTTTCCTTTAATTTAAAATATTTTCCATTCTTTATATATTATTTTAATCCAAGACTTTTTTTGGTTTTTTTTTTTTGTTGTTGTTGTTGTTTTCCAGTGTCGGGAATCGAACTCACAAGCTTATGCTTACCAGGCAGGCACTGTGCTGCTGAGCTAAATCCGCAGCCCCCCAGTCAAAGACTTTTTCAAGAAATGTGTGCTGGGTCTTTCTAGATTTGTCTTTTCATTTATTTCCAATTTAATTTAGTTTTGATCAGAAAACATACTCCAGAAGATTTTAATTTTTTGAAATGTATTGACACATTTTTGCCTCTGCATATGTTAAAATCTTGTTCCTGCTCTGTGTATTAAACCACCCTATGCCATATAGTCTGAAAATATGGCTGAGAAATAACCATAGGAATCACTTCAGATATTCTTTTTGTCACCAGAATTATAGCATCTGGGGTCTGTTGTCCAAGATTTGAAAAAACAGTCATCTCATGTATAATTGCTGTAGTCAGGGCTTACAAGGGGAAGTATTTCACACAGGACACATAATTTATAAGATTATTTTATAATATTCACCCAAAGGGGCAAATGCAAAAGAGTACAGGAAATCTGTCCACACACTAGAGACCAAAAGGATCCAGCTGAGGGCCTGGACTCTGCAACGCCGTCCTGCACAAGTCTAGCTGGAGGCCCAGAGCCCACACACAGTACAAGTCTGTATCAAGGATCTGCCCTGGGAAGGCCCAAAGGTCAGTGGTGGAAGCTAGAAAGTCTGCACCAGTGGGATGAAGGAGCTGTACCGTCAGGCTGAGGATCTGCACTGGAGCCAAGAAGTGACGCTCAAGGTAAGGACCAGAGCTTCCCTGAAAAGTACCACAGCCCTCCTCAGTGACAGCAAGGTCCCAAGATCCTCTGATGATGAGAACAGCTGAGTTCATATCAGGAAACCCAGCGTGACAAGCTTCTCCAGGAGAATCCACAGCACCATCTTCCCCTCCAGCTCTCTTTGTATGCTGTTGGCAACAATCCTCAGGTGCGCCTTCCACACCCAGCACTGCGCTGACTCAGTTCAGCTGGGGTTTGCAAGTTGACCATTAGTTAATACACCACAGGTAAAATCAGGACTAGTCTGATAGGGTAGCACCCCTATGATTTGAAGCAGAACCCTCAACATTCTAAGATACTTTAAAATTGCAAATAGCTTCATTGAAGAAACATAAAAATAAGTCATGAAAATAGGAAGCAAATTAATCGCATTTTAAAATTTAATGTTTAATTTTTTTCAGTTTTTAATGGGCTCCCTTCCCTGAGAAATCTGCACTAATTTTTCTATATTACAAGCTATAATTTATGAGTTACATAAACAAAACAAATGCCATATCATTACATTTTGCCCATTTTGCTATATTTTATTGATTATTACTTGTTCTCAGTGAATGTTAGATACAATTTTAAAGAGCATATCCAAAGTCAAAGATATTTAGCCAGAGTCAAAGTGTAACTTCTCTGTGTAGAAGAGCTCACTGAAGTACATACAGGCTAGTATGTAACATTTATTTCTAGTCATACCAAAGTAATAAACATTTTTGTGTATGAATAAATGTTTCAAAAGGAAGTGACTTTCTATATATATTCAATATACAAAGGTTTGTGGAAATTAATTTATTCTATTCTGAGAACAGAATTTTACTGTACATATATTAACTTGCATCAGATGAACAATTTCATTCAGTATTAAATTTCATTGGAAGAAAAGAGAATATATAACTGTTGAGCATCTACCATGTGCCAACAAATTTATATACATTGCTTAATTTCATATTTAGGTTGATTCAGTGGTAGTATCTTAAGATCAGAGTAGTTACTGGTGTGGTCTACTGAAGAGATTATCAGACTAGCACTTGAGTCCTCTACAGTGTCATTCATGTCAATCCAGTTTGCTTCACTAAAAAGATTTAAGAATTTGATATTAGCTTTGAAAGACTACTAGAAAAACTGTGGAAGAAAAATTAAATTTCTTCATAGCATCAATTGTGTCTCAATATCTCTACTGGTGCGCTAAATATTAAGCTTCTGAGGACTCACGAGCAATTTGATATTTTCAGTAATCTCCACCCATCATATTTCAGATAACAGTGGTTAGCCGTACGGCATTCAACTGCGCAACCACACAAGCACAACAAAGGATGATTAATTTTAGAGATGAAAATGTTTATGGATGTACTAGATACCTAGTTCCCACTAAATGTTCATTGCTTAATGAAGCATGCAGTTCCCTAAAATGGTGCTGGTATCGTTGCAGTTGCTAACTACATGGGTGCCAGAAATTGCCATTTGTTATGTAAAACAAAAGTGAGAGTGCGGCTGCACCAAGTAATATTCTATCCCAGCTTAACCTGAATAAAAAACACTAATCTACACACTACAGCCTGTGTCATTTAAATAGTTTAATTTAAAGAATATTGTAAATTTTCATCTCTAAAATTGATCATTCTTGTTGTGCCTGTGTGGTTGTCCAGTTGAATGCCGTCTGGCTGACCACTGTTATCCGAAATGTGATTGATACACAGACAACAGCAACTGCCAAAATATGTTGAAACGTGTCTCTGTACTAGAACCTCAGTTCTCAAGTATTTCCCCAGGAATTATTTACTCCAGAACATACTGAAAGTCCAAAAATGCTTCCATTGACTTAAATTGTATCGATTGTCACCTCAGTTGAAATGAAAACTCACTTTTATTATGTTTGTGAATGAATCTATTGTTAAATGCCTGCGCAAAGCTCATCAAAGGTAGTGTAAATAGCGCGCTGAAAGTGGAAGGAGCACCGTTACAGACGCGCACGGTCACCACGGAAAGAGGAGGGCGAGGGGGAGTCAAGCAGGAGCAGAAATAATCGGACGTGCCGTGCGCACTTAGAAACACGCCAAAACGAGACCCCTCATTCTATGTAATGAATATGCAATAAAAATAATGGAGGGACTAGGATGACAGAAGCATGTTATGCATACACAAGCACACCGAAAGGAAAGACACGACTCTGTGTAACCAGCGCGCAGTAATAAAGAGGGACGATTATAACTCCTCAGTATCGAGACGACCGGCACTCTGTTCTACCCCGCTCTGCTTTTGCCGCAGCCTTCTGACACTGGCCTCCTGCCCTCTGACTTGAGAGGCTCGGGCCTGACAGCTGAATTCTTAGCCATCCCCAACTGTGAGGCCGCCCATATCGCCCTCTCCGCCTCGAACCTCACTCAATAGTTCTTAAGAAAAGTAATAAATACAAAACAGCCAAAAAGACCAAAAAAATGAATTAAAATATCTTCTTAAAGACACCCATTGGCAGGGGCTGGGGACTTAGCTCAGCGGCACAGCGCCTGCCTGGCAAGCGCAAAGTCGTGAGTTCGGTTCCCGGTACAGGAGAAAAAACAATCAAAAAAAAAACAAACAAACAAACAAAAAAAAGAAACTCATTGGCTACTGAGGAAAAAAAAATATATATATATTCAGGAAATTAAAAATATGTTCATCTACTGCCAGAAATTAATCTAATACTAAAATTAAAGCAATTACAGGCTACCACCTCACTTTGCCATATGTTATGTAGGCTTTTAAGAACTTGAAATTTCTAAAATAAACTTTTGAAATTCATAAATAATGCTCAAAGTGATAAAAGAACATTTTGCAGTGTTATACATTTTTCTGGTTAAGTGTGAGTTTAAAATGAATGTTCTCAGCCATTGAAGTGATAGCAATTCATTTACAACAAATAGTATTTATCCCAGCAGGTTACAGCCATCTTCTTTGCTACTGGCATCTGGGGAAAAATTCTCAGTGCAAGAAAACATAATGGTGAAAGAGAAAACATGTGGTTATATTTTCAAATTTTTATAAGAATTCTTTAACAAAAACTCAAAAGCAAATATCCAGAAATGTAAAAGAATATAAATGTATTTTGGAGAAACCAAAGTATGTTCTCAGTCTTTCACCTACAACGTTTTATTTCTTAATCTTGGGCATATTTTACCAACTTTTTTTTTATACGGGTACTGGGAATCGAACTCAGAACTTTGTGCTTTGCCAGGCAGGCACTTGTACCACTGAGATACATCTCCAGCCCCGGCCAACTTTTTAGAGCTTTTAATCTTCTGTCTATTCAAATATGTTTTCAATTTCCTTTTCCTCACAAACTACACATTTTATTAGTTTCTACAAAGACACAATAGTTTTGAGAACAATTAATTATAACTTTTATGTTTGTGAACAACTTTAAACTGGAAGAAATAAGACTACCATAATCTAGGAAAGAAAATACTGCCTACTTTTATTATTTTACTTGGTTTGGTTTGGTTTGGTTTACTTGATTTGGTTTGTTAGATTTTCAAATTCTAGCTCTAAGGGAGAATTTTAGTGTAAAATTCATCAAAATTTTGTTATATACATCATACTGTTCTTACATGAGTATGTTCAAAGCAGTGTCTTTGAAGATACAAAGGTATAGTTGATGATTTCTGTTTCATGAGGAATCAATCTAATATCAATAGTTTAGTATAAGTGTGATGAAAACTTTGCAGGTTTGCTTCATTAATTAACTTTTTAAATTTTAGGAAGATATTCTAGGAAAGAGAATATTTATAATCTATTTTTTAAAACAGCACTGAGTAACCAATAAATATATGAAATGATAGACAATCTTATTGACACAGATATTCAAAAACAAGCAATAAATATATTGATAATTCCCATGGATGTTGAGGATAGAGAAAAATGGGCACTTCAACACTTTTACAGATGTACCAGTATCTGAATGTGAATACTTATTGCAGCTTAATAAACTACTCTCAAATTTAGTAGTTCTAAAGAAAAATCTTGCAGTTACTCTGGGATGCCCTGTTAATCTGCTGGTGCTTTTCCATATTTAGGGCTTCAGCTAGGATGACGGCTCAACCCGGATATGATCCACGTGGCAGGCTCCCAGGGCAGCACAAAGCTTCCTGAGGCTGAGAGACAGAACTCGCAAAACGCTATTTCCAAGACCATCTATTAGGGAAGCAATTCACAGAACAAAGCCCAAATTCAAACTAAGGGAATAGATAGGATGCATTTATTCATGAGAAAAATAAACAAAACATAGAATATCTGTCAGTAGAATATGATTATAATAAATTATTACATCATGTAATGAAAATTATGATATGAACCTTTAAAATGGTATTTATAACAGAAAAGTTCACATACTCAATAATTAAACAATAGAAAAACATGAAATACATATATGATATGATTTCAAAAATTCTACATGTGCATAGGTATATATTTATATAAATAGATAACTTTATAACTTTATAACTACATCTACTAGACTAGCAGCTAATTTAAAAAATTAACAGTGACTTTCTTCAAATAGAAAGATTATTTTGACTGTCACTTCTCTATTATAACATTTTTTAGTTTACTTTATAACTAATTTAGTCACATATCCATTAATGCACTATTTTCCTCGGTGTGTACAACATAGACTTTATGTCTGCTGTCTTAAATTTAACACATATTAAATAAATCATTAGAAAAACAGTTACATAAGTACAATCCTCATATGTGCTGGAGATGAAAACAGAGTCAGCAGTGAGGGAGTATTCCAAGGGGAACTAAGCTAAATTGATGAATACCAGGTGACCTGCTCAAGATCATCACAGTGGTGTCCCCATGGCAGTGACATTTCGGTTCCTGTCAAAAGACTGCATGGAATGACTTTGAAATCTCAGCACATGGAAGCCAAATTCAGACAGAAAGAGTACAATGAGAAAAGGCCCACAGCCATAAAAGGAAAGAAAAAATGAGACCTTGTTATGAACTGTAGAGTAAGAACTGATAATTATCTATCATTTTATCCACAAAGTCGTGTGTGCATGTGAAAGAGAAGAAAACTGCAAAGTGCAAATCTCCTGTCCCACCAAACTTACTGAGAACTGCAACTAAATTACTGGAGCCCAGGTACACTCGGGGTCCAGATGTCCAGATCTCATTTGTACAGGTTTGAAAGAACACATCCCTCATTTTCAGAACGCGAGATCAGTGATCCCGACAGAGCTCTCAGTCCTGGCCACTAGACACGTGTAGTCGGGACCATCTCTGCTCTCCTGCTTTAAACTCTGTGTCCCATTTACCCCATTAATCCCCTCCGACTCACCTCCTTCCCATCTTTCCTCTCTCCTGACTCGTGCCTTGTTACAAGCAAGCCTCCTGAACCTCCATGCTGGATTTCTCTAATATCTTCAAATCTAAAATGCGAATTCTCTTCCAGAGATAGCACTTTCTGGTTGTTCTTTTGTCTGGTTTGGTTAGTTCTTGTTTGTTTGTTTTGCTCACTCACCTTGTGTTTAGGGCAGGACAAAAGTGGTAACATTTACTTTGATCTTTATCACTTCCTCTAGACCATTGGCTCTGGCCCTGGCTACATCACTCTGTATCCCTTCTCAATAAGATCATCTGCGTATCTTTTCATTATTCTTCATATTCATGGAGGTCTTTGTAGAAAGATACAAAGCCTGTCAACACCTAACTATTGTGCTTTTCAGCAAGAGTTACTGCTCATGGTCTATCCAGGAAATCTCAACAGATCATCTTTTAGGATTTTCTTCAGTCCAGTGACCTCACTCTTACTCCACTTCAACCTCCACTCTGTGTCCATGCATTAGACTTTTGTCATATTGTACTGTTCTATGAAATTTGAAACCTCAAAGTTCAACCTTCCATCCACCAAGACCCTCATTCATGTGCTTGTCCTGTACAATTGCTTCTGCTGTGTTTCTGAGATCCGCAGTGCTAAGCACTTCCATATTCTCCCCATCTATTCCCTCTTGATTTTGCTTTCTTCCCACTTGAACTCTGTTCAAGATAAGTCCAGCTCTCCTCTCTCCCCCACTATCAACTTGTTGCAGTTGGTTCTGCTGTTGCATCCACTCTGCAGAACTTTGCATCAATCTTAAAATATTTCATCTATAAGCAATTATGGAGAAGACTACAAAAGCAAATAAACTTGCATCAATATAAAGCAATAAATTGCAACTTCATCTGAATTCTCAAAATGCCTCTGGACTTGAGCTTACCTTTCTTCGATTCCCTGCTCCATGCCCCCCAGTCCTTTTCCCTTCTCCTCCTCATCACCCTCACCTCGCATGTCATAGTCAAATCAATTTCAAAAGCTGACCTCCATGCTCTGGATAATGAAAGAAAAGCTGGATTTTTAATCCAAGAACTCTTTCTGACCACCAAAATTTCCTTCACTTGTATTTTAATCACACCCAGAGATCTGTGATCAATCCTATAGCATACTTACCATTCTTAAAGAGAACTCAGAGGTAGTAACCATTTAGTCTCTTCAAGCAAATAGTCTTTAATTTTTGTGAATGCATATTTTATGGAATTTATCCTAGTATAACTTCTACTTTATCATTTCTTTTTCATGTTTTTTAAAAGCACAAAATATTTCTAAAAGTATGCTGTAAGATATTTTTAAAGAACAAAAAATCATACATCTAGCATCCGTATTTAACAATTTACAATGAGCAGGGATTGAACCTCAGTTAGGACAGTGATTTCCTAACATACACTAAGCCCTGTGTTTGATCACCAGCAGGGCAAATGCCAATAAATTATGTGTGTGTGTGTGTGTGTGTGTGTGTGTGTGTGTGTGCGTGCGTGTGTGCACATGCACACATGCACTTGTATGTGAAAATTAACCCAGGAAACTAACACATTGTGCTCAGGTTTCAAATAATGTCCTATGCATTTTTATACATTTAATTGCTAGTATACATATTTATATGAATACATAATATTGAAGGGAGAATTTAGTTCATTTTTACATAGAATGAGCAATTCTCTTGCTCACTACTGGATTTCTGAAAGTGTATTACACACACAAGATAGTTAAGTTAATTATATTACTAATTGCTATTCACTCATTGAAAGGAGAGTTATATGTCTATATTATTTGACCAATTTTTCATGCCTATATCTTGTAATAGATCAGCTACTTTGAAGATAACAAAACATAGTGTAAATTACTCTCCTATAATCTTGTTTTGAAATTTTATCATTGTTTGTTTTTATCGTTTGTTTTTCTTTTCTTTAAAATAAAAAAAAATTTTCAAAGAATTTGATTTTTTTAACCATTAATGACTTCCATAAGAGAGTGTGTATTATTTCTGACATATGTTTCACATAGCGAAATTTCAGATTTATATTGCCACCAGAAAAACAGAACATCTGGCATATTTGAAAATGATCCTTACTTAATTTACTTAAGTATAATAAATTTATTACATGGTTGAGTCAGAGTTTTTTAGTAATAGACTCTAAGCATATCAAATGTTAGAATAAGTTAAATATCCATTTGCTTCTCAGCTTTATCAGAGTGACTTTCTAATCTACTTTTTCCCTTTTAGCTATTCTTCTAATTCATTATCTAATTGCCTAAAATATACACAGGCATTTTACCTAAATGGAGCAGCATCAGTAATATAAATGAGGCTAGACTTTGACTGTGATATGCACTCTAGTGCTCAATCATTTATCCAGAAAGATTATCTCTAAAGAGCTTTATTTTCACTTTTATGTCTTTCCACCACTCACCTGTACAATCTACAGATATTTTATTTGATTGGCATTTTAGTAAAAATAAGCTTACATGTGGAAAAAATTACCAAGGGGAAAGCCACGTGGCATACAACCTGTTTTAAATATTGCAGTATTGCCTGGAGTCCAGTCTCTAAACTCCTTGTCCAATTACATGTGATGAACAGCTTAGCATAGCTAAGTGGAGTAACATCACCTACTTCTGCATGAATCAGAAAAACGTATCTAGAAGTTTTCATGATTACCAATAAACAACACTGGGTTTTGCCTCAAATTTGATTTGATAGCAAAGATATTAGGGATGAAGACAAGATAAACACACTAGACCACACATCCTCAGCTCTGTGTCCTACTGGTTATCACTTATTGGTTATTTAGTAGAAACATTCATCTCATTATATCCCTGAATTACATCTCTACATCCATCAGGAACATAGGAGGAAACACACGTCAAGTAGCTAAAGTGGAGTTCTGAAGGTCATTTTAGGAACTGTCACAAAGCTCTGTGGAAAAGGAACCAACACAGAATACTGAAGAAGTTGGACAAGTAAACATGGAAGGCATGGACAGAGCTGTGGAGATCACATACAGCTCAAGCTTGCAGATTAGGGCAAGCTTGTGAGCACAGGTCGGCTACACAGTCTTACTAATGTTATTCTGGGACCCACAGAATATTCTGGGTAGACCGTGTGTAGCTTGGTCATTCTAAAGAAAATGCGTGAGCCTGAAATGCATTTTCAGTCAGAAAAGAAGTTATGTCTCACCCAAATACAGAGGATATTTTTGTTAGAAGTTACATGTCCATCCGGCCATGCAGCGGATGCCAGTCAAAAATGATCCAGAGTCTACAGGAAAGAAATGCTAACTTTTCTTTCCTTAATCTATGTATTACACAAGAGGTACTGCTCTGGTCTGTAAAAATAGCTTCAGATTCAGGCAGGAAGCAAGAGGACTCCTTGCCCTCGTGATTGTGCTGCCATTATGGCAGAATGGTGGATACTTTACATTCTGACACGCTTGTCTCCCCTCTCCCTCCCTGTTTCAATAAGTTTTTATGGGGTGACAGAGGAGAAGATGAGGCCTAAACGAACAGGAAAGGAAACAGCAGGAATCTTAGGAGAGCAGGAGGTGCAGAAGTGTGAACAGCAAGCTATGACTTTCTAAGGCGAGTCAGGTAAGAAGCAGAGTGTAGAGGCCCAGAGTGGAAGGAGAAACTGTAACCATCTCTCGCCTCTCCACCTGGGAAACTCAGCTCAAAACCAGGGTGCAAATGTGACCTGGTGGTCTCAAGCCAGGCACACAAGCAAAACAGAGAAACAATGTGCGGAGGAGAGGCAAAAAGAGAATATCCAACTGAGTTATTGGGATTGCTACCATTTTGTAAGCCAGTATATATTTTAAAGTCGAAGGCTATAAATTTTAAAGGTTTCCATGAAGCATATAAAGTCACACAGAATGCTATGTAGCTGAACAACTAAGTCAGAGGCTTCATTGCTTTTGCCCTGTGGCTTCTATTACTTGTTGAAGCATAATTTACATCCAGGAAAGGATAAGTGTGACACACTATGGAGTTGCACGTATATGCGGAGAAAGGCATAGGTATCATCTACATATAATCAGTATCAAATAGAAAGCAGCATGAGTCGGGATCTGATCCGAGAGTCCATTAGCCCCGTTAATAATAGAATTCTGAGAATGAGTTGTTCAGTTTGTGTTCAGGAAGCTGTCTCTTGGGCTTTACTTCCTGGCTACTGGACGTAGTCACCCTGACATGCTCAGAGTTCCCAGTGCCTCCTGCATATTGGAGCACTACAAATTGATGTAGTTGAAATGAAGATGAAGAGATCACCATTTGGCATCTATCTTGATGCAAATTGATTTTGGCAAAGGAAGTATCAAAAGATTCTTAAAAATGAAAGTGCAGTGAGGACAGAATGTGTATCTTATTTCAAAACATCTATTAATCTTATGAGATATTTACTAAATAAAAAAATAGTAACATTATATTGCAGAAAGCCCTCAGAGATTGGAGCTAACATCATTAGTAATCCTTCTGCATAGATTAAACTGAGAACTTGTCGCTTCTCTGCCATTCCTGTCAAAATTGATAGGTAAGAATTCAATCATGAGGAAACAGGCAAACCTAAACTAATCGTCAGCCTACAAATATTTGAAGAGGCCAATACTGTTTTGCCGATAACAGATGATGAATCAGGGTCTCACCCAGGGTAGCATGCTGGGATGGAGGAAATTTCTATCTAGTCTATTACTGGCATGGAGAGCTTCCAGGAAGCTAGGATTTTTTCAAGGACCCTAACAATGGTGCAAATCAAATGCTGCACTAATAAGATATTTGTGCTATTTGCTGTTTTTTTTATGTGCATGTATTTCATATTCTGTACATACAGGCTGTTTGATGTTTTAAACAGATCATCAAATTACTTTTAAAATTTAAAAAAAATTTACCTTTCCCATAAGTACATGACAGTAAATAACTTTCCAAGAGAAAGTGGTAAGCAGAGGGTGTAAGATCTGTTCCTATGGCTACAGGGCATCTGGTATTAGTTTTTCTGCTATTCTGTCCTAGTCCAAAATATACAAGGTATCCAAGGAAGTGTCCTCTAGTCCAAACTACAAAACAGTGGTCATTAAAAAAGAAAGTACTTACCACTAACCTGAAACCAGACTGTCTCCAGTGGAGCCCTCCTTCGGCAAAAGAATAAAGACCTGTTATTTGGCCTCCATTGGCTACGATTCCCTCAGGAAAAAGCTGGCTTAATGTACTGAGGGAGACCCAATTCTGAACAACTGATTGGGGCAACCAGCAGATTTAATGGTATTTTCTTCAGCTATAAATATGTCTCTGATAGAAGCAAACCAGATCCAAATCAGCTAAGTCCGAACCACAGAAACAGATATCTTGTCCCATTTTCAGAGCAACGTTAGTCATGAAAATGTTTGGATAGAGAAGGGTCATCCAAAAGTTTTGATGTTGCATTTTGCTTCCCTGCCACAATTCATCTTGAAATTTGATTGCTTATATAAAGGTTCAGGGGGAAAGGGGTATTAAGAGATATTTCAGCCACATGGGTCCCTTAATATCTTTACTTATGACTGGATTAGTTCATATGGGAACAGATTAGTTCCTCATGAGGAGTTTGTTATGAAGCAAATCAGCTCCTTTTCCTTCCTCTCTTCTATGCGTGCCCGCTCACCACTCCCTCACACTATGAAGTCATACATCCTGTGTCTTCAGCTTTCCAGACTTCAGCACCACAAGTCAAAGGAAACCTCTTTTCTTCATAAGTTCTCCAGAATCCACAGCTTTAGGATAGCAACAGAAAGCATACTAAGACAAGTGGTAAAAAATGAGAAGGAGTGTGGAAGCAGAATGTGTAACAATAGTAGAGAAATGGTGAAGACATACGGGTAAAGATTAGGATGTTATGAGAATCTCACTTAGACAAAAGTGAATATTGAAATACTAGACTATGTGTGTGAAAAAAGAACTACGCCTGTGATGTGAATAAGCAATGACACACTTTGAGTGGATCTAAAAACTCAGTTCTTGATGCACTCAATGAAGTACTTGCTCAAGTCAAAGCGCTAAGCATGATGCTTCTAGTAGAAATTCGGTGAAAATGTATAAAAGGAATGAAGGCATAAGTTTAGTACAAGAACTCTCACAAAGACAAAATAACAGGTCCACCCAAAACATATATCATATATATGGTTACATATATCAGTATATATACATATATATAGTATATTTAAAAGAACGAAACTAAATCCAAATTAATATTTAAATAGTTCTTGTAATTTGCTCAGAAAATCTGCAGTAGAATGAGACAGTGCTTGTTTGACTGAACAGGTTGTTCAGTTCAGTTCTGTTTTCCGAAAACATTCACAACAGCAGAAAGGTTAATAAGTTCCCTTGGTGGTACTCAGGGCATACGCGCTAGAGAGAAGGAAGAATGAATTCTTATTTCCATTCAATCTGTTTTTCCTTGTCACTCTAATGAGACATGCCAAGTGCTCCTATTATAGTAATTCACCATAATATACGTGGTGAGATCACCCTGACACTGGGCAAAGCAATGAATGTGTCTATTTTTCAAATAATTGAAAAAAAGATGCTAAAACATTTTCTTTAGAAATGGAGCATTATACAGCACAGTGGATAGTGGAACACTTAAGGAATAATGCCACCTGTATTTATATATTTCTCGACAGGCTACAGCTGACAGTATAAACTTAGTTTATGGGATTGTTAAAACAGCTGCAGGAAAGAGATAAAGACATTTTATCATTTTAATTTGCTATCACCTAAACATAACGGCTGTGTAACAAAATTGCCTAGGATTATTGAAAATAATCTGTCATCAGAATTGATGATACTTACCAAAGCAGTTTTACTAGCAAACTCTAGTCTGTTCTCAGGTTTGAAAAATAAGAATCTACTTTATGCCATGTGCAAATGCCCTTGGTTCTACCTGTATTAATAAATAATATTAACACCTTCCACAGCAACACTTATTTTGTATAAAGAATATTATTCTTTTGAATGGCAAAAGAAAGGCAGATTAGAAGAAAGTATATTCACACTTTCTGATTTAATGGAACTACCGCATTTAAACCCACATTTTAAAAGCATCTTAAATATCGATTAGATTAAGACCTTTCTTTGTATAATAAAAAGCACCTAAATATTATTAATCAAAATCATGTCTATTTATACAATTATTTGCATATGTTAAAAGCTATTGACCTTGACAAGCTCAATAAAGAGACAAATTTATTCCTAGGAACTGATTATCAGCTTCAAACCAGGTCATTTTCATGTTGGAATTTATACCTAATAAATACCTGATATGGGCAGAGACAGACCGCGATGCGCAGCAGTAGCATAAAATTAGTTTAGCTCCATCAGGGGCTCACAGCTGCCACATGGTGGGAAGGTTTTTGGATTGGCTTATCTGTTAAAAGGAGCAGGATTTACACTGACAGAGGCCCAAGGACCTAAGACTCGGAGCTCCACTTCATTCCCATTTGAGAAGCTTCGGTTCTCCTATGCCAATGCTGTGATGCTCCCCGCAAGCTGTCGCTGCTTCTACTTTGGAGTACCAATAACTACTGTTATCTCTACAAGAGCAGTTAAGCATTATGTCATAATTTGCTTTCATATACACAGAACTGAGAAAGATTTTCCTTAGAAGAGTGTCTGGAAACGACGTTGGTTGGTCAGGTACCTGAGATGTGGATTTTGGACAAAGATCTAATATGGGGAGAAGTTAGGAACTGAAAGCCCAAACCTCTCCTAAATCACTTTACTGTTATACTGTTGTGTGGGCCTATGCCCAGATACACTGGTAAGCACTCTGAAATAAGGGATAGTGTTTTGGATATTTCTGTGGATGTAGCATGAGCTGTGCAAACCATTCGGTAGAGATTTCACTATCAAAAAAGGCATCGTTTACAACTAAAAAATGTAGCTAGAAAGGAGTATGGGGGGGCTGTGTAGTATTTTAGACTTCAAAAGATACAAACGGTCAAATTAGAAACATCCTGTACATGCTAAGCTTTACTTTGTCCACTTGGTCACGCGGGGGGGCACCGAGGAATTAGTAAAGCACACTTCTGGATATGTCCGGGTGGCTGGCGGAAGGTTGCTGCTGAGTATTACATGTAGTTCCGCACCCACCCCTCTCTGGCACTGTCCTGCTGTTCTCCTGCTCCCGGCCACCATGAACTAAGCAGGCTTGTTCTGTCACCCTTCTACCACCATGTTCCTCTTTGGAGCTAGCCTCTGTGGACTGAATCTCCTGAAAATACGAGCCAGGGCAGTGGGCGCTGAGTAATTTTGCCAACACCAGGGAAGCTGACACACTGCTATAAAAATGATCTATTACCAGCTTCTTCTCCAGCTGTGGGTTCTTGAGCAGACAAAACCAGAAGACACCAGGCAATAGACAGATATGTTTTTACATATGATTTGGGGAGCAAGATATTTACCAGCATCTAGTGGAGAGAGTCCAGGGGTGACTCTAAGCACCCTAAGGTCCACCGACAGGTTCCACAAAAAAGTATACACAGGGCTGGGGATTTAGCTCAGCGGCAAAAGCGCCTGCCTGGCAAGTGCAAGGTCGTGAGTTCGGTTCCTGGTACCGGAGAAAAACCAAAAAAAAAAAAAAAAAAAAGTATACACAATGTCAATAGAAGCACTGCCATAGACCCACCCTTATGGACAACGGCTTTACACTTTTCATTGGTTTTTAATACATCTCCAATTTCTGAATAACATGTATGCCCCACTATCATTTGCATTACCAAATAAATATATTATCTGTTGGCTCTAAATTGTGCAAATGGTAATTCAGTTCTTTTACCATTAGTTTCTCTTTTTCACAGCATCCTTCTGAAGTAATTACATTCAAATTATAAATTAGGTATTCATGCTTATGTATATGTTGCATATATGCATATCCACTATTGAGTGCCCATTTGTTTATAATGTTTTATTGTCTTCATTTGTTCATGTTTCTTTGCATTTATTTTCTAATTATTCATACTCTTCTCTTAAGTGAAATGTTATACATGGAAAATCCCAACATTTACACTATTATTTCAATTTGCCTAAGAATGTATCCTCTGGGGCTGGGGATTTAGCTCAGTGGCAAAAGCGCCTGCCTGGCAAGCGCAAGGTCATGAGTTTGGTTCCCGGTACCGGAGAAAAACAAACAAACAAAAAAAGAATGTATCCTCTGAAACTTCCATTTCTTTACTATGGGTACTAGCTTTTTTCTAATTCTACTGACCAATTATTATTTCAGGACTTTGTTCAAATTCCTAAACATCTCTTTTTACTGATTGATTTCCTCTTCTTTGAGAGAGCATCTCCACCCTCCAATAGTTACATATGTTTAAAAAATCAGAGGGGCTGGGGATTTAGCTGAGTGGCACAGCACCTACCTGGCAAGTGCAAGGTCATGAGGTCGATTCCCAGTACTGGAAAAAAAAACAACAAAAAAAAAATCAGAGAAATGTCAAAGATGTGTATTTTACCTTCACTGGAAAAAATCTTCAGTTGGGTACTATACATACTCACCATGCCTTTACTTCAGGAGATTGGAATGATCTAGATGCTAACTGACTTGGAGCCTCTGGTAAGAGCCCAGTGTGAGAAGTCTCTAAAATCCCTCAGGTGATGCCAACACATAACCAGGTTTGCAAAGTGCTGATTGCTTGTATAATGTATAATAAGCTTGCCAATTTTCGTAAGTGTCTGCTTAGATTTTGTCTGGGATTGCCAAAAGAATAAGTCACTTTAGAGAGAAGTGACATTTTAATAATCTTTGAGATATCATACACATGAATGCCAGCCATATGTCTATTTAGGGTTCCTTAATTACTCTTGGCACTTGTAACAGATGAGCTTGACTGTGTCAATTTGAATGGCTTTGGAGCTACTGTGAAGTTCAGTCCCGGCTGTGACTGAATGGAATATGGAGGTTAGACCCGGGGCACTCTGTCTGGTCCCCCACTCCTTCGGATGTGGCACCGTTCCCCTGTTCAGCTTCAAAGCCGTTACCATGCAGCCTTTTGCCATGATGTTTCTTCTGCCATGGAGCTGGCAGATCATGGACTGAATCTCCTTAAAACATGAGCAAGTTTGAAACTTCCCTCCCTTAAGCTGTGAGGTTGGGTATTGGATCCAGCAACAGGAAACCTAACTAATGCACAGTTCACACTGGAGAAGTGTGACTATTGCTGAACTGTACCTGATCATATGGTTTAGAAACATTCGGAATTGGTTTGTGTGAGGAGCTCAGAATGGTTTGAAATCCAACCTAGAGAAGACACAGAATGTCATAAATGGGACTTGATGAATATTTTGGCTCAGAGCTCAGCAGACCAGAGTGCTCCTAGGAATGTGGATAGTAGAGGTCAAGCTCAGGATGTTTTAATTGAAAACAATGGCTCCATTCCCAGTTTTAAAGTAGCCATGTGTGCTATACTCTGGCAGAAAATTTGTCCATATTTTACTTATGTCACAAGTCTTTGCAGGAGACAGAGATTAAGAGCAGTGGACTAATCTGGTGAAGGAAATTCAGTGACGCACTAACATCCATACTGTGTCGTGGCACTGCTGGTGGATTTTAGTCAGGTTTATAGAGAGAATCAGGGGCAAAAGGCAGAGAAGAAAAAAATTTTTAACTTAAATTTTGGATCTAAAGGAAATAATTTATAAAATTAGGGTCCATTAAAAAAAATAAACCCAAGTACTTTGTAGAGGGACAAGAAGAAAGATGCCTTGAAAGCATCTCAAAAATTGGCAAGATCCCACCCACTCATTGCAGACTCAAGGCTGGAAAAGTATAAACCTGCATTTGAGAATAGATCCTCTAGCCCCTGCTCAATAACTGCCTCCTAGGTAATTGGTTCAGGAAGGTTGATTTCACTGTCCTCCACATCCAGGGACTCAGTGCTTGTAGCATGGTCTGAGGTGGCCTAACTTCTCCTCCAGCTGAATGCAGACCTTAGCATTGTCCATATGATGATTTTACTGTCATGCATACTACAAGAGTTGTTGGGTCTGCCTGGCAACCCCAAGGTCCTGAACTCAATTCCCAGTACCAAAATAAAGAATTGTTGGGTAAGAGAGGTTTTTACCCAGATTTCAAAGGAAGACAGGGATCCCAGGCAAGAAGCCCCTGACAGAGTACTGTCAAATCTTTAGGAATGAAGCAAAAGGAGCAACAAGACCCCAGGAAATCAAAGATGCCAGGCACATGAAACATCTGGAAGCAGAAGAGGCCTGCTTCTCTCTAAAGAATAATAAAAACAATCCTGGAAAACAAAAGAAAAGCAGGAGGCATCACAATCCCTGACTTGAAATTATACTACAAAGCTACTGTGATAAAATCAGCATGGTACTGGCAAAAAAAAAAAAAAACAGACTTGAAGATCAATAGAAAAGATTAGAAGATTTAGACACAGCTACAAACACACTCAGCCACCTTATCTTTGACAAAGGGGCCAGATGTGTTCACTGGAAGAAAGATAGCCTCTTTAATAAAGGGTGCTGGAAATACTGGCTTTCCACGTGCTGAAGATTAAAACTAGACCCATGTCTATCACCATGCACTAAACTAAAGTCAAAATGGATCAAAGATCTAAATATCAAAACAGAGACACTAAATCTACTGAAAGAGAAAGTAGGTAAAAATCTCAAAGACATAGGGGTAGGAAGAGAGTTCATGAACAAAAACCAAATTGCACAGGAAATCCTTCAAAGAATCAGCAACTGGGGTCTCATCTTATTGAAAAGTTTTTGCACATCAAAAGAAATCACCAACAAAGTAAAAAAAAAAAACCTATGACTTAGGAAAAAAATTTAGCCAACTGCCCCTTAGACAAAGGACTTCTACCTAGAACATATAAAGAATTTTTAAAAATGAGGCCCCCAGAATTCAAAGACCCATCCCAAAAATGGGCATCTAAGGTTAATCCACAGTTTTTAGATGAAGAAATACTAATGGTGAATAAATATGTATGAAAAAATGTTCAACATCATTAGTCATTCCAGAAATGCAAATTAAGGGCCAGGGATATAGCTCAGTGGCAGAAGCACTTGCCTGGCAAATGCAAGGTCTTGAGTTCAATTCCCAGTACCAAAAAAAAAAAAGAGAGAGAGAGAGAAATGTAAATTAAAACAACACTGAGATTCCATCTCACCCCAGAAAACATGGCTATCATCAAGAAATCAACCAACGACAAATGCTGGAGAGGCTGTGGAGAAAAAGGAACTCTTCTCCACTGCTGGTGAGGGTGTAGACTGGTGAAACCACTGTGGAAATCAGTTTGGAGATTCCTCACAAAACTAGGATTAGAAGTGCCACTTAACCCAGCTATTCTCCTTCTAGGTATTTTCCCAGAAGAATTAAAAGCATCATATCACAGCAATATATATACACCCGTGTTTATAGCAGCACAGTTTGTCATAGCTAAGTCTTGGAAACAGCCTAAATACCCACCAAGTGTAAGGAATGGATAAAAAAGATGTGGTACTTTTATAGAATAAGAATTTTGAACCAGTGCTGTTTTTCCTTACATTATGTAACATGTTCTTTCTTTTCTTTTTACAGAGATTGACTGCTAAGAGTTTGCCTTGCGTCTCAGAAAAGACTTTAAATTAGACTTTTGAAAAAATGATAAAACTGTTGAGATTTCAGAAAAGGGACTATTGTGTGTGTGGTTTTGGTTTTATAAAAGTTTGAGTTAAATTATAGTAATAATTGCAAGGCTTAAATTAATGGCACTAATATTTGAGCAAACCTCCAAAATAGAATATTGGAAGTCATTCTTGCTTCTTTCATGTAATCATCAAATTCTGAAAGTGCTAATTCTCAAATAGCAACACGATCTGGCTTTTTTACATCTTTCTTCACCTGTGTTATTGTATGATGACATTTATTGCCTCTCATTTGAGTGATTTCAATAACATCTCAGATATTATCTGTGTTCTGTCACAAGGTTTTTCTGTGCTTCGGTATCTTTAGCTTCACCTTCTTTACCAAATGCTTCAAAGATGAATTTAAAGTCATCTTGTTCTTGTAGCCTCTGATCTGTCCCAAACTGGCTATTCTCTCATTTCTATTTCCATATAGCTTAATTTATTCCTTGGGTACATCTCTCATCACACTGTGCTATTTGCATTGTGCCTGCCTCTTCTGAGGGAAAACCGTGAAGTTTATCACCTTTGTGAATTCAATCACTTCTCTAAATCAAGGATTTGGGTAATTCCTGGCAATAGCCAGCAGTCAGTACTTGATGAACTAAATTGAATTCTAGGCTGTTACCCATTTCCTAAATGTCTCAGTTCGCTCTGCCCATGCAGAGTGCAGAACGTGACTGGAACTGCCGTGCTGAGCTCTTGTCAGTCACTTCCTCAGCCAGAAGATGTGAGTGCAAAGCTCTGTGAAATTAAAGAAATCATAGCCCAGAGATCCTAGCTGTACAGATCATTCGATTATTTCTGTCACAACCATTGTACCAGCCTGCTTTCTAATGAGAAAGCTATTCAGCCAAATTTAAAAAAAAAAAAAAAAAAAAAAAACAGGGGGAAATGTCAGTGAATTTATCAGGAATAGAGAGCTGAATGATGTGCTTTTTGGTTTTCTTAGAATATTTTCTCCAAACTCTCACTTACTGAAAAACACTAGGAATTTTGTTACTTATGCCAAAGTGTTTGCTATGGTTCACATC
Source organism: Chinchilla lanigera (assembly GCF_000276665.1). Taxonomy (NCBI): domain Eukaryota; kingdom Metazoa; phylum Chordata; class Mammalia; order Rodentia; family Chinchillidae; genus Chinchilla; species Chinchilla lanigera. Next base: position 3,717,275 of record NW_004955472.1, on the reverse strand, counting down.
TATGTAAATTATTTTATTTTGTGTTACAGAAATCTATAATGCTAAAAGGCCTCCCCCAAAATATAGGCTAAAATTCTGGAGGAAAAAAAATTACCTTATTATAGTTAAACCAACATCTAAGCTCCAAATAAAATCAAGTCATTGTACATTTTTCTTTAAAACACTAAAATATCATTAATATTATAAAACCTGAAAATTTATCTGAAAAATCATCTTTTTCTTTGGTCAAGCATCTCATAATACAAATCCAAATTACAATTAGTTTTTTCATATAGTCCTATTTGGTGTGGTTTCTAATTTCTTCTGTATTTTTCATAATCTCATGAATGGTTGAACACAATTTGAGTTGATATATTTTGTTTCTACCATAAATTTTTTATGAGATGAAACTATTTCATTTAAATAGCAAAACTCTAATAAATTTTCTCATTTTTGCTTATAAAGATATTTAGATGTTTCCTTTAGGGAAAAGATCCACAGCTTAACAATTATATTGAGAGATATAACCATTTGTATGGCTCTTGACATATTTCAGTAAGTTTCCCCAAAAAATATGGTGCCAGTTTATTCTGCCTCTCAAGATTTTGGGCGCATCATGTTCCCTGGAAAACCTTCTTCTGTGCTGTGCTGCACAGTAAAACCCTCAACTCCTGGTGCCATTGTATTGAACTGGGGCCAAACTGGCAAGTGAGAAGGGCCTGAGAGTGTCTCCACGGCAACTGTCACGCCCCATACTTTCGCTGCTGATGTCACTATTTTCCTTGCCGCGGACTGCACTTCCATTGCTGGGACTCTCCTGGGCTAGAGACTGCGAAAGTAGGAACAAACAAGCAAGACAAAGCAAAACAAAGGAAACTCTGCAAGGCATCCTCTTCCTAAGCCTCTGGCAAAGAGTCTCTTCTCTCCACGCATGCTCAGAACTCTAGGAAGTAGAGACGTCTACCGAGGAGAAATGGAAGGAAAGACATGGCAAATAAAAGAATGGTCACTCTTTAAATTTTGATACCGCAACCCAGTCCATTCTTCCTCCTTTCCTTTTCCTTCCTTCCTTCCTTTCTAAGTACATCTTTCTTGCTATTCTGCATATGGAAACCTAAATCTAAGATCAATTTTGTTTTTCTTTTTCTATAGGAAGTCGAGTAATACTTTAGAATTTGTAGGACTGCCTTACAACTACTGAACTCCACCTCTATGGTGTGAAAATGGACATGTTCAGATTTGGCCAACAGGCTGTGGCTTACCAATCCCTGCCTTAGACCACTGATTGAACTTCTTTGAGTTCTGTTGCTGATCAACTACTAAATTGTTACAGTAAAAATACATTATAACATGTCAAACAGATTTTTAAAATTCTATTAAGTAAAACGTACATTTTTGAGGCTATGATGCCCAGAATGACACTGGACTAGATCTAATAGGCGTATCCAGGTTCTGAGATCTTCATAGTCAGCAGCTAACGATCTACATCTTTTGCTATTTATATGTATATTCTACTTGTGAATTCAACAACTAAGATTCCTATACATGATCCAATGTAACCTAAAAATGTTTCCTGAATTTCATTCCATAGTTAAAAACCCAGAAAAATAACATTCAAATTGGTTCAAATTAAAAGTTACCAGATTCCATGTTAAGATGTGACCTTACTAGAAATTGAAATTTGGAAGGCTTATGTATTTAATTTAGGAGATTCAATTAAGAAATCATTGGAGCTCCCACTTTTATTATAGAAATCCTGACAAGAAGCACTCTGTGATTGGCCTTTCAATTAAGCAATCACATAAAAGTGAAGTCTTCCTATCTTCATAGGAACCCTAGCTCTGAAGTAGTGTTACATTTGTAAAATTTTGTTACGGAGTACTCAGAATGACAGGTGACCTTAGCTGAAAGGCTTCTGTGTAAGTCAATAGAACTCTCCAATTTTTGAATTTGCATCTTAACATAATCCAGATCTGCTAGCATGATTCTATTTTACCATGATTGCACGCTTCATTTTTCAGAAAAATAGAGTTATTATTCTGCTGCTCTAAAATGACAAGGCCAGAGATATTATAAGATAAAAATAAATTCTGGAGTGAGAAAGATGTAAGAAAGAGCATAGCCAAAGTCACAAAATGAAGTATACATTGCTACATAAATACATAAAATATCTATATGGCAGCTCATACCATATAATAAATCACTTCACAAATACTCAGGAGACAATTCCCTCTAAACAATTACAATTCAAGACACAAGAGAACCCAATATGAAACTGTGCTAAGTATTTTAATGGGGAACTCATAAAGAAATACAATCGCACAAAATATTAATAAAAAGATGATCAAATATTGCTTAAAGAAATGTTGGATAAAAGTAAATCAATAAAAACATAAGCTATGAAAATATCTTGAGAAATTTACAAAGGAGGTGAGCCCTGTCTCCCATGTTATAGTCATCTGTGTCCTTCTCCAAAGCTAGTTTTCAAATCATATTTGAAACTTACAGGGATTAGCACAATCATATACATATGAAGTCCCACTTTCTTAAAAAGAAAATGAAAATAAGCTATGTTAAGGAGCGATTCGCAAGCTATATAGATCTATCAAGTACCTAAGGTAAGCAATGCAGCTTTTTAAATGACTGTATAGATGACTCCATAAAGATCATGAATAAGAAATTATAAGACTTCACAGAGAAAAGTGATCTTCATATTAAGAAAACTCCCACTACCAGATGGAGGGTTATTCATCTATCCCTCCTTTAGTTTCTTAGTATGTATTCAGTGGAACATTTTAAGAATCTGATGGGCGAGGTAGAAAGGCACATAAAGATGGATCTATAGATTAATTTCTCGTGAGAACTTATTCTTCCATGAAATTCTACATACCACAATCTTGACTGCACTTCCTAAATTTTCGGTCTCAACATTACAAGAAAGAAACAGTGGAGCTGACTCACTTTGCATATTATTGTCCCCTAAATGTCAAGGTGCCTATCATCGTAGAATTATCAGGACTTCCTATGAGGGAAGGATGGATGAGAAGAACCTGCACCTGAATTTTTCTCTTCTAGTCTAATTTCATTTAGCAGGATTTAATGTAAGACACTTTTCATTTTAGAAATGCAAGCCTAGCAAGAAGCTCTTCCTGCAATATTAGCAGTGTCTTCTGGTTTCTTTCTTATGCTATTATAGAAAACTAGCATTGCCCTAATATCATACTGAAGTCTACAAAATTGGTTATCATAGACTTTTAGAAAAGATAATAATATATCTCTCCAACAAATATCTTTATCCATTTAAATTTTGGTATATTAAGTGTTGGGCAATTGAACTGTTTTCTTAAGTTTCTTCATTTTCTAAAGGAATATAATACCACCTTCTTCACTGTGATAATATAATACAACAACCTAAGACATATTTGGATAGAAATGAGTACAAGAAACTACTGAGGGAATAATGCAATAAATTTGCTTTAGGGATCAGGCGTTATATGTGGACTACACGTACTCCAGAAGACAAGAGCAAGACTTTGTGTAATACAGAATAGTAGCAGAAGCACAAAGGTTCATGGATGACTGATCTTACTAACCCAGGCTAGGGCCTGGCTAAATCATTGTGGAGGAACATAGAGTATTAGGCCATGATGCTAGAGACTTAACAGAGTGCAATTGTTAATTATTTCATAACCTTGCTAAGGAGTTGGAAGTTTGTAGCCTCCACGTAAAGCCATAAAATATTGTAATAAGCACACTGATATGAGCACACCTACAGTTACTTGAGGACTTTCGCAAAAGCACAGCAATTTTAGCAGAACAACAAAGGAAATAAGTCATTTGGCTGTGATGTTAGCAGAATAACAAGAGAAATTAGTCACATGGTTATAAATAAAAACACACAAAGATCAATTCCAACTGGATTACAAAGTCAAATTGCAAGGGTAAATAAAAATCTTTGGAGAAATATAGAATATTCTCCCAATCTTGAGGTAGAAAAATATTTCTTGAAGAAGCGGTAAACACAAAGAGAAATTCTGAAAAGCCAGACCACTACAACTAATACTTATTCATTGCAAGACAAAATTGAGAGTAAAAGAAAAGCTATAGAGAAAAAGATCTTCAATATATACCTCTAGGAAAAAACATACATCCAGAAAATATTGAGTATTCTTTAGTTAATGAAATACAGACAACTAAATATAAGGTAAAAACATGCACATCTATGACCTAATGAGCATGATAGTCATAAGTAAATACAATAAAAATGTGTGCATATGCTCAACAAAAGACAGTCCAAGAATGTTCAGAATATGACTAAACAATCGCAAATGGAAATTAATCAAATGTCCATCAAATGTCCATCAAATTAATCAAATGTCCATCACTCGCATGTAACAGTATTAAATCATTTCACGGTGATAAGAACGCACAGCGACACCTGTATGCCATCTGGAGAAGTCTCATAACCATAGCACAGCAGGTCAGAAACCGGATACACCCAGTGCGGTCTCCCCAGTTCCGTTTCTACAGAGAACAGACATCAGGTAGACAAACACAGGGTGGGAGAATGAACGTAGTGAGGTTACACTTGATTGGCTGGCTGTGATAATCGAATGGAAAGGTGCTGAGTGTTCTAAGATACTTCTAATGCTTTATTTCATGACCTGGTGCTGGCCACATTTTGTGATCCATTTGAAAGTCATAAAAAATACAGTTAAAGCTATGTACTTTTCAATATGCATACTTGTATAAAGTTATTAAAAACTAAAAGGACTCAGAAAGACTTCCACTTCTAGTGTCATGGCTAACAAAATATTCCCGAATGTCGCCCAGTGCAAGACCAAAAATCATGGGTAAGGCTCAATGGCAACTTTTAAATGCAAAGCTGAGCCAAAAAGAAAGTAGAGAAACTCCCCATGGGAAAGAGAAAAACAATGGAGCTAAAGTCTGAGGTATTTTCCAACTCTCTTACTTGAACTCTGAAGCCAGTGCTATCCTGGGAGCACAGGTTTCTTCGTAATCCACAGTTTGGGAATTAAGTTATTTCACGGGGTGACCGGTGACTAGGACATGACTGCATATGCCTGTGCCCCTCTAATTATCCGCTCTCTCCTTCCTCCCTCTCTCTTGCCGAACCAACCCTCCCCTAACTGATAAAACTTTAGGTTAGCAAGGTATTAAAATCAAACTGACAAATGTAAACAGTTCTCTGTAGAAAAGAAGTGTGTCAACTTCAGTTGACTGCCTTTCTCCCTCAATTTTCCCTAAAATCAACAATCTCCAATCAACAGTAGTTTCACTCAGATTTTTCAACTTTTTAATGATGCAAAAGCAGTATGCACTCAGCAGAAAGCGTTCCTTGGTCAGGTGCTAAGGCACCGCCTGTAGAAGATAGGCAGAGGCAGCGAGCTGAGGCTCCAGTCAAGCAGGTGACCCCCGGGGTGAAGCACCCAAACTCTACGATGTATCATGTGGCTAAAGACTCCTGGGCACAAGTACTCAATAAATTACAGTACTTATTCAGCAGCTCATTCTAAGTAGGCTCTGTGTTATTTACTCTGCATAGCTGAAGGCTAATACAAGTGCTCTGAGCATTTCTAAATTAGGATAAGCTAAGTTATAATATTCAGTAGGTCTAGTGTGTTCAATACAGTCTCAACTTCCTGTGATTTTCAATTCTCAATGGTTTTGCCTGGACATAACCCCTTCATAAGTCAAAAAGTCCCCTACCATTCTCATTTTCTAACAGAAAATAGAACTGTCCTCAGCAATCTTATGATTTGTATTCAATCCCCACAAATACTCTTTTTATATCTAACTCCATTTAAGGTACCAGGAGATCTACTGCTTTGTGACTACCTTATGCATGTCTAATTCTGAAAGAAAATAATATTCTGAAAGACTTCTACACTGGAAGTCAAGGGGAAAAATAACCACCTGGTACCTGGAGCCAACATCTCTACTGAGTCTATTGTGACCTCAATTAAATTACCTGAACTATTCGGAGTGTCAGAAATTTTATTTGTCTGATTATGCGTGAGAACACTGATTTTTCTAGGCATTATCTTGAAAGAGAATAGATCATCAGTTTCGGTGTCAAGCAAACTGAGAATCTGCCTCTGCTTGGCAGCATTTATATGAATTAATATGAGCACATGCAGAAATCCTGGTAGTCCTTAAGGAGCTGAAGGAGACCTGTATGCGCTGAAATGGAATGATCTTCAAGATGGATTAAATAATAAAGTAAACAACAAAGAAGCCTTAATGACACTTTATCTATGAAATAAACATATTAAGTATACAGGATTGATAGAAAATATCTACAAAGATCTCCATAAATTATATGTCCTCTGTGATTACCAAGGAAATAGCTCACACTTAATAATTAACATGTGGATACACAACTTCTGTAATTATAAATTTAGGTAATTTTTGATCAAAGCTATAATTAAATGAAATTCAATTCAATTCAATAAAGGTACTGACTTTTATAGGAGAAAAAAAATGCCTAAAGATGAAAATACATGAAATTAGTGGACCATCTGACAATGTTATAGCAAACTTTTAAAAATCAATCTGACAATGTTATAGTAAATTTTTAAAAATCGAACAACTTTTACCCTGAGTCCTATTCATTCTGGGTTCAGTAAGGATCATTGTTCTGACATCTTCCGGAGACTACAGAAGCAGCTAAGTAGTATCCTGGGTAGTAAGATATAGAAGCTGTTGAGAGAGATTTTCTTCTTTTTTTTTTTTTTCTTGGTTTTTTTCTCCGGTACCGGGAACCGAACTCACGACCTTGCGCTTGCCAGGCAGACGCTTTGCTGCTGAGCTAAATCCCCAGCCCCAAGAGAGATTTTCTGTATGAACTTCCAGATTGCAACAATGATAGAGAGGCAGTAAGTAACATAATACAAGGTTTGGGCCTAATTGTTAAATTCAATTTAAAATATAAACTATAAGACATACTAGTGAGAAAAAAAATTTAAGTATGAGTTTTTCTGATCATTGAAGAGCAGTCAATTTTCTGGCTATGAGATTGCATCAAATAATCACCCTGTGCTCACAGGGACACAACTGTAAAATGAGCCTTATTTTTCAGAAGTTTCACGTTCCAAATGGTGACAAATTATAAGTTGGCTTATTGAACAACGAGTCCTGTTCAATGCTATCACTTTGGGGGTTTTTTGCCCTTCATAAAACTAGCTATTTCAGCTGTTTTTAAAGAATGTTCTTCTTTTCTCTTGTATATTCGGTCTGTAGTATCTATCAGAAGTTCTTGAATTTCTGCCAGGCTTTTTTCTTTCTCTTCAATCATCAATGTTGTAGAAAAATGGTGTTGAAGGAGGGAAGGCATTGTAAGCCTGTCAGAAACTCACCTCTAAGTGTTGAAATATGGCAAATAAATGGCAACATAACCCTAATTACTACTACTTTGAAAACACTCTGAGCAGTCAAAAAATCATAATCGCCGGGAAAATAAATTTCTTCCTAAATGACAGAGGCTCTTTGAAGAAAGATAGGCAAGAGAAATGCTTCAGTAAAGTAGACTGAAAATATGGCTGACAATCTGAGACACACTGCCATCAGAATATGGACAAGTTCTCCAATCATTTAATCTGAGTTTAAATGAGAGTGGTATGCCACATTCACAATGTGAGCATGAAAGTTCTAGAAGCATCTGCTGGTAAACACACTGAAGGGTGATTTGTTAGTACTACATAACGAGTGCTAAAATATTTTAATCAGAGCTAAACCTTAAGCGTCCTCCGCTTAGCATGGGACAAATAATGTCAGCAGCAGATGTGCACGAAGAGGAGACACGGAACTAAAAGCCGGAGGAGTGGAGTGAGCAAAGCAAAGGACAGTCGGAGCAGCAGACGCTGTGTATTCATGAGAGGTTACAGGTTCTCTATTATTTGTAGGTTTGCTTGCAGTGCGACTGGTGTTGCATAACTGAGCTCTAGCCAATAGCACATGGATAGGAACAATGGATGTTGTATTGTTTTTGTTGCTGCTGCTGCTGCTGCTGCTGCTGCTGGTGGTGTTTTTGTTTTGAGACAAGGTCCCAATTTTTTTCCAAGCTGGCCTCAAACCTCACAATCCTCCTACCTCAGCTTCTCACATGGTGGAATTATAGGTGTCACCATGGCACACACTGCTTAATGCATGCTGCTTTTAAGCTTCACTTCATAAGACACCACTGCTCATTCATCCATTTTCTGTCTGGAGTGTCTATGGAGACCACATAGTGATAGCATCCTGACATGAGAGGAATGTACATCCTTCAGCCAGTGACAACTCCAAAGGAGAATTCCCTAATCTGTACTGATTGTAATTTTACCAAGAATGAAGTTTTATTGTTGACTTATTGCGATTTCACCAATTTTTTGAAATGTTACAAGGTAGCCTAGAACAGTGCTCCTAAATTTTGGGTGACATTGAAATATTCTGCGGAACTTAGTAAAACAAAAAACAAAATAACAAACAAAGCAAAAGCACTGGTCTCTGGGTGATCTCCCAGAGATTTGTGTTCCATTTGTAGGGAGGGAAGGTGAGCTCCTATACTTCAGACTTCCTCAAATGTTATTCATGCTGTTCTTCCACAGACCATACTGACCTAAAGTCCTGAATAAAATCCTGGGATTGAAATTAGTTTCAAAATTTGAGTAAAAGAAGTGAGATGATAGGGTAGGAGGGAAATTCTGGTTAGGTGGAGGTGGAAGATTTGCTGTAGGCAAAGATTGTGTATGAAGAAGATGCAGAAATATTAGAGCAGGGAACCTTGGGATTAGACTGTCACCAAGTCAGAGAGCAAGCTTGTAGCAGTAATGAAATCTTGTTTTATTCACTACTATTTAATGGTGTTGATGGAACGCAGGACAGCATTGACTGCTGACAAATCCATTTCCTTATACCTGGAAGTCTCTAGTACAACTTGAATAGACTGAACATTCCAAAGAACAACACATTTACTGTCAAGTGCAAAAAGCTGTCACTTGAATGGCCATTTCGCTGCAGATTACGCTATATGAACAATCTTACCCTGGTCAACAAATTACAGCTGGAAAATTAGCAAAAGTCAGAATGTCTGTAACATGGAAGCCGCCTGAGATGACATAGAAACAGTGGTGTGCCCAATAGGGATGTTCCAGGTGGATAAAAATCATAGACACACAGAGGACCTCACCACCAAAGGAAGAGAAAATGTGATTGGGACTTATTTCCAAGATGGACCACTCTACACCAATTATGTTCAATGGTGGAAGAGGTGTATGGCAGTGCTGATGAGCAGAAGCCCTAAAGCCATACTACCTATGTTCAACTCAAAGCTTTACCACTTGTTATCATAGTGATTCAAGGCAACTTATGCTCCCTGTGTGCTCCATTTCTTCCTCTGCAGCACTCTTTCCTGTTGGAAAGGGGGACTGTAAACAACTCAGACCAACAGAGGACTAGTACCAAACTTTTAAAGAATGACGTAGCTACATATATACCTGTACAGAAAACCTCCCAAAACTTGTTGACAAATGATGGCCTATGAACAAAATCTGCGCTACACTTGATTTGTAAATAAGGTTTCACTGGAACACATATCTACATATTGTCTATGGCTTTGGAAGTGGATCCTGAAATGCTTATGGTATGGATTTTCACAGAAAAATTTGCTGAGTCCTGTTGTAAGAGATTGTGTAAAAGAAACAATCAAAGCAATGAATAACTTGAGTTGAATATGTCATTTAACATGAGCATATGTGCATGCAACTGTATGGCATATCTCTGGATAAATTTAGGAGGAAATAAGAATGACTAATCATGTGGTATCTTTCAAAGCATGTGCTAAGAACATCAATGATATAGGTAGATAGCACTATGCAAGCATAATATTAATATTTGTCAAACATAGATACATACAGAAACAGCATAATTTGATCGTGTGAAAGTCATCTGATAAAAGGCCCATTCATCAGCACGCTAGCTATGTTAAATTATGCAACCAGTCGTTCTTCACTGGTCATCTTGCATCAGAAAAATTCATATTTAAAACTGTTCTATCTTTGCTAGGACTGCTTAGTGAAATTTGCTGTCTCTTAATTTTTAAACAGTGAAAGCATGGCAAAAGTCATCTCCTCATGACTATTACTACAAATTTAGAATGATGTCTTATAAATAATTCTATTCTTGATAACCACTGTCTTAATCCATTCCTCCTGCTATTACAAAGTACCTTAGGCTGGGTAATTTATAAACAACAAAAATGTGCTGCTCAGGTTTTGACAGGCTAAGAATTACAAGGTGAAGTTACCAACAGCTTTGGTGTCTAATGAGGCTATGCTCGACTTCCAAGATGATGCCCTGCTGTTGCAGGGAAGGTGTGGAAAGGCATAAAAGGATACTGTGTCCTCAAATGGCAGAAGAAATGGAAAGATGAAGCAGCTTTCTAAAGCTTCTCTGGCATGAACAGTTATCTAATTCAGGAATGAGGAACTCTCAGAGATAATCAGTCCCCAAAGGTTCCACTTCTTAACACCATCATTTGAGGTTAAAGTTTCAACCCCGGAATTTTGTAGGGATATATACATTCAAACTATGGCAATCACTCTCTACAATCTCCTAAGTATCTCTGGGTGTGCTCTGCACCATGAGGATATCTCACCATGATATCCTCAATCTAATTGTCATAGCTAATTCTTCTGATAAGGCTGTGCTAACCAAGCATGCCTGGTCTGAGTCACCCTATGTAGCAGAAAGAATGAACTGAATACACTATAGTATAAACAATCCCCAAATTAATAATATAGGATAGCAAAGTTTATTTCTTGCTCATACTGCATGTCTAATTCAGGTCAGGACACTGTTCTATATAGTCACTTAGGGACCCAAGGTAACAAACAAAGGTCCTGCTATTTTGCCTCTTTACCTTCTGAGACATGTGACCTCTCTGGCGGTATCAGGTGAAGAACGAGCTGCAGTCCTGAACACTGACTTACAAATGCTCCAGCCAAAACGTGACATTATCAACAGACACTTCCACCTCCAGTGTAGTAAATAGAATTAATCACAAAGTCCATCTGGTATTATGGGAAATTCAGATCCTAAAACTGGCTCTCCAATAATACTCTGGTCCTTATGGAGTTGCATAAGTGTTTAGATTTGCAATAATCCATCAAAATGTGCACTTTTGATTTATGTACTTTATGATACATTCCTGGTCAACTTAGGTTGTGGGAATTATCTTTATATATCATGATCAACCCGGAGAAGACAAAAACTCCAAAGGGAATTATTGAACTACTTACATATTTCCATTCAACAGTGCCAGCATTGTTAAAAATTAAAGAGTACGGCTAACTTTTTTCAACTTTTAGGACTGACAAAACTTTAAAAAGTAGTAATAAAAATCAGTATTAGAGAGAATCCAGACAGTTATAATTTATGAATGAAAGTTTAGAAGCAACTGTCAAAAACTTGCCTTGATTTTAGAAATACTAGTTTCAGTTCTAGTAATTCTAGATATGTAAGTGTATGAATTAAAGAACTTCCATAAGTTTGCTCAAGGAAATTTCACAACTGAAAATTATTTTTCTGACATTATGGAGGATATATCATGTGTGTGTGTGTATGTGTGTGTGTGTGTGTGTGTGTGTGTGTTCACGCATGTTATAAAGTATGGTCACAGTGAGCGACCATGCGTGGTGTAGAGGGTAAATAGAGATTATTTGGAGAAGAGACTTGGTTCAGTCTAGCAGAGGCCCAGAGAAGCCATTCTAAACAGAGAGCTCCCCGCCATCAGGGAGACCCTGGAGGAGAGCGCCACCAAGCCAAGAACTCTCTGGCTTTTATTTAAAATGTCAGTGTGAGATTCTTTTTTGAAAAAGCAGGAGAAAAGCAGTTTGAGTCAGGAGCTATTTTAAGTTTAAGCAGTTGTTCCTAAAGGGGAAAAGGGGAAGGACAATGGTCAGACACAACATGCTTCACTAATCTAGACTTCTTTTTGTTTAATGACTGGATTTTCACACAGCCTTTGTCCTTTTTGTCACACAGTTTAATTACTTACTTCTAATAGAGCCTATGTGATTTTTTGACCCACAGTTTATTTGTGTGCTTTGGTCTTGCGTTCATCCCTGGCCAAGTTCCCTATGGAGCACGACCAGAGGCTGAGAGGTGTTCAGTAAAGTATGTCATGACCAAACAGCACCCGTATTTCTGCAGAAAAATCTGACTAAATACAGACAGTAAATAGTTTCAAATCACATTTTGACACCAAATGAATACAGATAAGGTTAGGTTTGACCTCTAAATTAGTGCAGAAATGCTTTCAATGTTAAATATTTTTAAGTTTGAGAATTGCAAACAAAAGACCATGGACCTATATAAGTAAAAAATATATCTGGAAGGGAAATAAGTGTTTATCAGATGACTACCTTCAATGTGTGGTTCTCATTAACATGTACATTAAGCAATCAGCTTTAAAACAGTGATAGAACCAACATTTATGATATAAATGCAGAAGATGTATGACAAAGTGATTAGAAAGAGTTTCAGAACTGTGTTTCATCCATTTCTTCTCTGCAGCAAAATTTCTAGTAACATTTATTTTTCTTTGAGAGAAATAATTGGGATGCAAGATTTGAAGGCTACAGAGAGCAAACATACAGATTTTAGAGGACGTGCAGGGCTATTTTGATCCTCAAATTTTTATTCTAATCAATATGATCTGTTTTACCTATCATCATAAAAACTTACTAGTGTTCACGGTGAACACTACTGACCCCAAGCAGCATGATATTAAGGACAAAAATATCATTTCCAAGAAGGTAGAAAGAGAACAGAGACTTTGCAAAGAGTCAGGTATCAAAGGAAAATGACAAGTGAGTCCCACATAAAAATTGTGCCTGTTCACAGAGCTGCTGTATACTGAAATCTAAAAACCAAACATGTAATTTGAACAGTTCAGGCTGGGCTGGAGACATAGCTCAGCGGCAGAGTGCCTGCTTGGCAAGCACGAGGTCCTGAGTTCAATTCCCAGTACCAAAAATAAATAAATAACAAAAAAAGAAAAGCTCAGGCTATGAAAATTCAAATATATAACAGAGGTTCAAACTATCTAATAAACAAAAAAAAAAAAAAAAAAAATCCCTACCAACTGAAAGAGAAACACTGAAAACGGCTCTAAAATAAGTCAAACTGTCACAGTCCATGCATTTATGAGGTATACAAATGATTCTAAAAATTTTAATTGTAATTTTGCCGCTTTTACTTTAGTTTTTGTACCTATGTCTTAGGTCACATAAGGTATCTAATTTCTTTGATGATAAGGTGCTTGCAGGTTAAAACTACAGGAAGGATTTTCACTTCCTACCAGAATAGAGTTACTGGGAACAGATTTACTCTGCCACCCAAAACAACTAAACATAGATAAATTATATCACACAGCACCTTTCCAGACAATGGGCGTCGTGCCCTGCGGCACAGTGATCCTTGGTAGATGGAAAGCAAGTGAGACTTCGGTAGGCCCCCAGCGTACCACTTTTGAGAGCTTCCAAGCTGTAGCTCTGAGAGAAGAAAGCAAGGTGGAACGTGGAGAGTGCTTCAGAGAGACAGCTGGTGCTAGCAGTCAGAGATGAAGACAGCTGTGATTCCCAAAACAGAGCACTAGAGAACAACGCACAAGGACAGAAGCCTGCAGAGTTCCACATGCACCTCCTTTGCAGAGCATCCTCAAATTTAATTTCAAATGTTTTCATTTTTCCCTTGTGGTTATTTCTGTGATGCTTTTCCTCCTTTTTACTACTTTGAACAGTTCAATTTTGACTTGACTTGTAATTTTCTTTCATTTCTTATATTTTAGCTATATTGATCACCTTGGTTTCGTCAGCTTACGGTGCTCAACAAATTTGGCAAATTTGTTCTAGCTCCCTTTCTTCTGACCACTGTAGTTCTGACTTACTTTTATTTTAGGATAATTGAAATCCCTGGATATTGTTTATTTCTATGCTTATTTGTTTGGACCTTCTTTTAGAGTTTTCATTCTGCGTTTCATTTTAGATCTTTTCCACTGCTATGTCTTTTAAACTAATTTTTTCTTTTTAAATGTCTCATCTTTCATAATCCCAACCTTTAAAATTTTCCTCTCACAGTACATATTTGTCATCTTTAAAAGTTTGATTTGGATCTCTTGTATACCTTCCATGATTTTTCTTAATTTCTAAACTTGAGAAATAATTCATTGTAATAGTTTCAATGCCTGGGTGTATGAACTCTAAAAATTGGTGTCAGATCCGAGTCAACTTCAATTGAATGATTTTTAATAACCCAAAGGATTGAATTTTCCTGTTTCTTTATAGTGATGGTAATTTTTTATTTGTTGCCTGGTATCACCAGTTTTACTCTGCTATAATTTTGAATTGAGACACACTATATCAAAATTTGTGGAATGCTACCAAGCATGTGTAGGGGAATAAGTATTCCACTAATGCTTCTTAATCAGACAACAAGAAAGTTTTCAAGCTAATAGACTGAGCTCCCACCTTAAGAAATGTAGGATATAAACCAATTAAACCTAAAGTAAATAGAAAAAATAATTTCTTAGAATCAAAACAGAATGAAAAAAATAGAAAACTACATAATATCAATCAATTAAAAATGTGGTAGTACTGATGAATAAAACAACATGAATCTGTCTCAAAATAATTATGTTGAGTAAAAGAAACTGGGCCAAAGGAGGAGTACAGACTATATTATATAAAACTACAGAAAATGAAAAATAATCTGTAGTGAGAAAAACACATCAACCATTGCCTGAGGGTAGGGGACCGCCCGGAGAGAAAGGACAGTGTGTAAAGGATTACAAACGGAAGTGTGGAAACTTTTGAGGTCGATGAATATGCTGATTACATGTACCATGATCATGGCTTCACATGCATATGTCAAACCTATCAAATTATAATTTAAATATGTGTGCCTTATTTTATCAGTTATTTCACAATAAAGCCTTTATTTGGAAAAATGCACTGAGGAAACAAATGACAAATGACACATGTTCAAGGTTATTCCACAAAAGCATAAATGCAATAAATGCGATGCAATCTAAATGTCTAGGGACAGGGGACTTGTGAAATTATGCCATCCATTTCTGTAGGAAAAAATAGAATCTGTTTATAGATAGCTAAGAAATAATTTCCATGGTATACTAAGTACTCCGCACATACGCACCATCAAAAAATACAAAGCTCTTTGTATTGTATGTTCCTATGTTTGCAAAAAGATGAGAAATATTTGCTGTTTGTGGAAAGTATACATAAGAAAGTAAAAACTTTGATTAGACGTAGCAATGTGACCAGAGAAATAAGAATATTTTTTATTTTACACATACTGAATTTTTCAAACTTTGAAACATGCCAGTACCTTATCAACTCAAATATATGTTAAGAGCTCCATTGATATGGTATTATACTGATTAAATTCAGTCCAGATCTATAATAATAAAGCTTGTCCTCTGCAACTTTGGAAAACTTAATTAAACTCTACCTCTTAGATTCCTTCAAAAGTGAAACAGACATAAAGATAGTGTGTCCTCATAGGATTATTGTGAATATTAAATAAACCCTTATAAAAGAACCTGCCACATGGCAAACATACGTAAGTTTTACATTACTACTCTTATAGATTCTGTCAAATGAGGCTGCTTGCTAAAGAGGTCTTTCTTGTTAAAATCTCTAAATGTAAAATATCTCCAAATTTTGCATATTGAAATTTTGCTCATCTCTCTTCTCACTCTGGACTGATTCACTGACTCTAGAGAGCAAGCCGGTGGTTCACATTCTAATAAGCTATGCTGTATATTACATTCTAATAAGCTATGCGTGTATTATATTCTAATAAGCTATCCCATATATTGTATTCTAATAAGCTGTGCCGTATATTGCCAACCACTACTTATGCCATCTACTATGAATGAATAAATGAATATAAATGTGCATTGTGGTAGTGAAGCTTGTGTCAATTTGATTGATTTGAGGGACCAAAAGGGATTAGTAAAGCACACTTCTGGGCATTTCTGTTTGAATCATGGAGGTGTGACTTTGAGTAATACATGTGGTCCATGGGTCCTCATTCTGGGGCTGTTCCCTTGTTCTGCTTCCAAGCGAGTCTGAACTAATCAGGTTTTTCTACCATTCCCTTCATCCATGATGTTTCTGTCTTCCAATCAACCCAACTTTGGACTGAATCCCCTAAAACCATGAACCACATTAACCTAACCCTCCTTTCAGCTGTAAGCATTAGTATTATGTTTCAGCAATGGAAAAGCTAATATGTCTATGTTTATATATGTTTAAGAAATTTGATAGTATGCCAAAAGTGGTTACCCTCTCCACCATACCAGTTAGTATCTAAATACAGTATCCATTCCTTTCAGAGATGAGTTTTTATCAGATTTAAAATACTACAAATAAAAGATACCCCAATTTTTTACAAAATGTTTATAGAGCAAAATTTGTTGGATACCTGCTAGTTATCATATAATCTTATATTTTATTTGTAATTGTTAAAACAACATAATGGGGGCTGGGGATTTAGCTCAGCGGCAAAAGCGCCTGCTTGGCAAGCGCAAGGTCGTGAGTTTGGTTCCCGGTACTGGAGAAAAATCAAAAAAAAAAAAAAAAAAAAACATAATGAGGTATTAACAGTGTTGGTTGCTGATCAAAGAAGAAATAAGTTGGAAGAGTTCAGAATTTTTCTATGAGCCAATAGTTTATTTAGTATAAACTAAGAATTGAATGCATATAATGGCACCAAATGTAGAGTAAGTTGGGGCATACAACTTCTATCTATTTATAATACCTTCTACAGTATTCTATGATATTAGAACAGCTTCAGACCAATGTCACACACCACTTTAACTTCTATCAGGCTATGCATCATTTTATGTGTATCTTATTGTGATGCTAAATCATGGCCGAAACGAGCTTATGCATGAAGATTTGTGAATTTGTTGAGTGTTTTACCTCTGATTCCTGTGCCAGACGTTGTGCAAATCTATCATGGAGAGAGATGCAGTTAACCTTGTCCCACTCAGCACCTTCAACCCCACCAGTTCAGGTGTAGACAGGGAGTTCATCAAGCATCTCTGACCACAGTGTGAGCGTCGCTAGACTCCTAACTGCTCAGAGAATGTAAAAGAAGGGCTCTTAGGTCATTGCATGCTTTCTTTTTAAAAAGAAAAAAATAACTAAATTTTAATTAAGTCATATAAGTCTCAGAGACTACACTGTTATTTGCACGTGGTATTTCATCGAAGCATCAAAACAAGCTCCTGAGGTAGACTTTACTTTCATTCTCACATAATAAAAGCAGCGGCTGGGCCCTAAGTGTAAAACCAAACTTCCAAGGCTGACCTGAGCAATATGTGAGTGATGCTGCAATTTAAACCAAATTATTCTGCCTTTCCAGGACTATGCACTTTCTCCTTGCCTGTGACTTGAAATTGGAGTGTTTCTTTTGGGAAGTATGTACTTGGTAGAGTTCAGGTACTACGAAACTTTCCAGGGACTCCCTTAACCCACTGATGTGACAAAACCTGCCTATCCTAGGATTTTAATCGTAGATGTCCAGAGTAGCTATCTCTGTATCTTATTTCCTGATTTCTCTTGAATTTTTTCTTCTCTCATTTACACATTTATATTATTTTGCTGTATTTTGTGCCTTCACTGTTAGCTGTCTCCCATCTCTTCTCTTATAAACAAATACCTATAAAATGCTTATCAAGGCAGTCATTTCCGGAAAAACAGGGTAGGCAGTCATACATAAGTGATAAAACTGCAATTAGCAAGTAATGACTTCATTACATTTCCATCGCTCTTTAATTAAAAATGTATTTTCTATCATTAGAGGTATCTACAAAATTCTTACCAATTTATCATAAGTTAAGGATTTAAAATCCATGAATTTTGAGGAAAGGCTTTATGTCAATTTTGAAGTGCACCTACCAGTTTGCAAAGTCAATGAGAAAGTCAAAATCAACTCTGTAAAAGTAAACACCTCTAGAGAAAGCCATTGGACAGTTTATCTACATACACTGCATCTTAAAAGGAATGACTCATGGAGACCCTGGTGCTACCATGAGGAGTTTAGAATCACTAGTCTGACCCTCCGGAAGTGTGCTCAGGTGGCCTTCTGCCTCACTGCCCCTCTGATAGTGATCCCCTGAATGGAAACTATCTCCTTCCCCTCCTCTTAACTAAAGAAGTAAGCCATAAATCCAGCATTCAGGTTTTAAATTAACCTTCGAAATGTGTGGTGCCATCCCTGTATTTTCCTCAAAAAGAGGACAAAATGCCAAACAAATAAATGACTGCTGAGACTACACTGTTCATTAGGCTCAATGATGGAACCGGACTCCAAGCATCTCAGTTTAACTATGTGATGTTTCTAGTAGATCCACACTGCGTATTTCCCAGAAGAACTTGTCGCACTTAAGAGTATCTTCCCAAGTATAAGTTAATTGTACAGAGTTTGGCAATTTTTAAAATGTGATCAACAGTCCAGCTTTGTTAAAACTTCTGCATGGTTTGAAATTCTATCTCACATGAGGGGTTAGAGGTCAGGCTGCACTGCAGAAAGCCACAGAAGGACTCGGCACTCAGAGGCCCTCAGGGTCAGCCACACGTCACTGGGCTTTTCTCTTTTTCAGGTCTCCACACCAGTGATACAAGTTAAGTAGGATGCACGGTTTTCTCCAGAGCAAAATAACGGTTTTTTTGGTTTTGTTTTCGTTTTGGCTTTGGTACTGGGAATTGAACTCAGGACCTTGCGCTTGCTAGGCAAGCACTGTGCCCCTGTGCTGTTTCCCCAGCCCCATAACTGTGTTTTTTTAACTCATTAATTTAGCACAGAGAAAGTGAGTATTGAGAAAGGTACATCAAATTAATAGTTTTGTCATTAGAAAATTATAAGAACAAAATTTGTTTGAGAAGGATTTGTTCCCTGTGAATAAACGGGGCCAGCAAACCAAGGTGAGAGGCAAAGGGAGGAAGAATACAGGGATTTACATTGGTGTTTTGTTTGTTTTTAGTGAAAACTAAATTTTCAGGATATATTTCCTTAAACAAAAGAGAGATCATACAGATTTCAGATTCACAAGGACTGCTCACTGAAGAGCAAACAAATATTTTAAATTTATAATTTGAGAGGGCCAAAATAACAAGTTACAAGAAAGATTTCCTACCGGAAACAACTGAATTGTATGTGGAGCTTGAAAAAAATGAAGCACGAACACTCAGGACAACATAATACTTTTGCCTTCGTTTGATTTTCAGTGTGTTCATGGTGATTTAAAGAAAGAAAGTTCTTTTCTGATGAGATAGTGTTGATTTTCCAGCCATAGAAACCAAATGCTCTTATTATTCCTATTTTAAAGCCTTTGCATCTAGGCAAACAGTAAGCGCACAGTGAGGATTTGTGAGTAGAAGCTCAGCCCCTTGTAGGGCTTCAGGGGGGAAAGCATGCAGTGAGAAATGCAGCTGCTGCTGTTCCTTCAGAGCAACTTGCTTATCCACAATTGCAACAAGCAAATAGACACCTCCAATCACCAAGGAGGACTAAGTAGACCGAGAGAAAATGAAACAGTCAGAGTTAGCAATGATTTGTGTCTCTGGAATCTAATTGTAGAGGCATTGCTAGCCTTCTGTATTTAAGAGTGAAGGTGAGAAGGTTTGCTTTGATATGTAACTTAGTCACAATGTTCTAACAAGTTTTGTTTGGTGCTTTCCTATGCATAATCTTATTTTATAAAATATATTTCCTTCATAAAATATCACTTATTCATGAAAAGTAATTTTAACATACCCTACTGTTCATGCTACATTTTTTTTATCTCCATAAAATTAATACCCTGAATGTGGAGAAGGACATTCTTTACTTTATCTTTCAATGTATTAGCTATGTGGGACTTTGGGCCTGACCAAGCCATATGATTGATTGATTCTGGAGAAGTCTAACAAAAGCATTAGTGTAAAAGGAACTGATAACAGGACCTTAGTGCCTGTGAAAAGCCACTGGGACAAAACTAGATGCTTTGCTGAGATATGTCCGAAGGAATGATAACATGAAGGCTAACTAAGTTAAGTCTCATTCCTGTGATAATTAAGTTGTATCGTCCTTGCTAATCCTGTTAAATATTTCTCCCATTTGCCCTGTTGCTGCTTTTGTTAATGTCCCAATAAAAGGTTACAGAAAATGGTAATCCAGGTGTCAGTCCAAGAGGCTGAAGCTCCCTGATCCCATAACTTTGCATCTCTTGTTTTTCTTTTCATCCAGGGGCACCTTCTTCTCGGGACCTGTCACCCCAGACAGAATGGACTATACACTGACTACTAAAAGCTATACTTCCACTTTTGGCTAAGTGTATATAGTGACAGAGATTGAAGCTCACGTGAAATAGCAAATAAAGCAGACAAAATAGGTGAAACAAGTGTTACTTGTGTTGGGCTTTAAGCATCACAAGAAAAAGGAAACAAGTGAGAGAAAACTCGTGACTGCCAGACTTTACTGAACGGAGAGAACATCCAGGCGGTTCAGACAGAAGGGTCCCGGAAAAGCCCAGCTGTTTCTGGATTAAAGAGATGGAGTTGGGAGTGCCAAGGAGCCCGGATTGCCAGAGGTTGCAGTTGTAGAGAACTAGAAAAAGAATGCTGCGCAAAGGGCTCTGGAGACAACAGATGTGTCTCGGGCCTTCGATATGCTCAGTATATGAGGCATAAGGAAGCTACCCAAGGTCAGGGAATAAAATACTCAAAAAAATGAGTGGGGTTGATGTCTGATGCTTACACCGGGGCTGAAGCTGTCATTTGCTGCAGGTTGGGTGTGGTTTGAACCTGTTCTTTATGGTTAATGTGCTGGACGTTTGGCTCCCAGGATAGAGAAATGCAGTGCTGCTAGGACCTTCAAGAGCCGAGATCCAAGGGGAGAAAATCAGCATAGAGAGATGTCAAGCTGGAAGAGACTCTGGTCTCACAGAGTGAATTATTTCTTGTGCAAGTGGATTGTTACAGACCGAGACCACACCGCTGAGCTTGGGGACGCACGGCTGTAACAGCAGCATGCTGAGGGCACCACAGTTTTTGGCCCGGCCCGAGTTACTTAGAAATACAGTGCGACTCTGTCTCAAAATTTTAAAAGTTAAAGAGGGCAGGGGATGTAGCCCACTGCAAAGGTCCTGGATTCAGTCCCCTGTACCATAGCAGAACAACATTTTAAATAAATAAATAGGGCTGCTCACACTCTTGATTCTTTTACAAGTGGCTGTTCTGCTTCCTGCTTCACAGTGTTGTTACCCAGCCGGGGAGTTTCACCAGAGGCCACATCTTAAACTTTGATGGTACAGAACTGTAAGGTAGGCAAACTTCCTTTCTTTATAGTGTATCTATCCCCAGACTCCCAAAACTGTGAGCTAAGTAAACCTTTTTTCTTTATAAAGTATCAGCTTTAGGCTTTTTATTACAGCAACAGAAACTAGATAAACACATGATCCTACAAACTAGAGGCGAACATAATAGTTTGGAAAGTGATTGCTTTAATAGCAATTAATTGGTTCAGGAGACTAAATAAAATATTGCTCTGATCCTGGCTAATAGAGTTTAAAACTATACATCAGAAACAGTTATTATTCAAAGAAAGATCAATACATTTCATGACAAACTTCAGGAAATTTTATGTATGTATATATGCCCTGTATGTATAGATAAGTATACATATAGATAGATAATATGTACGTATATGTTGGAAAAAGATAAAATTTGCAATGATTGTATTTCAATAAAAGTTACTGGGCTTACAAGGAATGAGCAAAATGCAACTAAATTTAAAAAAATAGTTACAAATATGATACAGATAAGAGAATTAGTAGATGTGAATATTTAAAATTGTTATAGTGAAGTTACATATATTCAAAAAGGCAAGAGAAAAATTAAGAATGTGAGAAACAGAAAATATGACAAAGACACAAATCAAATGTTAGAAGATTAAAAACATATATGAGATCATGTATGAATAATTGAATAAACTTTATGAATAACTGAATAAACCATGACAAACATTGAAGAAAAAATTAAAAGTAGTCAAAAAGTTCTATTATATCCAGAAAAACAAAGATGACAGTGAGAGTTGAGTTTTTTAATCAGAAATCATGGGGGTTTAAAAGCAATAAAACAACATGTTTAAAATATTTTAACAGATAAGATCTTTATATTCATCCCAATAAGTGAAAAAAAAAAAATCCAGCGTTCAATTCTGGACAATTTCTCAGCAAATCGGGAATAGAAATAAACTCTTGAAATCTGATAAGAAATACATATTAACAGTCATAATTATATAATTAATGATACAAGTCTGAAGGATTGCTTCTTAAAATTAAGAGATAAACACACTGTGCTGGGGAGAAATTAAGAGCGTTTCACAATGGTCTCACTCTGGCAGACCGCAGGGTAGATATCCGCGTGACCTGCCCATGCCGACATCTGCAGGGCTTTGTGTAGTGTGTTTGGTTATGAGAGAGTAATTCGCCTCCTATTTTGTTCAAGTTTTTCTTTCTGTGAGGAAGTTCTGACATTTCAGCAATGCTGACTACAGCTCAGTCTGTAAATTCAGATTTTAAATTACTCAAAGTAGCAAATGTTACCGCCACTCATGCGTTCTCTAGTCAACATATAAAATGTCATCATACAAATCAAAGAAAGAGCAATGAGGTGAAGGTATTTCTCCATTCCGCCCATTTCTTGAGATTAGGCTGCATCCGATGACACCAGGTGTCATCTCTAATGGTGTTTTTGAGTGTTATGTTGCTCTTCTTTGGTCTTGCTCTCATGCTTCAGCATAATTTTATCTACAAAAGACAAAGTACCTTTTAAACCTTTGGTAATAAATATTTGCTGCCCCTCATTGTACTAAAAATAATAACAAATCCCTTAATAATAAAGAATTTGCTGTGTGAAGCAATCAGCACTTGAACAGTTGGATGCTCTTTTCACTAAAACTAGAATCTTTAGCACATTGCATGCCTATAATTTATCATAATTTTATAGGATTGCTAGAATGACTATATTAGCAATCTCTTATGCATTCATAATAATCCATTTATCCATTTATTTATTTTTTATTTTTCTTCTAAAGTGTTGAGGACTGGGACATTTAAAATTCACGTGCGATATCCACAGTTAGGAAACATTTCAGTCTGCAGTCTCCTACCAGGACTGAAAGGGAGATGCTTTGGCTAGCTTGCCTCTTGGGTTATTGCAGTAGAGTTTTTTCCAAATTATTTTTAGCGCACTTTGGCGGCGCAGTCATGGTTTCCGCTGTGGCATTTTTGTCTTTTTTTTTTTTTTTGCCTTTTTGAGACAGGGTCTCATTATGCAGTTCAGGCTGGCCTTGAGCTCACCTTGTAGCCCAGGCTGGTCTCGAACTTACAAGGATCCTCCTGCCTCAGCTTCCTGAGTACTGGGATTGCAGGTGTGCGCCACCACGCCCAGCACCGCCATGGCATTTTTGTACATGTGTGTAACACACTTTCTCACATCTGGCCCTTAATGTCCCTCCTCACAGTCTCCTGCCCCCTCTCCTCCTCCCTTTGCTCTTCTCTGAGAGTCTCCCTCCCACGTCCATGTTTCCCTGGGTTCCACAGAGAGAAAACGTGTAACACTTGTTATAGGAGGGTTTTTTTCATGCAAATGATAAATAAATTTACAAGTTATCACATCAAAGATTCAAAGAATGAGGGATGACCGAACTTGGGAGGACCTAGGACTGAACTGAACTCTAACCTTGGGATTATCACATAGGTACTTATAGGTCTGTGTGAGACTCTTGTCTCATCCCGTCTTCCTCTACTCGCCTTCCTCAAATCACAGCTAGACACATTTTTACCCATGTGTGTCACTATGTCACATCTCAGTCACGCGTCCCTTCAGAATCTGGCCGCATTCTCCCAGGCACAAGGTCAGTTTCCTCACTGCGCACCTCACAGAGCGCGCCCACACGGCTCACGCTGCACCACGTGAGCAGGCCGTGCGGTTGAAGGGGACCGCCAGCACAGGCACGGCAGCCCTTCTTTGAAAGGAGTATCGTGGCGTAGCACATGACCATCATTAAATCACTTCTTGACTTTAACAACAGGTATACTTTTCAAGAACGGATACTATCAAAGTAATTTTTAAAATAACAGATTTTTTCTGTACATATACTTTCTTCATTGGCTGTTTCTAAGTACAAGGCTGAAAAAATTTGGAATGCTCACATGCAATCTAAGTCCTCAAAAATTCTGAATAGAAATAGGAGCTGAACATGATTCCACCCACAAATGCAACTTAAAATTCATTGTGTAAAGACTGTTATCTCCTAACAAAGGAAACAAGCTGTGCTATGTATATGTATCTACCCTAAGATGAATGTAAACTTCGTGTACTGCCAAGATGTACTAATATAATTTAAGAAGCTATTAGCAAAGTAGACTGCCAACAAAGGAAATCCAAAAGCATGAAGCTTAGAATGAATAGAGAAAGTTGAGAGGGTGAAGGTCCCAAAGTTTATTCATTACTATCTAAGTAGCCATGAAACTAGAAATCAAGAGTGTTCTGATCTTTAAATAGGACTGCTATAAGATACAAATTTCCATAGATTTTCTTTTGAGGGGAGGCTGTTCATCTGTTTGTGTTTGTTTTATGAGCCATGCGTGCCACTTGAGGATTATCTTGGTTTTTCTGTTCACAAAACAATCTTCTAATAATTGAGACAGAGTCTAGAAATGCCATGCAAATCTCCTGGAGAGTTGTCACCTCATTGGTTTCTTGTGTAGTGCAGAGAATGCCTTTTGCATAATGCCTAGTATTCCCTGAGATAATAATATCTTAATGACTGAATTCTATACCAAACAAGATAGAAGGAAGACAAAACCAGGGTCTTACATGGACAATTTCCATTGTATGATGTGAGAGAGAGAAAAAAAGAAGGCTTGGAAGAACTTTAATCTTTTTTGTGCAACATAAAGCCTGATCACAGCACCAGAGTAAGCTGACACATACAAGCAACCTCTGTTTTTAACCCTCAGCATCAAACAACCTGTGCCATTCAGGGAATCAAGATTGCATGAACAACTAAAGATTCTTATTGTTCAGAGCCTATGCAACTATCCACCAGCCACACTTATCCCTGCCTATGGGATTCTGGCTCATCCATGTAAGGAAGTGTATACTCCTCAGCTCAGGGAAAATATGTCCCTCTGCTGTCCCAGTAGAAAATTGAAACTAGTCTGTGCCAGTGGTGGTGAACTTATGGCATGCATATTATTTGTTTTTCTTTTAAGATAAAAAATGTGAATGTATGAGTTTTTTCAACTAAAGCATCAGTATTCAGGTTTAATTGCAGTGTTGACACTTTGTGATAAATAAGTGGGTTTGGCTTTGTGGTTTGGGTGCTCATCTCTAAAAGATTCGCCATTGCTGCTCTAAGCCAACCATGGCAATGCTAGTCCCTTTCCATATGTATTTTCCCAATCTCTCTTAATATTATGGATCACAGAGCACAGGTTCCAAATAAGATGACAGAATAGAAAGTGCAACAATGGTGATTTTAGAAGAGGTTGTCTTCCTAGACAAACCCACAACCCTTAGAAAAGGATCTCTTTCTTCTACCACATTTTTAGCAAAAGATGTTGGGATAATGAAATGATCCCTGGGGTTGTGGTGGCTGTTTTACAGCAATGTGGCAGTAAAGTGCAAGAATAGAAGCCAACTTCCTGAGTCCGATGGAAGTAAGGGGTGGAAACTTTCCATCCTTCACGCTGATGAAACTCTGGAATAAACTTGGGCATGCTTACCCATGGGCTTCTTATTAATATTTAGTATCCTATGATTTACAGTACTCTGGGTTTTTAGTTATGGGGATTTATAGCCAAGTCAATCCTAACAGACTCACCTTAGGCAGAAAATTAGAGGAAATGTGAATAGTAAGAAAACATTTTGATACTGCATTTGATAAGGTATGTGAAATCCTTTACTAGTCATTTGTTCCTTCACTATTTTAACTTGTTTCATTTCAAATATAAGGACTTATATTCTTGGCCAAAAGAAAAGAGAACTGCCAAAGACTAGTACTTCCTAAAATAAATGAAAAGTTTTACATTTAAACTCAGTAATTATCACAAATCATCTGTAGATGTGGTTCCATCAACATAAAAACCTGGTTCTGGTTACCAAAATATAAGTTTACATCTCAGGTTCCTGAACCAAGGTCCCTCTTTTGTGATATCATATCATTGGAGGAGGGGTGGTAATTTCAGTCTAGCTATCTCAAAAATCTACGTTGTCAATTATTTTTGGATCTTCATTACTTTCAAATTGTGAATTGGTCTTAATTTTAAAACTTCCCTGATCGCCTGAAAAGTAGTTCATTAGCATTAAATAGTGTTAGATTTATAGTTTAAAAATTTACTTCTTTTTAGTTATCCAAATAACAATATTTTCATATAGTTAAAAAATCAAATCCTTTACTACCTGCAAAGTCAAAGTGGCTGCTGATACTATTACCAAAGATGACCTCTATTGGAAGTTGATCATTCCTGATGTTACCCATATATGCTTATATACAGTTTTATCTTTAGAAATACATATTTACGTATCTGTATATATTTGTGTAAATACACATGTATTTTGTGCTTCCTTTTAGCATAAAGGATTTGCACTATAATTACCCTTTTTTCTACTCAGTGTGCCTCTATCCCATAGAACTTCACAGTGTGCATGTACTGCAGTTTAATTATAAACTTATTGTTGAATGTATAAGGGATGTATGATTTCTATTCATAATCAGTACTACAATGAACATCCTTGTATTGACATCAATGGTAAATGAATATCATGATAAACATGAAAAGATAGAATATTTTACTTGAGTATACAGCATGTTATGGTTTATATCTAGATGTTCCCCCAAAACCTCATAGGTGGGGCTTTAGGGAGGTGATTGTATCATTGGGGGGACAATAATCCCGAGAGGTTTCAGACCACTGATGAGTTTGTAGCTAAATATGATGTTAAGAGGTAAAATCTGATCTGAGAGATAGGTCACTGGGGCGTGCTCTGGAAGGGTACATGCCCTCCTCCTCCTGTGATCTCTGCCTACTTTCTGCTGTCCTGCCATAAGCTGTTCCTGCTCTTCTATGCCCCTCTGTCCTGCTGTCCTGCCTTGGAGCCAACCAACAGTGGACTGAAACCCCTACCAACTGTGAGCAAAAATAAACCTTTATCCTTTAAATTGTAAGTGTTGGGTATGTGTCTCAGCAATGAGAAAATAACAAAGACACATAGTTTAAATTTTAATAGTGTTTGCCTGCTGAAATTACTAGGCTAAGTTTTATTCCCATAGCAAAAGATTCTGAGAATATTCAATGCTCTGTCACTTGAGATTATCACATTTTTACACATCTGATACTCCAACATGAGAGAATAAGGATCTTCAGGTTATTCTCATTCAAAATTATCAGAATACAAGTGAGGTTTAGCACCTCTTCGTGCTATTGGCCACTTGAGATTCTTTTTCAGAGAATACCACATTAGCAGTCTATTTTTCTACTGAGTTTTAAATTTTTGTCTTGTCTTTTTATGAAACCTGAATGTTAACCATATATTTTAAAAATAAACGACTTTTATCCAAAGCAGTTTATTCAAATTGTCCTTATTTTTATTACTTATCATAAAAACATAATTTGAAATAGTCAATTTATCAATGTCTTTTGCCTTTACTCTTGGTTTTATTAATGCATAATCTCTGAAGCCCACATTATGTGACCAGATATACAATGGTGTTTCTTTAATAATTGCTGGAGAATAAATGAAGTTAGTTTTGTACCTTCTACACCACACACACAAAAGTTCAGCTATATTTAAAATTTGAAGGGAATATCCACGTGTAAGAGTGAGACTGCACCTGTATATCACGGGCCTTCATCACATCTATCCTATACAATGTTGACCCCATTTAGGTTTGGAATACATACAACCTCACTTGAAATTCTACAGAGAAATCCACAATGGACTCCCTAACAAAATTACATGAGAGTCCATTTACTGACAAAACCAATAATCACATTATGTACACACTTGAAGCCCTTGCTGAAAAAAATACATGATGACCAGCAGCACGGCACCCTGTGCCCTGTCTCTGTGGACACTGGGTAGCCTTCACAGAGGTCCCTCCAGCACAGTGGAAAATGAATTTTGTCATAAAACTATTTTGTTAAAAAAAATTCTAGAGTTAGGAAAGAGAATAGTAATAGAATGTTTTAAGTGGAAAGAAAAAGTTGGTTTCATGCCATGTTAAGTAACTAAGTGTTCTGCAATGCAATTAATTTAATTATTGGTACCAACTTCCCAGAATGCCATCAGCAGAGTGGATACGATGGTAGAGCATAGACCCAGACTAGGTTAAAAATGCTGTGACAGGCTTTTTTCCCTAATGGCTTCACATCCTGTAAAAAGCATTAGTTTTTCAAGAGGGTGATTATGGTCTGCCTTTTATGCACTATTATGTCTAATTTGTCTTGTGCTCCAACAATGAAATTATTTTCTTCCTCCAGTTAAACAACAAATATAAACAAATATTCAGATAAAAAATCTCACTGGTTTAATTTGACCATCGTCTGCTCTACCATGAAAGTACATACTTTATTCTGATCTAAGTGGGTAGAAATAACCACTGGTTTTTACACCTTTGCAATTCATCCATGTAAAAAAAGCGATTCTTGGAATGGAAGAACCATTCTTTCCCCAGG
This sequence comes from Chinchilla lanigera, assembly GCF_000276665.1. Classification (NCBI taxonomy): domain Eukaryota; kingdom Metazoa; phylum Chordata; class Mammalia; order Rodentia; family Chinchillidae; genus Chinchilla; species Chinchilla lanigera. The sequence goes on along the minus strand of NW_004955472.1, from coordinate 3,688,477 downwards.
AAGGGAAGAGGGAGTGTGAAAGGGCCTGTGAACAAGCAACAAAAGACTTATGACGAAAACAGGCGGCTCAGTGTACACTCGGCGTCCATTAGTGATAGATATCTCACGGGGAAGGTGCAGAAAGCACGAAGGGGTAGGAAAATTTAAGCAACTGTGTCCAATAAGATTAAATCTGGAACAATTGTTCATATGCTTACTCACTTTTTAAAATAAGATTTAGCCTGCCTTGTAAGGGTGAGGTCATGAGTTTGATTCCCCCTACCAAAAAAAATAAAATGAGATTAAATGAGATTTAGATTGATCTCCTGAAGGAGTTGAAGCAAAAAGGAGAAGCAGAGATATGTAGAGCTCTCTATGCCCTAGTTTTCTTCTCATACTGGATAACAAAATGATTACATAAAATTGGGGGAAACCTGAGGTTATAGTTAATTGTCCAAATCTATTTCAAATTCTCAGAGACAAAGTTTAACATTTCCGATAGTCCACAGGAACTTACTCTCTTCCTCCAGAAATGGAACCTAAGCCCAGATAACACTGTCCACATCGCAAAAATCAGAGCAATGGAGCGACACCCTGGAGCTTCCAGCTCTGGAACTGAGCTAGGGCCCCAGGCTGAGAGGCTGCAGTGTCACAACGACTCAGGAATTCGAACAGCAAAGTGAACTAAATGAAGCTCATGTAAAGCTAGGTTCTACCTGGGTAAACACGGGAACTGATGTAGAATTAGGCCGAGGAAACCCTGTTCCCTCCACTTTCTGAGTCTGTGCCACCATAATGTCCTAGCAGTTTCTACAAACATACATGACTTAAGCCAGCAAAGTGTGAAAGTGGGCGTGAGCACAGCTCCTCGGTCGCCTTCACCTCTGGAGAGGGGCTGAGATGCCGCAGTGGTATGTATCCTTAGTACATGACACAGCGCATGCGGAGGACAAAAACTTGATACAAGTGGGGTTGGTTAGTTTAAAGCACAATATCAGAACTAATGTCTTAGGCCCTGGGATACATGCATATTCCATACCACTGCTCACACTGTAGTCACTGCCTGCTTGTCGAACCATTATCTCTGTTAAACCCAGATACCTGGGGTGAAAAATGTGTATAAAAGCATAAAGTATTTTCAGCTTGCTATTATATTTCAAGGGTGTACATCCAAATATGGTCTCTCTATCAATACCATGAGAATAGCCATAAAGGTACACAATGCTCATGCTTAAGGATGAATAAGTTGACACATGTAAAGTATTTGAATTTGTGCTGGCTCTATGGTACACTTAACAACCACAGTTATTACTGTGAATAAACAAAGTTGGCACACGGGTTTGAGTCATAGTAAGACAAATCATTCAAAAGGTACAATTTCTCTAAAACTCTGTAATGGAAAGACAAACTTTGACTTTAGTGCTGAGTTTTTAAATGAACTGAGACTATGCACACTTGAAAATAATTTTTTAAACCTTTTATTTGTTTTCCTAGATGTTAGAAAATCTTGAGGGGAAATTAGAGCTGTTTCTTAAAAATATGCTATTATTTCTACACTCCACAGTTCATTATAAATGAATTCATGATCCTTTTTAAAGTAGCAAGTGCTGAGGAGAAAAAAAGTAGAGAAATAAAAAGGTCCTGAGGTTGAAAGTTGGATTAGGTAGCCAAGTCTTCCTGACAATACGGCCCAGTCACATACAAGGGAGTCACAGGACACAGAGCAAGGACAGCGGTAAGTAAACAGGTTCCAGGTACAATCAGATTCTATACAGGACCAACCGCTGAGCCTTCCGTGGCTTCAGCACAGTGAGCAAGGGGAGTAAGAGCCTATGAGGGTTGGAGAATAATTGAAAGCAATGTGCTTAGGAGAATAAAATGACCTGGTTTATAAAGATCAACCTGTCTTCTACTTGAAAAATGTAAAAGGAAGGGACGCAAGAATCAGTGCAGGCCTAGAGACCGTGGCCTGAGTGGCTGGGTAGATGATGTGACAGAGGCTATGAAGAAAAAAAGAAAGAGATCAGAAAAGGAAAATAGGGGCTGAGTTTGAGCTCTCCTGAATGTGATGCTTTCTATGCACAAAGTTGTATGAAGTCCAGATGGCAGTTGAGAGTACTGACTTGTCGCTCCCCAAAATAGACGATGGTGCTGAGAAGATACGTCCGTACCAGGCAGCTCAAGCTATGGGAACGTTAATAGCAGTGGAGAGAAGAGGAATTGACTGTCCATGTCTCCTTGTTAAATCTGTGCTTCTTTGTTAGTCTGAAGTCAGCCACTAGTGCAGGCCTGGGAGCGTGCATTTCTAAAACATCAAACTTTTTTTATATCTTAAAGGTGAAAATTTTCAGATGTTCAAATAGGTCCCTGAATTCTGATTTTGATCCTGTCCATTTTCCAATGATTGTATAAACGAAGGCAAGTACTGAATGCTTCACTTAGGAAGGACAAATAGCGGTGCCTGTGATATTGTGGACACCACTGCAATGATGCGTGTAAAATCTAGCAGTCTCATAGCATGAATAAGTCAACTGCCCTCTCATACGCGGGTACTGCTAGAGTAATCAGGTTCATTTTAACCATGGCCCAAGTGTACCTTTCTGAGTTCTATTGATTAGATTTTATGCTGGCAAAATTTTAGTTTAATAATCATCCATTAATGAAGTTGAAATCAAAACCTAATGAATTTTCTGCTCCTTAACAAGGAAAATGTCAGATTTTCTGTCCATAACTGGATGACCTTTTGGGATTATCCCCAAAAGGACTTCTAGGAAGATATAAGGTCCTTTTTCCACTTATCCCCTGCATTCATAAGAATACAGAACCAACTGTCATGACTTTGTCAAGCTTTAGAGCTTCATAAAAGATGTTTCTGAGTAGCAGGATTTGGCAATGAAAGAAATACCGGAATGCCTTTCCAGATGTACCTTAGCAGAGTCAGTCATTGTTCAGTTCAGGCTATAGATAGTTCATAGAAAATTGTCTCAGACACAAGCATTTAATTATCCAGGCTAGTAACTTTCTGAAGAAGAAAACTGATTCTACTTTCTTATTCTTCAAGTATCAGCAGATTTTCTAAAATGCAATGTTCTCTGCCCATGAAATGGGTTTTCTCAGTTATTACTAGCAATATTTGACAATAGAAGTTGTTCGGTCTCCTAGGACAGTCTCATGAAAGAGGAAGGACAACTTTATTTTCTGAACTTAAAGTGAAAGAATATGAACAAAACTGTAGGATTTTAATCAACCAACCCTCATGTCCCAAATCTTAAAGCCAAATTAGGTGTAACTATTTTGCTGCACCACTCGTGTTAGAGTCCGAGGTTGTACTTGCATAACCCTGGGCTTTTGCTTAACCTCTGTGCTCCCTACGTTCATTGCTCATGTAGTTTTCGGGCTAACTGCAACTTCAAGTAGAAAATCCTGAAATTAGACAACTTTGTTTTGGCGAGGATCAGCTGAACAGCAAAGTTAAGGAGCCCCTTGAAGAGAGTCATTGCAGTGATAGCACACATTTGACTTTGCCGCCCAGGGTGCAGGACCCCAAAGTATCCTTCTGTGATCTCTGAACGTCTGCTCTATTGGTCCTTATCTCCTACTTCCCACGAGAGCATTCTGACTTGTTCCTGACAGGAACCCTGTCAGAAAATTGTCTGGTTTTGCTCTCCCTAGTCCAAAGAACAAAACTCACTTTTCCAACTGACAGTATTTTCCTGGAAAATATACATTAACATAGTAATAATTTTTGGGGGACCTCTAATTTTTGTCACTTATACACTTACTGAAGAATTTTGATCTTTCTCCTTGTTCTTCCAACCTGTTAGTTGCTTGCCTGCATTATGCTCACGATTCTAAATATACATTTAGTCCTCACTATGTCCTAGGTGTTGTGCTGGAAGGAGAAGCGGTAAGAAAGATAAGAACAAAAAGGTATGATCCTTAGTGTTCAGAAGTTTAAGATGGCTTTAGTCTTTATGTCTTTGATCTGTCAGCAAAGCAAAGTAGGATCTGTTGTCTGGCCCTGAAACTGTATTAGATTCCAGAACACATGCTGTCCCAGAAAGTGAAGATTATTCTCACTAGGGACAGACTTACCAAGAGTTGTCAGTTTCCAAATCTCTGAACAAATGAAATATACATGCAAGAGATGTTTCTTTTTTTAAAGAGATGGTTCTTAACCACAGTATTTTGACACAATCAAATGTATAATAGCAATATATTCATACTAATAGAGTTCTAATAAAAAACTGAAGTGTGTGAATTGCTTTCATAAAATTCACAAAATAAAGTTGTACTCACTTAATGGAACCCTTCTGAACTTATCTTAAGAGAGAAGAAAAGGCATAACTATCACTCTTACACCCAAGCAATTTCTGGTAGAGCCCAAAAACTTTAGGCTACTCAGGAGAGAATGTTCAATATTACTTTTATGTGCTATTCTTGTATAATAATCAGAGCAAATGTGGGCAACTATTACTATAAAAAATTATGGTGTATGAGCAGTTGGGGAAACAACCTTCTGCCTAGATTATGTTTAATCTAGATGAACCAAAGTATTTAATGATTAAATCAATCAGTTATATATTAAATGCACAATGTAGGAAACAATGTGCAATCATGTAAAATCTTATTACACAAGTTACAAAAATAATAAGAAATGTAGGGTTCAGAAACAAAGATAAATGAGATCCATGAATACTAAGATAAAAATTTTTTTTCTAGAGAAATTATGATTTTATTGCTACAGCAAACAGAAACACCAAAAGAAGACCCAGGATTTGAAGGCAGATTTATTTATGTCAACAAGCACTGATTGGGATCATTCGCAAAATATCAGGCCCTGACCACTGATGGTCCAGGGTTTATAGGGGATAAGCAAGCAGGAAGTACAGAAGCAGAATGGCTTGCCAACTGGGGACTGGTTCTTACAATATGCATCATAGTGACCAGCTATGCATCACAGTGACCGCAACAGCACACACACACACACATACACACACACCACATAGGTATATATAACTTTTCACTAATTTCATGCTTACACTCAAACTGAAAAATACATCTAGAAATCAACCTGTTATTCTAAATCCTTCTTCTCTTACATCATTTATGTAAGCAGCATCCAACTCGAACCTCATGTTCCTTTCCAGTTACTACCACAATTCTCCGATACACATTTTTAATTGAAATATGATATTTGTACACGATTACGGGGTATACTTAAGTAGTTCAATACATACATGCAATGTGTAATAACCAAATAAAAAAGTAATAAATACTTCCATTTCTTCAAACATTAATCATTTTTATGTGTTGAGAATTTTGTACCTTTCTTTTCTAGTCTTTTCCAATACAACATAGATTGTTTGAACCTACAGTTACCCTAATGAGCTATAGAAGAACAAAAGCAATTTTTTCACTCTGTGTTTTAATGCTCCGTTCTGAATTTCTTTTGCTTACTCCCTCACCCTCTCTGGAGACCACTGTTTCATTCCACCATTCCAAACTTCTACAAGATGCATCATATAGTATTCAGTCTACCTGTATTATTCAGCCATAAAAAATGAAGGTCTGTCATTTACACCAATTTCAATATGCTGAGTGAAATAAACCACATGCATAAAGACAAATACTACATGTTCTTACTCATTTTTGGAAACTAATAAGTCAAATTGATGTCTTTTATGGCAAAACTCTTCAAACAATTTTTTTTCTTCACTTCCTTCTTCTCCTTTCTTTTACCCATTTCTGTAATAATTTAAACTTCATATTCCACTGAAACTGCTTTTGCCTAAGTCACCAAGGATTTTCTGCTCCTTATACAGTCACTTCTCACCTTATTCTATATTTGAACTACATTGAGATCACTTTTTCCCCTGGAAAGACTTTTTCTCTGGATTGCTGTGATGACCAAATTTCTTGGTTTGTTTTGTGCTTTACTGTTATCCATTTTCCTCCCCTTTCTCCTCTAAGTTTAGCGGTGATGTTGTGCCCAGTTTTTCAGCTTCTTATCCTTCTTAGCTACATTCACCCCTGAGGTGACTGCATTCAGTTTCTTTGCTTTAAATCACATCTACATGTTGTGCACTAAAAACCAAATTTTTATCTCTAAGTACTCCATTGATCTCCAAATTCATACCTCCAACTCCTTACTTGGCATCTCCATTTCTTGCTGGAGCAGAAATTGTTTTCTGCCTACTCTAAAGCCATTCTCTTGTCGTTGTCAAACAGTTTTGCTCTGGTATCAGTCAAATATCCACACGTCTCAGGTAAATTGAGCTAAGCACTGTATGACAATTGGTTCTACCATTTTGAAATAAAAGAGATTCTGCTTTAAAAATTTCTAGGAAATATATTTTCTTACCTAATTAAAGGAAGACAATGGAAAAGAAATCCTCTACTCTTCATTAATATACTTCCTTCAATTTCTTCTTTCTGAAGAAGGGTCGTTGCCATCTTGGACAGGGAGGTGAAGGTAAAAAGTACTGTGCTCTGCTATTACCCAGAGTCTGCTGTCACAAGGCCACCTCACAACGAAAGCAATATTTCTCTCTCGTCATTGTTCTGACCCACCTAAAATCTACTACTCAATGTGTGTGTGTGTGTGTGTGTGTGTGTGTGTGTGTGTGTGTGTGTGAAAGGGAGAGAAAGCTTCCCTGATTAAACCTTCCTGAGATGTTCCATTAGCTACTGCCAAATACGGACTAACAGAAGCTTACACACATTTGTACACTGAATGGACTTAGCAAGTAAAATTCTCTCTGCCAGCCCCTCCCACATACGGGTTTGAGTTCCCCTAGAAAAATCATGAAATATGAATTTGAATGAGTAGTTTACTTGGAAGATTATTCCAGAAACATTGATCTGGGAGTGGAAAGTCACACATGCAATAGATAGCAACAAATAGACAGAATATAACCAAACATTATCACTGTGGGCAACTGGAGTGAAATCTCATGGGGAGGCTTTGGAAAGTGACCTGGCATGCATGCTCAGAGTTACTCTACCCTTGAGCTGACAAAGCCGGTATTTGTACACCGACTTCCCCAGGCCTTTGCTTGAGTGCTGCTGCTCTGCTCGGCGTGCTAATTCCCTGGCCCATCTCGCCTGCCATGTATGCCATCAGAACAGCATTCCTTGGCATCAGTGAAAACCCTCAGGCAAGTAAAATGCAAATCCTCACAGTGGGATTTGGCATCTAAAGTGTGAAGGATGTAGTAGGTAAAGGACCAAAAGCATTTGTTTTGCTATTTCCCTTTCCCTGCTCACTGACAGCATTCTAAGTAAGGTTTATTCTGTGCTATTATTGTGTCTTCAAAGAACTAGCCCGTCAAGTTTCCTTTTAAAACAATACAGAGACTTAGTATGGCAGGCTCCACCTGCTAGTTGATGCCAAGGTCACAACTTGCATTTATCACCTTCTGAACCTTGAGTTTCATGTGCTTTTCAGGCTATCCATATTGCCTTTTCTCATTTATAGCTGTCGTTGAACTTAGAAGCACCAGTTGTAGCCCAATAAATTGTCTAAGGACCATACATTTTTCTCTCTGACTCTGTATGAAAATGTACCCTTACCTTCTCCTGATAGAGCCAATTACCCCTGGCAGTGTAGGAATTCCTTCTTTGACTGCTGGTCTCCTTGTGTGAGGAGTTCAGATCAAATGTAGTACTATGAGATGGGAATGCTAATTTCCCCCGAAGGTATTGGAACTGATAATGAAGGGCTATTCCTAACTGGTTCCTGGACTCACAAAATGAATGTGTTGGAACCACAGCACTCTAAATAGCTATGACCATAAAATATACCCAATAATTTTAAAAGTAGTGACCCAAAAGTAGTGACTTCAGAGTCTCATCCTCAAACTAGTAAATTTGTTGTGTCTTTAAAAATTGGTCAGTTTTCTACTAGACTGGTAGCTTCTGCTTGATGCACTGTAGGTTAGTATTTGTCTTCTTTCAGTGAAGTCACGATCATATCTTCATTATCATACATCTTTCATTATAAAGCGAGTCTCCTGGTGCAATAATATATCTACAGCATCCCATGCCAATGATTCAGTTACTCTCTGGTCCCTCTGTGGTGATGCTTGCTGAGATCTTGTCAGCAGGAAAGGCAAATTCATGAAAAGAACGTGTATCCATGCCGGTGAGGATGAATCACTTTCTCCTCCAGAGGAGACAATGTCTGCTGTAATCAACTTGCCAGTCACTGACTTATGGGTCTCCTTCGTTGATGGTGCCAAAATAAGGACTCTGAATCTGTCCTGGCTATTGATGGCCCGTCCAAAAGGACTGATGTATGACCTCTACGGAAGCACAGCCTCCATCTCGGATGCCAGGACTGAGGATTGTATAGGAAACTGGACTAAAGGCTGTGTGCGTTACAGGCTTGCAAAGTAACTTGTCTACATTTTGCCCATGTCCTGAAACATTTCATGGTGCTGAATTAGAAGATAGTGGGCTAATTAACCTGGTTGAGAAATTTAATTTTCAGGTAACTCAATATTCAGATTGTGGTATGGGTACTGCTGAATGCTTTCAGCCAGAACTGCAGGGTAGAGCAAGAGCACAAAACCTTGTGAAAAGCGCAGTTTCATCAGACAGGAAGCACCTGCCAAGTTGGGGCCAAGGTGAACAAGGGTGCTATAAGGATTAGTGTCTCAGAGAAGCCAAATACTTTGCACAGGAACATGAAGAAATGATGCTCTGAAGACAACACTGAAATCAGTGACTTTACTCATCTTGGGCTCAAAGGTGCAAAAATATACATTTTTCATTTGAAAAGAAATCATCCAGGCTCCCCTCTTTAGAAAGGCACTTAGGGAATAGATTCCCTCATATTCACCCCTTTGTGTTCAGCCATCGAGGTACTTAGCATCCACTACAGTGGCCGTGCAAGGGCACGAGGGTACTGCTTTAATTGTCTGCAGACCTTGATAACATCTACATGGTGCTGGTTTTCTGGGCGTGTAAAATTCATGGGTTATGGTTGCATGAGGGCTTTCAGTAAGATTTCAAATGAAGGCCCAGAAGGACAGGCAGTGCACCTGAGAACGAAGCACATGAAAGTGAGCGAGTTCAACCAAAGGTGGAGACACAGGAAGTTGGAAGAGCCAGAAATATGGAACATCCACTGAGGAAAACTGACTATGAGCTGGGCCTGCCCAAAAGACAGTCCACAGGAGCAGAGCTGCCGAGCCTTTTGGAGCTCACATCGCACCACAGCCTACCTTGGATGCGGGACAAGGACAAGATCGAACACTCACCCCACGGGATTTCATCACACTTTGACCCGATTCCTTTCTATCTCATTGTTCCTCCTGTTTAGAATAGAAAACTTTACCCTGTGCCATTGTATGTTGGAAGTTCTTGCCTTTCTTCTTGATTTTTACGGGGGCTCACAACTAAGTGCTGGACTACGAGGAGACTTGGGCTTGAAGCTTTCAACAACATTGAAACTGCTATGATTTTCCTGACCGTTAATAATAGACTAACTCCATTCTGCATAAAGAGATCGACGCGAGCTTTTTGGGGACCAAGGTTAAAACATCACTGTTTAGATTTCAATGTCCTCCAAAAGTCTCCCATTAGCAAAGAGGCCTGGGCAGAAGGCTGGTGAGGGAGAGTGTGATTTGGAAGCTGCATTCTCCTCCTGCTCCCCATCTCTCCCTCTCTTTCCCAGCTGCCATTCGGCAAACAGCTTCCCTCTACCGTTACATCTGCCATTCCTGCCTGGGAGCCAGTTAATCGAGCACAGAAGCCGTGGAAACTGTGAGCTAAAGAAGCCCCTCCTCTAAATTTCGGGCCTTGGGAATTCCTTCCCAGGGATGGAAAAGTGCCTCATCCATCAAGCTTTTTCCTTTTGCTTCTCTGTGCATTGACCATCCATTACATGAAGGACTGAGGTGGTTCCGTGGGATGTGCTTACTTTTTCCTTGTTGCATCCTACCTTCAGGCCTATGACAGACATTCATTAACAAGGTTATGTTTCAGAAATGGTGAATTACTGGGCAATTGTCCCTCATCTAGGATGTGAAAAGAGTGGCATTTGAACTCAAGATTTCTGATGGGTAGTGTAGTAAAACATCCCCTAGAAGATGAGGCACATTCAGTTCCTCAGAGAATCTTAGATTTTTTTCTTCCCATCTCTGCCCTTCTATAAAATCACTAATTTAATGTCCCTCTATAAAATCACTAATTTAAGTAAATATGTGACCCTTTTTGCAATTCAGCCATCATTTCCAAAACTGACCATGGTTTTCTTCCTTAACACATGCTCTTCCCTTCGTCATATGATGTCTTCTTCCCTGTATTGTCCAATCAAATGACTGCTGCCATGGTGTAAGAATTATTTTTCAATGATGGTAAGAGTTCATTAAATGTAATAAAATCACTTCACCTTTTTCAGCCTATTCTATTTGAAATGATAAACCGTATCCTTTTATAACTCCCTCCTCTTGTTTTGAATGTAATTAGGTTTGCACGAGATTTAGCAAGGAAATCATCATGTATGAATGTTTTATGTATATGAAAGACAGAACTGCCAGAGAAGACCTATGCTGCATGGAATGCATGCAGTGAGGCAGGAAGGAGGTTCATCTTACTTTTGTTGTTTTTTTTTTTTTTTGGTTTTTCTCCGGTACCGGGAACCGAACTCACGACCCTGCGCTTGCCAGGCAGGCACTCTGCCGGTGAGCTTAATCCCCAGCCCCCGAGCTAAATCCCCAGCCCCCTCATCTTACTTTTGGTACTAACGGATGTTGTTCAAATACTGATTAGGATGAAACAAAAGGGAGGAACTTTACGATGCTTCTGGGAGGCCGGGACACAAGAAATATTGTACAAATTTCAAGCAGTATTATTTAGTTTAAAATTTCATACGCTGCCTTGACATTTTTGAATTTCACATGTCGTCACATGTGAGCTGCTCTGCTCTGGCCAGACATACTGCCCACCTGGTGAGAAAAGTTCTCTCCCTGGCTAGCTCTCCATCAGCCAGGCAGCTGCACTTGTTCTATCAGAGCCTCAGTCTTTTCTGGAAGCCCAGAGAACTATTCCCATAAGTCAACCATCCCCTCCCACAGAAACTGGGAGCGCCTCACTCCTGTGACCACAAAACCTGCCTCCAACAGTCGCTGTTGGTTCACTCTAATCTCCAGTGCAACCTCCATGAACACCGGCATGAACTTTGTTGCCTTTTTCTTGAGGCAAATAAACACGTGACTAACACACTTCTGGGAAATCAGCAGTGTAGTGTTGGATGTCACGTTTCTAGCCAGCATGCATTGCTTATGCCGGGTACCTCCACCCACAGAAGAAGAATGAGCCATCCAAGCACAAGAATACATCTGGAGAGTCAGAAGTATACTTACCAGAAGAAATTTTAAAGTAAAAATTATCACTGTCATTCAAAAGTGAGTAGGCATGCAATATTTGAAGACAGCAATATGTAATACAACACACATTGTTAATTTCCTACCACTTTGTAACTCTGTATTGTCTGTACTGTTCTTTTGCTATTTTGTAAAATGTTGTCTGTCTGTTAATGTTTTCCTCCTTTTATTTTTAAAATTTAAAAAAAAGTGAGTAGGTAAACTGCATATGTTTACCTAAGCACCTAGGTAAAGAGCAAGAAATAATTTACATCTATGCAAGTAACCTCAGCACTTTTCAAAAACATACTAAGATGATTAAAATAGTTATTCATTGGAATGTTAGGTGAACGAGGGACGGGTGCAAAAATCAAAGAGAATAAGCAAATAAATAAACCAAATGTGGGGCACTGGTAGAGCACACGCAATGGTATGTCAAGAACTGAAGAGAGAATAAACAAACCCTCTCTATCTGAGAACTCCCTGCTAAAATTCAAACAGTGAAAATGCATGTGTATGGGGCATGTGTACATGCAAAAGGATGCTTCTTTTCTATCTGGTAAGATCACTTCTTTCACACATTCATTTTGTGGCCAGCAACGTTCCTCTCCCCTTTCATGGTCTCTAGTAGCTCAAACTCATTTGCTAGGTTAAGGGTTTCAGGAATGTAGCCTTATCATCTGCAAATAACGTTATCAGTCTCACTGCCTCATTTTTCATGTGTGTTCCTCAGATTTATTCTTCTTGTCTAGGAGAAATGCCTCGTACATCTGGAATGATGATAAAAATGAGTGATCTAGGGCTTTGTGATTAACGTCTTAGCTACTTTCTCATCCCTGACATACAATACCCAACACCCAAAACTGAAAGAAGGAAACATTTGGACTCCTCTTTTCTGCGGGATCCACGGCAGGATGACAGGGAGAGAGGCAGAATGGAGAGAACACTGCTCTCACCATGGTGGCTGGAAGCAGAGAGAGAAGGGCCCCTGACAGCGACTTAGCTGTGCTGTCCCCGTGGGCATGAGTCTCTTAGGGATATCTGGATATAAATCATAGCAATTAAGACATATGTTGCATATTCATAAATGTTTCATGATACTTAATAAATGATAGAAATAATTCTATCATCATATTAAATAAAAATTTTATTAGTATATTTTTTCTTTTGTAAATGAGAAGTAGGAGCTGGATTTTATGATATGCAATTTTTATTTCTAAAATTCATTGTGTAGCTTCCTTGCTTTGGCATCTTCCTGGAATAATAAACCATGTTTTCTTTTATGTATGTTATTGTTTAGAGGGAGCACAATAAATATAATGTTATAAAATTCAAGCAGTTTGTTTCATAGTTGTGCGCAAATTAATATACTGAATGATGTTATCACATGAACACGCAAGCTTAGTTGAATAGAAGTGGCTCACAAACTTCAGATATCTTTTGATATACTGAATATCTTTTGGAAAACGGGGCTGCATCCTCAGCCAGATCTCCCCTATAGTGCAGATCACTCTTATGACACAATAAATGAGAACCAGAGTGTGAACCATCACATGGCTCAGGAATATGCCCAGCACCTGTCAGGCAGGGGAGGGGAGACTCTGGAAGGTGAGTCTTGTTTTAATATGATCCTGGCCACAAGAAGTTTTCCTCAGCTGAAAGCTACCATAGAATCTTATTTCAGGGTGGCTAATCGAGATTTGCTAAGCAGTATCAGTCGAGAGTTTTCTGGCTATATTGAAAGTGGTTTGAAGACCATCTTGCGGTGTGCCCTGAACCGACCTGCCTTCTTTGCTGAGCGGCTGTACTACTCCATGAAAGGTGCCGGCACAGATTAATAAGGCTCCAGTTTCATTTCTGTATAATCAGCATTTCCACAAGAGAAATTATTTTGATGACTATATTTTCCCTGAGTATGAGCTTTTCCACAAGAGAAATTATTTTGATGACTATATTTTCCCTGAGCATGAGCTATACAATATATTCAAGTATGTTCACATTGTAAATTTTCCACTCTGTCCCATTCTTTTTTCAGGGTTTCATGTTTTGGAGCAATTGTTTTGATAGAAATACATAAACTCTACGACTGGTACAAATAGCACCTGTGGTATCTCTAGGGCCTTCCAAACATAATGTTCCACACGTAGAAGATGGTCTATAAATATTTGATTATTTTTGCTTGAATTTGTCTTGAAACATGGATTGTTATTACAGAGCTTGCATGGCTCTCTTTAGAAAATATTAAATGTGTAGAGAACTCTATCTTGTAAAGTTCTGTAGTGAGTGCTGATGAGAAATACCATCTTCCATGCATTTTGGAAATATGAGGACTTTAAAAATGTTTCCATGACTACTCACTTAAGATTTTCATTGCTCTTGAACAAGAACAAAATATTTTCATCTATTATTTCAGTTCCCTTTGCTGGAGTGTAATGAAAACTTTTTGATGTATCATTAATGCCTTATTTTAAATATGAAACAAATGAGAAGTACATTTCAGGTAATTTGCACCGAAGCAGAACTTAGTTATGAAGGCTAAGCATAACTGACAACTTCATTAGCTTTAGACTTGCCAAAAGACTCAGTAAGACACATTTCCAGATGAGTCTGGGTGGGTCACGGAGGTGAAGTCCCGGCTCCTCTATAGGATCTCTGGCCTCTCCTTTGGGAGTTCTTCTGCTCTGCTTCCAGCTGCCGTGAACTGAATGTCTTTGCTCTGCCGTGCCCCTCTGTAATCACATTTCTGCCTGGAGCCAGCCGACCATGGACTGAATCACCTGAAACTGGGTCAAATCAAACTTCTCCCCTAAGTTGTGGGTGTTGTTATCTTGTCCTAGTAACTGAAAAACTGAAGACTTGTATCTCAAAATGTGAATCTCATAGTTCTGAATTTTCTGCTACACATGTGTTTTTACTAAATATCCATGGCTTATTTGCAGCCATCTCCAAACTTTATATTTATAGGATCACATTTTAAATAAGTAGTAATCTTAATACAGAACACTAGATCATAAAGTGAGTGCTTTGCATGACATCTTCTACAGGGAAGATAGTAGAAATGTGCTATTCCTGGTAGGCTCTGTGTGTGTGTGTGTGTGTGTGTGTGTACATATATAAAGAATATGTTTCCATTTTTTCATTCCTTATGATTAGTAAGATATTTAGAAAATGTAAAAAAAAATCTACTAGTGAAAGAATAAACACAATTGACTGAACTTCCAGTTGTATATAAAATATTTTGAAATTCACAGTAAAATTTCAAAATCAGTACATTAATTCCTCAGGTGTTTTTTATTAAAATATCATTGATCACTTCACAGTAGTTCACTTTGTTGTTTTCCCCAAAATGTAATAGATAGAAATCAACATTTACTTATTTATTTTTGTAGTCATAAGAAAAGGTAAATGCACAATGCTTGCCACGTATTATTTGATGTTTCACTGCTGTTTCTGTGACACTTTTCTGGGAATTATTTGAATGTAGTTGATACATTCAAATAACACTCCTTTGCTGTATATATCTGAATAACATTCAAATAACACTACCTTTATATACTAGGTAGATTGCGTTATCCATACCAGTTCTTCGCCTTTGTCCGTGTCCGTACCTTTTGTGGTGTTACTTTGGAATTCTCCCCTTGCGATTGGGCGTGGGTGGGCAGGACACCCTGTGTCATGCTTTGACAAACTGAAACAAATAGGCATAGAGTGTGCCACTTTACAGTGTAAGTCACATGAAGTTCTGCATTCTGTATGCTGTCTCATGTTACTGTTCTTACTTTTAGAAAACTATTCCAGGCTAATCCACTGGCTAATGGGGACACTACAGCATTATAAAAGAGCTGGAACATAAAACAAAGTATTTCTAACTCTTATAGCCTGGCTTAGCTCACCCAGAGGCATCTGAGAGGGCCCACCTACGAGACACACCAGCCCCTTTAAATATGACACTGGAATTGTGGGTGGAGCACTGTGGTAGAGCACTTGTCTAGGAAGTGTGAAGCTTTGGGTTTGATTTCCAGCCTGGAAATAAATAATAATAAAAATCAGAGCCTTCATTATCCTTCAGGTAAATGGATTCCATAAATTATTGTGTGCCGTTGAGGTTGTGTGACTGTTACACAGCATTATTGCAGCAATAGCTAACTGATGCATATACCACTATTCAGTTTCCACTTTGCAAACTATATGGATCTCAAATTCACCTTCTGTTTCACAAAAAGGATTAGAGAACTTTTAGTGTCCAAAACAGAGTATGTATTTATAAGAAAGGAAATGGCAAGAATTAAAGCATATATCCTTTTTAAGAACATAAAAAAATTATATTACAAAAGGTGAAAGGAAATGTTTCTTACGATTTTGTTTAGAAGAGTTTTTGTCACCTTTGTAGTTATTATTCTACATTGCCTTTTCATATAGTGACAGTATTATTGCCTTCTAAATTTCACATATCCCTAATATATTTAAATTCTCTCCTTTCTCATTACACGGTTAGTACAAGCCACAGTTATTTGTTACCCATGACTCCTGAAGTATCCCCATGGCCAATCTTGCCCCCTCCAAAGTATCAGTTCATTTATTCAAAAATTTTAACTAAGCTTAGCAGTATTTTAGAGATCAGTAATATAACAATTAAAAAATAATCAAAATCCATAACAGCATGGAGTAAACACAAGTGGAGAGAGGCAGACAGAATACAATATACATAGATAAAATTAAAGATTTTAGTGGAGAAAGCGTATAGAGAAACGAGTGGAGGAGTACCAAGGGGTTTCACATAATCTTTGCAAAGGAACAGAGGGAAACTCTCCCTAGAATAAAGAGACGACTAAAACAAGGGAATAAGTTATATCAGACCTGAGCAGTGGCTCAGAAGTGAATAATCTCTGAGTGGGGAAAAGCTCAAGGAAAGTCACGGAGCTCAATGTGTCTAGATGGAAGTATCACTAAATATAATGATAAATGAGGTAAATGGATAATTACGAATCAGATTGTGCAGTGCCTCATACAACAGCACAAAATTGATATTGAAAGCAATTACAGGGCTTTGGGCAAGACATGATATGACTCACGTTTTGGTCCGACTGTCAACTTTTATGTCTTGAGTAGGCTGAAGGCAAACGAATGCATGAGCTACCATTCAGTAAGGAGAAAAAAACACTAAATAAAGTAATTAAAGCAGAAGAGATTTTAAACCAGTGCTGGAATACAAAAATATTGAAAAGAATACAAGATCAAAAGGGAACTACAGTAGCCTAGCAATTTATGTACCTCACTAAGTCTTGAAGACACAAAGGGAGACTGTGATGTCCCCAGTGCTTGTTGCTGACACTCTTGCTACTGAAGTTTCCTAGTCTACAGCTAGAGGCTCCACACCCAGCTTAGAGACCATGGTTACTATTGTTGATGGGTAACTGAACCAGTAACCACCTTCTCCTAGCGAGTGTACCCCCAGAAGCAGAAAGAATAATGGGTGTTCCTGTCTTTCCAACTTCCAATCACCCAACAGTGCTTCTTAGTGGCTGATTCCAGAAAGCCAGTGGTCAAGGAATTCTGGGAAACAGGGTTTCACACAACCAAGTCCAGCAAAACGAAGAATGGAGATGTGAAAGAATAGGCAAAGGAGGGCAAGGCAAATCCACTGCTTCCTTGTGGTCCACTGGTGAAATGCGCTGGGACACCAGTGTGCAGAAATGCACAAACACGTGTTATTTTTCAGCATTTGAGGTGCTTACGGAATCCTAAAGAATGATCAAAGTTAATGATAGGACATAGCCATCCATCCCTATGGTATAAATTGGTCCTAGTATAGGTAAGGGTAATTCCAGATAGCTAATTATATTGACAGTCATGAGTGTTTAGACCAAAGAGAAAATATACAAGTGCTAAAACTTTGCATGCATAAATGAAATGTTTCTTGAAGCATCTTCTGTTTTAATGACTCCCTCAAAGAGAAAAAACCATTGCAGTAATCTGAAAGAAAGGTAAATGTGGCTTAGAAATAATCACACAGTGAGTGATGAGATTCCAGATTTATTTTGAAATATTTACTCACAAACTTGATAAAGAAAATAAATGTTGAGAGAGAAGTCAGTAATCCAATAAGAACACCTAAGTATTTTATCATGAGCTAAAGGAATTGACATTAATTGAAACTAAGAAGATTGCAGGGGTAGAAGGTTAAAGGGGAAAGAAAGATGAAAAGGAAAATATTTAGGGGATTATTAATACTGAAATGACTCTCATATATCTATGTACAGATACTGAGTAGATAATTAGATAAAGGCTACAGTTTGTGAAACAGGACTAGATTTGGCATATAAGTTGGGGAGTCATCATCATGTGGCTGGCACTTAATACTGTGAGGATTGATGAGATAATTAAACAAGTGAGGAGCCACTGCTTGGGAAAGAGACCCCTTGATTGAACTTGATGTATTATAATATTGATATGGATCAGATAAGCAGAAATAAGCAATAATATATGAGAAAAGGAAGCAGAAGCAAGGATGTCTAAGGAAAAACTGAGTTGTAATTTGGAAGCCAAGTGACAGATCTATTTTTAAGAGTAGGAGTAATCAGTTTCAGATGCTCTGGTTAGCACAAAGGAGGTAGAATGACTACTAGATATCATCAGCTACCATCTGGTTACATTGCTACCCTTTTATTGTACATTCTTCATGCTGAGCATGTTACTGTACAAACAAACCTTAAATTGGTGGATAATCATTCGAAACTCTTTTAGCACATCAGGACCCTAAAAATATTACCCATAGACTCACAATAAATATTTCTCATAAATACCTCAAATGCTAAAATATTGCACCTATCAGTGGATTTCTGCACGCTGGTATCCTACCCAGTTCACCACCAGTGAAAGTTTTAGTAACTATACCTGCTGTGGCATGTTGCTATGTATTCAAACTCTACCTATCACCAGTGATAAAGTCTTCCTGGCAAGGTGATTAGTGAATAACCCACTCCAAAAGTCCAACATATTTTAGAGTCAGCTGTTTCATAGTTTAGATCTAATGGTTTCCCTGGAAAGTCCAGTCCAAAAAGGAGACACCATCCAAGAAGTTTATTATGGAGAAACCTCGGCAGTAACATCTGTGAGAGAGTGAGTGAAGCAGGACTGACCAGCGGAGGAGGATAATCCAGGAACTAGCACATCTGAGGCTTCAGCCACTAAGACATGAAAGGCGGTGGAATGACTTGACAGGTTTCTCTACTTGAAGGCCTGTGCCCACACCTTTGGAATCCTGCACTGGTCCTTCACAGCAGGCAATCTGTCCCTCAGGAGCCAAGGACGCCTTGAATGCCTTGAGAGAAACAGCTTCTTCGAGCCAAGTCATTCAGTGGAGAGGGGCTTAGTGCTGAAATAGCAACAGATAATACCCCAGCAACTGAGAACAGAGGAGAGAAGGTGGGAGGCATCCACAGCACCAGCAGCCGGCTCTGGTCTGAGTCTCATCCTCTTGCTAGTTCTCACACTACTCTTTGTTTTTGATAGCTCATATCAAAGCTCCATCACAATTTGTGCGTAAAGTTGTTTAATATTTTTATTTTCCCACTAGACTGCAAAGTCTACTATTCCAGGGTCAGTTCCAATCAGCTTCATCGCTGCATATCCAGTGATTCATACGAAATCTAACACAGAATATGCACATGCTTTTGTTAAAATGAGTAGACTGTGATTTAAAAAACCCTTCCATGTGTCCATGTGCATGTGTGTGTGTGTGT
>NW_004955472.1:3587708-3669044 GCF_000276665.1 Chinchilla lanigera | reverse complement strand
ATTATTATAACTATCATAGGCTGGCTATGTGTTACCCATTGTTACCTAAAGTAGAACTGAAATATTAATAAACACTAATCCATTGTGATAAAAACTTAACTCGTGAAAGATGAAAAGTCCAATGAGGTTCAAGCCTTCGCTCAGCGTTGGACATCCACATGATATTGTGACCCTGAACGATCCTTTTCCACTCTGAATTTCATTTTTATCATCTGTAAGCCGTTGACAGTAGAGTATTTTTCCTGAAGCTCAGCCTCAGGACCCTCAACAGAAGCCTGGAGTCGGTCACTTAATGATACCTGTCACTGCCAGCGGGCTGCAAGGCAGGAGCGAGCCACCTTCTACTCACTCAGTTATTTTTGTAGCTACCCATGTAACTTGCACATTCCATATTACTTAAATGAGGGTTCAGATAAAAAACAAAATACTGTAAATAGCCACAGCCAATAACACTTATACCACCTGATTTATCCAAGTTGCATACGACGATTCATGAAGATCATTTCAACCGTTTTTCTTGCTTTGGATCTGAGAAGACTGAGAACTCACAAGATCAAACAGTTATTCCATGATGATGCATTTACCAGCAGCAAAAGCTAACTAGTCATCTCCTTCTTCTCGCTAGCCTGGCCCTCTGATGAGAAAGCCCAGCTGAACTTCCTGTGGTCGTTAAGTCATTTCTGTGATGTCACTAACTATTGTAATTTATATCTTTTTTTCAATGGACTAATGAAAAGGAAATGGAAAATGTGTACGTTTGGGAAATAATCTCACGGTTAACCAACAGATCCTCACTGTCTATATTACTAATTATGAAAAAGCAGATGATACACACAGGGCAAGTATCTCCCAGGGTTTTAATGAAAAGTCCAGGCCACTTGTCATTTTTTTGTGTCCCTTTTGCTTTCAGTAAACTTTCATTAAAGCACCTGTAGATTCTATTTCAAGTATATCTAATTTCAGTTTCTAGAAAAAGGAGGTGTGTAAAAATTCCAGATATACTTAATTTTATGATTCTACCATGAGAAAAAGACAAACTCCTAAAGTATATTTTAAAATCTGTAATACAAAAGTGTCTTAGAGTTACTATGACCCTGAAATAATTAAAAAGAAAAACGAGTTGTTGTAGACTGTAGAATAAAGAGGACGAAAAAGGATTAATTCATAGTATTAATGTGTTCCTCGTTCAAGCTATGGCTCCTGAACTTGCCTAATTGAAGAACTGGGTTCATGTCCCCACTTGATCCAGCTTTACTTTAATGTGAGAAGCACATTTACTGTTAATGAAGTGTGGAAATAACACTCAGGGATTTGAGGAAAGTAACAGGGAAGCTGTCAGGTAGTTTTCATTGACTTCAAGATACAGGAAGATAATTCAAGCACAGAGAACACAGAATCAGGTGGTTTACTGGGTTCAGGGAGGTAATGATGCTTCAAACAAAGGTCAAAAGACAACTGTAAGTCAGGTTATACACGTGTAAACACTTGCTCTCTATTGCTAAGCTTCCACAGATGTCTTGAATTGTCAGTAGGAGTTTTCCGGCTATATCTATTCACACCTTTATTTCTTGCTAATTCTAATAAAATCTGTACCCCTCGTGCAAAATGTGTGCTGAGCACAAGTTCCTGCACGTATGCACACGGGCACAGGTAGGACAAGCGAGTACTAATCAAGCATTATCCTACCTCTGTTGTGTACCCTGCCTAGCACAGTGCTGACTGAGGAGATCTGATATTTCAAAGGTTTGTACTTTTGCTCCATGGCTGCCATCTGGAGTATCATCAAAGCCAAATATCATATAGATTTATCCTTGATAGCCTAAGAAACTAAACTAGAAAATAAAGAAAGCTTTAAATAGGTACAGGGTCAATATTGGGGGAAAATGTGAATAAACACAACAGACCTTTATAGAATGTCCAGTCGGTGCTGAGTGCTATAAATAGAAAGATAAATAAGAATAAAAATGTCTGCTCTGAAAGAAATTGCAGTGCAGTAAAAAATATTATAGCCTGTCCTGATAGTGTAAGATTGATTTAATATGTAAAGAGTGAAAAGCATTAAATTAGTAATTAGACAGGTTACTAGGGTAGAATGAAGCATAACTTTTTTCTCTAGATTTACTGACAATAATAGGACAAAAAGGAGTAGGTATGCAGTTATCACTTAGTCCTGAAAGCTGGTCCTGTAAAGGACATGGTGAGGTTTTATATATATAATTAACCCAGACATTTTACTCATTTTTTTCCTGCCCTTTCAATCATAAAGTAAAACATTCTACCTTCCAATGATCTGTGGTTACTTCTTAAATTGTTCTTTTGTGACTGTTCTCTTTTTAATCAGATCATAAACTATATTTAATTTTTAAAATTAAAAAATGTTATATATTTATTATTCAATAATTGAATCACAAAAAGATGCAAGGAAGGAAATTAAAAGTAATTCACAATTTCAACTCACAGAAAATCTTACTTTTAATCTTTTATTTGTTAAAAATGAACAGCTTCAGACTACAGCTGAATGTAACTTTTCAAAAAAACATCAAAAACGTACAGTGGGAAGTGCCTCCTCATTAAACAAACTTTCACTTCAGGATGCCGTATCGGTGTTCTGCAGACACCTTGATGCCAAGAGAATTTTAAGTTGCATCTTGTTAAAAAAAAAATTTAAGAACTGAACAAGGATGACTAGAACTACATTCCAAAAAGGAAGTACCCACCAACAAAGCATATTGTTGTGTTTATGTACAATATATTAGTACTCAAGAGTTTTAACTTAGTTGTACCAAAGGCAAAATTTATGTTAAGAGAAAATTAAGTTACGGATCACGAATTGCAAAAGTTTAATACAGCAAAGACACTTTGTTACTTGATGCACCTAATGTGGGGTAATTTTTAAGGTATTCCAAAAAATGACATTAGTAACACATTGTATGGTAATATTTAAAATAAGGAAAATGGGAACCTTTTATACCAAATTTTCAAAAACTGTTCTAACCACAGCAAACTCGTGCTCAGGTGTTTTTTCTTTGCTTTAAAATAAGCTACCAATAATTCCAGCCAGTCTCACATGTATTGTTCTTGGATCAAATATTAAGTATTCATATTTGCAAAAATGTTTTACAATGAGTCCTTGGCCTCTATGAAAAGATTCAATTTGCTAAGCAGAACTAGTGTTTATTTTCAAATTCTATGACTGGGTTCCAATAATCCCTTACCAAGTAAAGTACTGGCAAAATATCAGATATTAAGGATCAGATTTCTTTAGTATAAGCATAAAATAGTTACTGAAAGCTTCCCATGCCTAACATAAACCACTAAGTAACCCAAGGAGCATAGGCGGCAATGAAGTCTAGTATACAGTGGCAGGAGTGATAATGTTTGGTTTTATAGAAAAAGTAAACACTAATAATATCAGCCAGAGAAACAGCACCTATTCAGAGGTTTAAACATTATAGTGAACCAAAGGTTAAGCTTCAAAATGACCAAAATTGTTCATTTTCATCAGGAATATTTTGCTATATTGTGGCTGTAATTTGTAGCATACAATTTCTGACAGCTCTCAGCACTACCTTGGCACAGTGGACTAATTCCTCCCCTCCTCTGCAGAGTACCGGAAAAGCTTTCTCCCCCTAAATGTTTGAACTTTGTATCTTATTAAAAAAAATCTGCCTGGAAGGTATACGGCAAAGGTTTAACCATAACCCGCAATCTTCGGTCCAACTCACAACAGAGATTACAATGCAACTCTATTATAATTTTACACATTTTTTCTTCGTGACTTTTTTTTTTTTCTGGAGCTATAAATTAGTTACTTAGCAAGCTTATAAATTTTAACTTTTTGAATGAGAAGAAAGTGTAGGACTGCAAAGCTATTGATTTTATTACCAAAATATCTAGGGGACTCAATATATTTTTAAAACTAAAATTCTAAGTATCAGTTGAAGACGAATCTGCAGACACTAGACTCAAGACAACAGTAAATCCAGAGTGCGACTGTGACCTGGGCTTTGAAGCTTTTCACCTAAGTTTCAGGTCCTTCGGCTTGCTCCTTCTTTGCGCGCTTTCTTCATTACTAAATACGAGCCGTCAGCTTTTCACACTGGCCCTTCCCCGAGGTCTTATCAGGTGACTCTGACGCGTGCGTTTCCAGCCTCCGACACCAACGTTTTAACCAAGACTAATGCCAAGAACCACACTTCTTGTTAAAAGTTCAGCCTCAAGATTTACAACTCCAGGGGTCTAACTTAATGCCACCTGGAAAATGAAGCAAGTCCCAGAGAGTTCCATAAATCTAAAGCCAACACTGGAATTCTCACCAGGTTTCTAAGCATGTGTCTAATGAAGAAAAGGCAGCTGCACTCCCTACATCAACTCTCTGACAGGGTAGGCAACAGGGGCAAGGGGACCTACTTGTCCCACAGCGGACAAAGCTTTACCACGCAAAGTCTAAAAAGTGGGCAGAGGTGACAAGACCCTAAACATCACTATCATAAGGATAATCGATTTCTTCTCTCTGTCTTCCATCTGCTGCCTGAGGAACCAAGGAAGTCAACAGAAAATTGTTCTGTCTGGGTCAACCATGAAATCTTTAAGAACAGTTCAGTATATTCCCTGTTACCTTTCAGGGCATTATTTTATACATTTAAAAAAAACTTCAAAAATCAAAGTTATTTAGCCTTGTGAATATTTTAAGGCCAAGTTTCTTGAATTTCTGTGATGAATTCTTCAAGCAACTCAACTTTTCAAACAGGGTCATCATTCAAAAGCTCCTCTGACTTGGGACCTACCCCACAGTGTCAAAGCGGCTTTCTCCTTTGTCGTAGGTGAGCGTGGCTCTTTGTCCCATCAGGATTATTCCACCTTGTCCCATCAGTATTATTCATTGAAAGTCAGCCCTGTCTGTGTCCCAACACTGTAGTCTGTGTAGGGTCACCTACACAGGAAATTTCTTTCCATCAGACTGCTCCATTTTGTCAGGAATGAGGGTAGAGCAGTAGAGTACATTGTGTGTCTGGGTGACAGGGTACTGCCGGGCTCCAGGACTGTCCACGGATGGTCAGAATCCCTCCATCCATGGTGGAGGACGCCACTGTCCAGTTCTCTCTGCTACCTCGTCCTCTAGCAGTTGTTCTGTGTTCAACTGGGCCTGAACCTCTGGTCTCTTGGAAAAGAGAAGCTGCCTGACGCATGTCTTTATGATGATTCAATTTATTTCCACTCCTGGTAAAATTAGCTCAATTGTTATTTTTTCTGTTTGACTGGTTAGGTCTCTTGAGAACTGCAGCTGGTTTCCTTTACACTTCATTTTGTCTCAGGAGGTTTGCTTTCCTTTTTGACACTGGAAAATATCATTCTATGTTCTTGTCACTTAGAGGTGGATAGTTCTCAGGACTAACTCCTTTTCAAATCCTAACTGCTTTTCTAGTTGCAAGACCAGGGATAACTCCATGAGGACATCCCTTCCCAGGCATCACTTGTCCTCCTCAGCTCGGGCCAGTTTTACCAAAATTAAAATTGTGCTGGATTCAGACCGCACTCCCCTCCTGAATTTCCTGGCGCTACTTTGTTGGAGTCTTCTACTTAGTCTTGGAGAAATCTGCTTCTTTCCTTCCTTTAGATTCAGTTTGACAATATCATCTAGAGACATATCGATTTATCGAGATTCTTACTGCTGCGGGCTTTCAGGGGGTGGCGAGGGGCCCCCTGAGTCCTCTTACTCAGCTGGGAAGGCCAAGTCACTGGCCGGCCGCCTCCTGCTCCCGCATGCAGACTGGCTGTACCCAAGAAAATCATTATTAAAATCGATTTAGTCATTTGCTTATTCATCCATAATTTCAGTAAATATTACCATAGGCCTGCTATGAACTACACATAATAGCTTTCTGAGGTTTTTCCTTACATAAATGTGCGTAAACTATTCACAAAACTGGTCGTTCTGTGCTTTTTGTTGTATAATGTTGTACTTTTACTTGTCGATATGAAGTGAATATTTTCATCTGTCATTAAATATTCTTCCCATACCTATTTAAAACTTCCAGATCACATACTCACATACCTCTTCACAGCGTGGGTTACCCAAAATCCAAAGCCCACGAGGAAAGACTATGTCTATAGGCATTGTTTTCAGGGCTGAATATCTACAATGACCAGAGCTAAAAATGCCTTCGATAAACCTAGCTGGAAACTCCTTATGAGCAAAGATTGCATATCATATCTTCTTTTGTCTTCAAAACACAAAAATCTAAGCCTGTGAAAACTGATAAACAAAGCTCTGAATGACTCCCAATTTTCCACATAATTCAACCTTATTCCTCAGTACTACTAATCTTATCTTGTAAGTGTCACGTAATCGGTGCTTCCATGCCCTCCAGTTCACTCCTAGTGCTCAGCCTCCTTGGCCCCCCTCTTCTGTCCAATCCCAGACAAGTTGGCGTGCTCTGTACTTCCGCGGTCTCATCACTCCAGCAGTGAGATCCTCTCTTCTTCATCCACTCATTTTCCCATTTCCACCTGCTCCCATGTTTATCTATCTACACAGTCCAGCGGTGACTACATCATAAATCTGTGAAGGCAGAGACCATACCCACAGTGACTATCACTCCGTCCCTAGCACCAGCTCGTGCTTGATGCATAATAGGTATCCAGCAGCTAATGAAGAGAAAAGGAGCTGATTGAGTGGGACCGTGGGCTGTTTTGAACCAGGGAGGCAGCAGGGTTGGAAAGCTAATGTATGTGATGTCAGAACTTTACAAAACCGTTGTGTGTTTGATGATGAGCCTGTTCCCAATAATCTATCCACCTTGAGGCACTTCTCTCAGCCACCTTATTCCTCAGCTCTGCCTCTAATACTCCAGCCAAAGGCACTTAGAAAAGCTGTTCTCTCCTCCAGGAAGGCGTATTCTTAAGATAAAGTAAAAACTTTTATTCAATTTCCTTGTCCGGATTCTTGAACCGTACTGTTCATGCTGTCACCATTCACTCCTGACCTGCTGTCTGTTTTGAAGGAGAAGGGGGACATTGCACTGACAGTGTCAGTGATCTGTGCACTGCTTTTTAGCTGTGTCCTCAGTTTCCCTGCTGGGAGTTCCCTGAGTCACTCTTCAACTCGGGAAACAGGAGTCACGTGAGGGAAAGTTCTGGGTCGCGGTGTCATCAAGCTCCATGTGTGAACCTCAGCTTTTGTCATGCATGCCCATGACATGCGTTTCCCAACTGTTCCAGCCCTGGCATCATGTCTGTAAGATGGGAATAGGAATTTTTCCCAGGTTGTTATGAGAATGAAAATCGGTGATGTGTGTCTGACACATAGAAGTCAAGTAATGTTAATCCGCTTCTATCCCATGGTGACCATCAGCACCGGAGGCTGTCTCCAGTCCTGGCAGGTTAGGCCGCAGAGTTATTATCCAGGGCCCCTGCTTTTATCCTGGACTCAGGACACCTAAAACTCACTGCTGCCGCCCTTCAGGCTCAAGAATAATTGTGTAGGACTGATTCACAGCAACCATGTGGAATGTTACAAATATTACCTTAAAAAGGCAGCAAACGTCTCATGCAGTAACAAAGCAAAGTGAATGTATTCTCAGAAGTGGTTGCACAGGTCTCATACTTACCTTCTAAATCAAATGTCAATAATTTTAAAGATTTATTTCAATTAAATTTGTTACTTTGTATTAGTGCCTTTGATCTCTCTTGTAGTTATCTGAGATCATGATGAGGTTGTACTTGGGAAAACGTTGGAAAAAACTTGTCATTTGTTCTTCAGATAATCTTATATTACTAGCACACTTGTAAATCATTTTATGCATATAGTTCAGTAGCATTAAGTGTATCTAAGTTGATACACAGTGTCAAATTTATGATCTCAGCTGATAACACAGATAACAGGCTCATATTGGTCTGGTATTTTCTCTAACAATATGGAAAATATAGCAAATTGAGAAAACTTTGGATTTGAAGCTAATAATTTAATGATTAATCTTAAAACAAGGATCGTGGACTAATTGTCATCAAAATTTTGAGTACCTTATTAAATATACCTTAAGGTTGAAAAATAAAACATTTCAAGGAGGAAAAGCTCATTGAATGTGATGGTTAATTTTACATGTCAATTTGAATGGAGTAAGAGATGCTCAAAAGGCTGGTAAGGTGCTATTTGTGGGTGTTTATCTCTAAAGCTGGCCCGAGAAGGGATTAGCGTTTGACTCTGTAGCCTGACAAAGGAGGATCACCATGTGGGCACCATCCCATCCTTCAAAGTCCCAAATGGAATAAAATGAGGGAGGGAGGGTAACGTCAGTCTCTCCAAATTGGGACATGCCTCCTCTCCTGTCCTGAGACATCAGAGTTCCTGGTTCTTGGGCATTCAGACTCGGGAGGGGATTGACCCTATTCCTCCTTCCTCTACCCACTTTCTCTTCCCTGTGTCTCAGGCCTTCAGATGCCAAGCTAATTACAGAACCAGTTTTTCTAGTTCCTCATTGAAAATGACGCTGAGGATGGCATATGGGATTTCTAGGCCTCCAAAATTCTGTGGGCCAATTCCTACTACATGAAAGTACACACACACACACGCACACCCTAAAAGATGCATTTCACTGGAAAATACAGTGATCTAACTCCGATAGCACAGAGAATTTTGAAAGTAAAGCTGATAGAATCTTTTATGTCTTCTCCACATGTCCTAAACTTTATCCCTTTGCTTTTTTAAGCTGGCATAAGATTTTATAATTGAAAAAGCACTCCACCTTTTTATTTTCTAAGAGTAAGCTTTACGCATGTGATGCTACTAATTGGCAAAGAATAGCTTTTATAGACTGAGATGCAGGTAGAGATGAGATGCAATAAAAAAGATACAATGCCAGTGAATCATTGTTAGTTCTCTAAAATGACTGCACCAGTCTAAAAGGGAAGAAATAGGCCTGTCTACTAAAAATTACCTTCACTCTCTGATACACTGGGGCTTACGTTAGCCCTTCTTCATCTTTAACCTCATTCTTAGTGCACTTTAAATCCTTTCCAAATCCCTTCTCCTGCTGTTTTCCCCAAAGGGAAGCTAATTGGGATGATCTACCCTTACTGGAGGACTAATTTGCACGTAGATTTTTGTTTGTTTTCTTGTAACAGTTATAAGACCTGTCCACCAGGCAAAAGCCTGTGTGCCGCAATCTGCTCTGCGTGGCTTTGCTTGAGCTCTTTTGTCTACTGGGTTTCATCGTCCTGGGTGGACTCTTAGCTGCCCTCACTCTTGTGGTTAAAATCTAGGTAAATATCTCACTGTTCTGTTTTCTTGAGCTAGAGAGATGATAAATAGACAGACAGCTAGATAAACTTTTTTTGCTTCTCTTACAGGCTCCGTCTCTGTCTTCGTGTTCCTAATTCATTAGTTTAATTTGTTCCTCCTAGCTAACCCTAGTTCCTTCTCCTGTATAATAGATTTCCTCTCTAAGCAATGTATTGCTCTCAATAGCATAATCAGGTCTGATCACTATCAACTGATCCACTCAGTTGATGACATCATATATGTTCACACCAATCATTTATTATACTATCTTCTTATATTCTTCTGAAATTACATAGTTTAAAACTTTTTTAAAATTTTGTCAATCTGAGAAAGAAAAAATAGTATTTCATTGTTCAATATAAACTTGAACTAAATTTGAACTTGGATATAATTACCAGAAAGCTTTATAGTTTAGTTTTTATGAATATTTATTATTTCAATTTTGCTTAAAATTATTTCTTATCCTTTGCCAATTTTGCTAATTATACTATTTTCCTACTGAAAGTTATGAGCTTGTCATAAATACAGGATATAGTACCTCTGTATCTTTAAGGAAAATAAATTTGGGACTGATATTTTATTGGAATGGAGACCTGTCTTGGTAACTTTTCTCTCATTGCTGAGACAAAATACTTGACACCCAGAATTAAGGAAGGAAAGGTTTATTTAGACCACTGTGTGTGGAGGTTTTAGTCCATACTCGGCTGGCTCCAAGGCAGAGTGGCACATGGCAGAGGGCAACAGTTTACGGCAGTGGAAGACAGCAAAAGCAACAAGGGCAAAAGGAGAGGAGTGGAGGCAAACAGCCTCTTTCCCTCCCTTACATTGGTATGCAAACTACCCGCCCCAGCACTGTGTAGCACTCACACCCATGAATCAATCATAAACTCTAAAAGCCCACCCCATGACTGGATGTGGCTTTGGGGGGACATCCAGACACAAACCACAACAAGGCCATAACATTTTTAAAATGTGGCCGAGGCAAAGATCAAGCTCAGCACTTGTCTAACATGTACCAAGCCCCACACAATCCCCAGCACCATAAGAGAAAATAAATGTAAACTCTTCTATACCAAAATAATTTTTTCTAATACATTTTTAGCTATTTTTTGCTCTACTGTTTTAAGATACTTTTCTTTGTAACTTCAGGGACACTAACATTATGTGAGTGATTTGTCTTTGTCTGCATAATTATTATTTTATCTTTGTAGCTGATAGCTATTGTGACTTACTCCATA
The DNA here is from genome assembly GCF_000276665.1 of Chinchilla lanigera. NCBI lineage: Eukaryota > Metazoa > Chordata > Mammalia > Rodentia > Chinchillidae > Chinchilla > Chinchilla lanigera. The sequence goes on along the minus strand of NW_004955472.1, from coordinate 3,658,526 downwards.
CTTTTCCTCTCTGAATTCTGTGCGGTTATCACCAGACTTTCCTTTGTGAGTAATTCAATGTTCAGCTATTTCTATTCTATCCATTTCTTTGAGTAATACTTTAATCTTCAATGTTTTATTTTAATGTTTCTTCAACTTTCTTATCTGCATTTTCATTTTGTTCTCCACATAAGCAAACAGAGTACAGAAGTTCTATGTAAATTTCATTTAATTCATGTCTCTATTAAATTTGATATCATACAATATCCCCCAAGGAATTTTATTTTCCATTAATTGTTTTACTTTGCTGTGGTATTGTTTAAAATGCAGGGCTAGTGCCTTCCAGAGCTGGACATTTCCTTAAATTTGGTTTATGTCAAAATCATATTTTGCTATGGTATCTTCATATACCTTTTGTGTTATTTCTATTTCGTTTTCTTTGCTAATTCCAATATCACTTTTATAAAATATATAAAAAATCATCTCAGGTGGTTAATTGTCAATTAGTCAAATGTTAAAACAAACATTTACTTATGATGAATATGTTCACTATAAACTGTTGGAAATGAAGTACAAAATAAGAATCTTCATTCCTGACATCAAGATTAAAAACTAACATGCATCTTAGTTCAAATTTTTGTTATGCATTTAGTTTCCATGCAATAGTCTGTTTTAACTCAAGAACATTGGGCAGACAGAATAGCTATATTAATGCTGTTATCTATAACAATATATTTGCTGTGGTCTACAAACGAAAAACTGAAATGTTTCTTGGGCTTAATAGAAAGCATACAGACAGAGTTTAGTCATTAATGCTAACCCCCTTTCCTCAGCTCTGCAGCATTGCGATGTTATCTAAGTTACTTACAACTTAGGTTATAGATACACTTATAGCGTGGATCATAAAGCATCGTGTCATAGGGAAAGTGAACTTTAGATGAACTAATGGTTAGAGATCATAGGTCATCTCCTTCAGTAACTGCAATTTATGTTGTTTCTGGAGCAATAGAATATTTTGTCTTTCTGGTTAGATGGTGGTGCTTATTTTATTGAGTAGTTCTTTTGTTACGCTTATATATTTAGACAAATTTTAAAGACTTTCAAACTATGTAACTTGATTTTTTACTTACTGTGACTCACAAATGAAGCTATTCTGAAACCATAATTACTGTGCCACTGTTTGCTTTGATCATCATTAATAATTTGGCAGTTTAACAATCCAGCCAGTTCCATGCGGAGTTTAAAAAATAAGACAGCTCGCTCTCCTTCACTTGACTGCTGGCTCTTCCAGTCTTTCCCTAATTATAAAAAGTCATTTAAAATCCTGCCTAACTCCAAGGTGGGGATTATTATTTTCAACAGTTGAAGTCCTTGACCTTGTAAAGCAGCTCTTGGGCAAACATGCACATGGTATTGGCCCCGTAGCAGTTCTAGTTTTTAAGGGCTCCTTAGTTATAAGAATTAAGCAAAGCAATTTTTTAAGCACAAGGATCAGAATTTGATTCTAGAACTAAGAGTAAAATCCTCGCGGCTCTTCTCCTGACTTCTGATTTCTGACTACAGTGACAGCAGCAAAGCTCAATTTTTAAGGGTAATTCAGTCTGAAGCTCAGAACATCAGACTCTCAGCATAGATAATGCTCAAGGCAAAGCCTCATTCCTGCCCTAATTTGAATAAATTTTTTTCTCTCTGTCAAGCACAAAAAACAACAAACACAGTTAAAGAACATTATACTGTTCAATTTATAAGCATGTTTGTCTTTTTTCACAGACGTCAAGTTCCATATTTTGACTTCTTTTTCCAAATTCTTTTCCTTTGGTAACTTTCAAAAACGGTTTGAATTATTCTGGCCTCTGTGCTCTGGGTTATAAGATCTTCAAGGATGGACACTGCTCTAAACATCTTTGTTTTTGTTGTATTGAGGTCAGATTTGCATAACAGTGCCAGTTCTTTTAAATGTACAACTCAGGGGCCTTTAGTGTATTTACACTGCTATCTGCCCTTCATCTCTGCATTGCGCTGGTGTCAGCTGGGCTAAAACTTTGAATGTGACTACAGGGTAATTCTAATGCCAGCGTCAATTTCACAGCCACTGTTGAACTCTACCTTCCCTCAGCTTAGACATGGGTTGATCTTGATTGACAGGGTGGTTTCTGAGCAGAGGCTCCTCGTTTGCCTTGGACGTCTCCTTAGGTTCTGTGGTGCAGTTAGAGCACTGACCGGAGTCTCAGTCTTTCTTCTCCCGCCTGCTGTCTAGATAAACCTCGATGTCCAAGCTCAGCCTCCATGTGAGACTCCGCTCTTTTGCTCAACACCCTTGCTTCAGCCGGTGGCTAAATCTGGCATCAGGCTGAGCCTCCCTCCGAGTCGCTGCCTGTGTCTTACCTCAGCCCTAGACACTGAACTCGTCCTCTGCTTACTTGGTCTATTTGTAATTCAGTGCCAAAGATTTGTGGTACTTCTCAGTGCAATGGGCAGTCAGCCCACCAGGAGCAGCTCATCCAACATTAGCTTTTAATTGCAAAGATAGAAAAAAGAAAGGGAGATTTCTCGGGGTGGCATACAGGGTGGTAGGTAAGGATATCTAGAGAGGCTCTGACATTCAGGTATGCATACTGGTCACAAATTATAGAAAAATGACAGTGCCATAGTATGCCTCTTTCTGTGTTTTGTTTTCACTGCTCAACGTTTTAGTTGCATATGTGTGTATGTGAGTGTGTGTGTGTGCGACTGTGTGTTTATTCTCAATTGAAAGGGAAAAGCTTTACCATTACATGTACTTGGAAGGGATTAGTTTTTAACTTTTGCACATTTACAGGTTCATGTTTTGACATACATGTTTCAAATACACGCTGTTATCACAAATCAAATCAACAGCTCGAACATGGGTAGGATACCTTAAACTGCTTTCTTTCCAGGGAAAGTTAAGGATACATTGAAGAAAGACTAACTGTAGCTATTCAAGGTACAAAATAAGTTTTCTTCATTATATTTATGTCAAAAATATGTTAATGATAATGGAGGAATATTTTCAGACAATTCTTTCTACTATTTCAAAGTTACTGTGTCAAAAATCTCATTAAAATATATCATTAAAACATCATCACAAGTTGAGTAAGCATCTTTTCAACTTGATGAAACAAAGCTGAAGTACAAAAGAATCTTTTGCTGAAGGATATCTGGCTGTCATCACCGTTTGCTGAGAAGACTATTCTTTTCTCCCTCAATGGTTTGGGCACTCCTGTCAAAAGCCAATCAACCACATATGTAGAATTAGTTTTCCTGTGGTCAGTGTAATGCATGTCTCAGTTTCTTAGACCTGCTGTCCTTTTCCTTTCAATTACATGTATAATCTAACAACAATACCACATTTTGATTACTATACCCTTGCAGGAAGTTTTAAAATAAGAAAGTGTGAACACGTAATCCTATTCTCATTTTCCGGGACAGTTTGGCTGAAATTTTGCTAATAATTTTAGGATAAGTGTGAATTCTGAAAAAAATTCAGCAACAGATTGCATTGAATCTGTAGCTCAGTCTGGGGAATAGCTTATCTTAACATTAAGTCTTTCAACCTACAAATAAAGGGTTCTTCCCATTTATCGAGGTCATTTCTTTCCACTTCTATAGTTTCTTTAATAATGGTTTTAAGTTTTCAGTATACAAACTTTGCACATACTTGGGTATGTTTATTCCTATATAATTTTTGATGTAATTGCAGATGTAACTTTAAAATTTCATTGGTAAATAGTTTATTATAATTGTACAGAAATATACCTGATTTTTGTATTGAACTTATAGGCTGTTGATTTTATATTCATTGATTAACTCTGAGTAATTTTGTTATGATTCATTAAATTTATCTACATAGCAGACCGTCATCTACAAATATAAATATTATACTTCCTCTAAAATTATAATTTTTTCTTTCTCTTATTTAATTGCCCTAGTTAGATCTTTCACCTCATGGTGTACAGAAGTAAAGAGAGCAGACATGCTTATCTAGTTCCTGGTCTTACAGAAAAGATTTTAGCCTTCAACATTCAGTCTAGTGTCACTTTTAGATTTTTCGTAAGTGTCCTTTGTCAGATTAAGGACCTTCTGCTATAGTTTGGATATTCATAGAGTAGGTTCCCTAAGAGTTTATGTATTGGAAAACTTGGCCCCAAGTGGTCAGAGAGAGGCCCCAAGTGGTAGGACTTTTAAGAGAACACTGAGGGAGCCGGCCTTGAAAGAAATGAAGGTCACTCACATGGAACCCTTGAGCTTTCATAGAAGTAAGCTGTTACAAGAGTAAGCCCAAACTCTGAAGCCCTCTCTGACTTCCTATCCCTGTGTGTGATTTCTCCTTCCACAAGTTTTCCCACCACTGTGACACCATCACCCCTAAGGTCCTCACCAGGGAGGAGTTGACCCTGACACCATGCATTTGAACATCCAGAACTACAAGCTAAATAAACCAATTTTGTTCATAAAGTTAGCATCACAGTAAAGAAAAACAGTCTTATACAGCTTTTCTTCCTAGCCTAATGAGTTGATTTTTAACCACAAAACAGTGTTAGCTTTCACACATTGTCTCTCCGCATCTATTGGGATGATGATACAGGCTTTTTTTCTTTTATTCTATTTATCATGCATTGCATTGCTCAGTTTTCACATGTTGAACAAGCTTTGCATTCTGTCTAAATCCCACTTGGTCTTCTTGCATAATACATTTCACATGCTGCTGGATTTGATTTGCTAGCATTTTGTTAAATATTTTTACATCTATATTCATAAGATATATTCTGTAGTTTCTTTCCTTGTGGTGTCTGTTTGGTTTGGTATCAGAATAATATTAGCCTCATAAATGAATTAAAAAGTCTTCCCTCTACTTCTATCTGTTCAAGAGATTGTAAGGTCTGGTGCTCATTTTCTCTCAAAAGAGTGCAATTCTAAAGAGTGCAATACTTTCTCTTAAAAGTCCTACCACTTGGGGCCTCTCTCTGACCACTTGGGGCCAAGTTTTCCAATACACAAACTCTTAGGGAACCTACTCTATGAATATCCAAACTACAGCAGAATAGAGTGCAATACTAAAGCCATATCATTCTAAACTTTCCTTTGTGAGTCCTTTTATTAAAAATACACTCTTTCTACTTATTCTAGATATATGTATTCTACTCTTCTCAAGTCAGCTTTATTATTGTTTATGCTTTCCAAGAACTTTTCCCTTTTCTATTATTTAATTAATTGCCATAAAAATCTTTGTGGCCATTCCTTAAAATCTTTTCTTCTCAATTTAAGTTTGATTGTAATTATTCCTCTTTTTTTGTCCCCGATTTCAGCAATTTTTTTTATTGTGGTTAGCCTTGCTAAAAACTGTCCAGTTTATTGATCTTTTCACAGAGCTAATGTTGGTCTTGTGGATTTTTTTATACTTTTTATTTAATTTGCTTCTAATATTAAGTATTTCCTTCCTTCTGCTTGCTCTATTTAGGGTCATTCCTTTTCTGGTTTTGTAGATAGAAGGTTAAGTTACTCGTTTAAAATGGTAGAAGGTTAACTTTTTGCCTATACATTTCCCTGTCAGTACTGATTTCACTCCATGCTCGTAAGAATTTATGATTTTCGCTTCCAATTTTATTCATATAAAGGTATTTTCTGACTGCCTTATCCAAATCTTTACTCGTTTCTTTTTACAGTATTTTCCCACATTTCCATTATGATATGGCAAAGGGTTTCATGTGTTTCTCAGGTCTTTACTGACCAGGTGTACAATCCTGGTTATAGAAATGGGCTCGTAGGTACCAAGGAACGCACTGCAGGTTTGAAAGTCCTGTAGCCACCTCCTTGCCTTTTAGCAGGTTTTCTCAAATGTTATGCTTTGCTTCAGGCAGTGGTACCTTAATGCCCTTGCTGATACATATTTTCTGAGTCGTTTATCACTGGGTATGTTGTAGTAGGTTAAATAATAGACAAGTGCTTTGTATCAAGCTTTCTGGGGAATCACTAAAGGAATCAAATACTGTAATGACAAGGTTTTGGAAATCAGGTTCAGAAAGAGACATAGCGCAGTTACACCACCTCTGATACTGAGACCACGGGCTGTTAGGTTACCCCTGACATATGGAATAGCAGATAGGATGGAAGTGAATTCTAACACCATAAAACTTGTGTATGATCCTACCGTTTTTCTTGAATTAACACTCTCAAATTTTCTGCCTTTAGTTAATTTTCAGAGCTCTGAAAACACTTAATTCTGGTATTTTTGCAAGTTTTTGAATTGTCTTCCAGGAGGCAACAGGAAAGTAAATTTTCAGATGTTAAGGGAAGCTTCGATAAGCTTTGGCCACAGCAGCCTGCAGGGATCAAATTCCTTGAGGACCCACCTGGAAGCAGGCAGGTTCAGAAGTCGTTTGATGGAGGTTACCTTTCACCGCAGAACAATTTGCCTGAAAGCTCAGCACTAGCAGGGGCTCCTCCGTTTGAGCCCAACTGGATGCGCCCCTGGCCCTAAAAAGGACTCAGGTTTTCTTTTTTCTTATTGCTCTTATGCACAGGGTTTAGCCCAGATCTGCACCCTTTAGAAACTTCTCTATGGTAAAATGACCGAAGACCACTTGACTGTTAAAACACTTCTAATCATTCACTGTGATCCTAAATGCACAAGCTTTTCAGCACTGAGTGTGGAATATGACAGTAAGTATTTCTATGACTTCTTTGGAATTTGTAATTAACAGTGCAGCATTTGAATGTGATCTGTATTTAATTTGACCTAGAGGGGAACTGGTTTTATTTTATTTACATCTTGCTCCTGCGTCTTTCCCACACAGCTCCTGATTCTCTAGCTGTATCTGTTTTCCCGTAAGCCTCAACCTCCTCAGTGGGCTCTTCAGTAAACAGTCCACCAAGTCAGGAGCACCTGACAGAAAAACAGTAATACATGTCTTCAAACAGAAGTCACTTTTATCTAAATTGTTTGAAAAAAATCAAGAAGGAGGACTTTTTTCCATTGGCTTACAAGATTACTTTCCTTGATATGAAATTTAGAAAAAACAAATGCTCTGGACTTAGATTGAAACTTCTCACACCAGAGGGATAGACAGTAACTTCAGAAATGCCAAGTAAAATATTTGTCAGTGAAATAACTGATGAAACACAACCTTCCTACTTGTTAATCCCATCGTATCTGAGGCTGTATGAAATAATGTAGCTGTTTTTTCTGCATAAGCTTTGTTTCTGCCCACACCCACTCATGCTTCTGCATTTCTGCACAAACGACAGCACACACACCTACGCCCAGCTCATCCATCACTGAACACATCAGCACACCGAGTGCTATTTGGGCTCAAGTATCACTTCTTTATCTCTAAGATTTATTAAACAGAAAAAGCAAAGTGCAGAGCAGAAGAGGGTGGAACCAGCCACGCTAATCGAGCACCTCCCAGGAGGCACGTTGGGACCTATGCCAAGGTGAAGACTTGCGGTGCAGAGGGTGTGTGTGCCCTGGCTGCCAGGGATAGGGTGGGAGGGCAGCTCTGCTGGAGATCTGTTATTCTTTCTTCCTTCCTTCCTTCCTCCCTTCCTTCCTTCCTTCCTTGCTTCCTTCCTCCCTTCCTCCCTTCCTCCCTTCCTTCCTTTCTTCCTTCCTCCCTTCCTTCCTCCCTCCCTTCCTTCCTTCCTCCCTCCCTTCCTTCCTTCCTCCCTCCCTTCCTTCTTTCCTTCTTTCCTCCCTCCCTCCCTTCCTTCCTTCTTTGCTTCCTCCTCTCCCTCCCTCCCTTCTTTCCCTCCTCTCCTTCAAGTACACTTGTTTTCTCCAAGAGCACTAGGTTCACAGAAAATTGAGCAGAACTTGAGTCCCCACAGATGCGCTGCAGCTTTAAGTTTCACTTAGAAAACCAACACTTAACAGAGCAGCATTTAGATCCACAAAAGTGACCTTACAGAGACCCATTTCCGGAGACCTTCCTGCAGCCACCACCCTGCTTTGCCTACCGTCGTCTCATACTGGGTCAGCTGAAGTACCCTCTAAATTGATTTCAGTAAATCCATTCCTAGCAGTGCCTAGTTCCCGTGCGAATGTGTAAGCGGGGAGATCATTTACAATATACCTCACCACACCACCTTCCCACTGAAAGCTTTAACGAGGTACTCATTATCCTCCATAAAATAATCTGGCAAGGGTCTGAATAATGAGCCCCAACCTAGCACACCAGCTTAATTTTATACCACTCTCTGTTTCGCAGCGGCCGGACCCACACTTCTGTTTCATTTCTCATGAAATGGGTTTCTATTCCCCCCAGAGCACTTAAACACGCTCTGTCCTATGCTAGGAGGAGGCTCCCTCTGCGCCTAATTAACCCTCCCTCCACCGTCAGAACCCACTGGACGAGGTGCGTGCTCTGGACAGCCACCGCTGTGCACCTAATCCAGACCGACACGCTGCCAGGAACAGTGGCGCAGCCGGAAATAATTGATGGTGCGATTTTTCCAAACAGTGTTCGTTTCTTAAGAACCGAGATTTCTCCCTGCTTCCTCGCTGTGTTCTCCTTCCCGGAACAGGAAAGCCCTGAAATTCAGCATCCGTGAGTAACATGTAGGAAGAATTTGTAAGTGAAATGAAAGCTCAGAAATTTATGAAATTATTCCCATAGATTATCTTATTTAATTTTAACCAAAAAACGTGTGATAAATAACAATAGTCTCCTTTTATGGATGAGAAAACTGACCGTTAGAAAGATAATAAAGGCCTTTCTTAGAATAATGGTTCACCCGCCCATTTCCTCTCTGACAATATATTAAGGAATATTTTGGATAAATATGATTTCATGTCATAAAGGTGAGTAACATACTTAAATAAATTCATTTTCCTTAGTAACATAGTCTAGAATTATTGGTTTGTAGTCTAGACCCATCTGCAAATAAATTGTGTATTTATTTTGCATTATATAATCCCGTGGGCCTTCGATTTAGTTTTACTAATTTAAAATAGAATATTTTTTATATTCTAAAACACACTCCTTTTGCATAGCTAAAATAAATGCAATTGAACTCCTTTTAATTTGCATTGATTCTACCTTCAGTGGAACACCTCTGTTAGTTTAGTAGCATAAAATTTTTTCCCTCAGTTATAATGGAAATTATCTATCCATATGCAAATCATTATAAATGTTAAAATACTCCATATGAGAAAGTATGGACTATGTACTTGAGTGTGTTAATTATTGTGCTTGTATGTGTGTATGTGTGTATATGAAGTTGTTTTCAATCAATATATAGTATCATCTTTAAACATTTATTCTACCTTCCCTCCTCAAACTGGAGGTAACTTTTCCTTTGGTGTCTTCATCAACACACCTGAAGTAACACCTTTGCATGTTATGTCATGAAATCCTTCTCCCAGTGGACTGCAAAGTCGAAGAGCCAGGTCCACAGTTTCCACTGCTTCAACCCTCAAAATAAGATCCAGCATTTAGAAAGTAGGTCAAGTACCCTCCTGCTGGCTTGGCACACATACGGGTATTATTTAGGGACAATTTTAGTCACTAGGCACCACGGATGAACTTTTAAATCTATTTCTAATACTCTTTATATGTTTTCTCCACTTAAGAGGACAGGGCTTTACATAGTACTTAACATGAAATGAATTTTAAGAGCATAACCCTTGGCCTCTTCTCAATAATTTTAACAAGTTTTTCTGGTATCCGAAGAGAGGAGAGAACACAGACTAAAATTTGAGTCCTATTTCTACCTAATTGTGTTGACTTTGATGGTATTAGTAATCTCTGTGGGATAATTTGTAATTAAAAAGAATAACTACCCAGCAATGTGCAATGGCATTTGCATACTATGGCCCCCCAATTAAAATCGTCATCATGTCATGCTACCCATCTTAGTTCCAAACCAAGCTCTGAATTAATTGAAGTATGAAAGTGGTACTGATTAGCCTAAGGAACTTATGTATGATTGGAGAAAACTGTATATCCCCTTTCTTGTAACTTAACACCCAAACACCACTATTTCTGACCCAGCCCTTTCCAAGATCAGTTGCTGCCTCTCCTGCTCATATTTTCTCAAATAAACCAATGCTATTCTTTTGGGTAATTAACCTAGTTCTGTGCATAATTTGAGTGTCCCTTATTTAAAAATACTTGGGAGCAAAAGTACTTGGGAATTTGTATATTTTTAATATTTTGTAATTTTTGCATATGCATAATGATAGGTCGAGTGTTCCTTATTTTAAAATGCTTGAGACCAAAAGTATTTTGAAATTTGTATATTTTTAAGACTTTAGAACTGCTGCACACACATAATGTTATATCTTGGGGATGATGTCCAGGTCTAAAACTTTATTATTCGTTTCATTCGCATCAATATGGAATAGCTCAAAGATGTTTTATAAGATGCTGTTAACTGAAACACATCACAGGAGGTCAAGTACGGGATTTTCACTTGTGGCATCGTGTCAGGGATCAAAAAATTTTGGATTTTGGAGCACTTAAGATGTGAGGTTTTGAGATTAGAAACACTCAACCTGTACTATCAATCTGTGTGTAAGTATCAGTCTATTATATTTTCTTTAGATCACTTTATAATATTATCCATCCTCTTTATTTTGCCTAGCAAGTCCATAACAACAATTTCTGAATCATGTATTTCTTTCTATAGGTGTTTCACCTCCTTAAATGAATATAACATTATAAAAAGATTTTTCATTTTATGTAACAATTGTTCATTTTATATAACAATTAAAACCTCTCATGCAATTATATGTAATATATATCAAATTTATTGATCTATGGTTCCCTTAAAATTTATTAATTGTATTTATAGGTTAAAAAACTGAAAGAATGTAGCTAAGATTAAATAAACATAATAATGTCACTTGAAAATAATGTACATTATATATTTTTAAATTTATTTTTTAGCCTTGAATTATTGTACTAAATAGTACCCACAGGAAAATACTCCAATATGATTTGTTGCATACTCCATAGGCATCTAAAGAAATCATTTAATAATTATTAATATATGTTAATAATATATTTCACAAATAAGGAGTTTGCCAAGTCACAAGACATGAAGTTAAAATTACATTCGTATTCCCAAGCAATGAAAACTTAAAAAGGAAACTTCAAAATATCATTTAGAATAGCACAGGAACAGAAAACATCAAAAACCTAGAGATAAATGTGACCAAAATTTTTAAGACTTCTATGCTAGAAAGCTACAAAACGTGGTCAAAAGAAATTTAAAAACTTATATTGAAAAAAGTATACCACCAAGGGTGTGGCACACACCTGGAATCCCAGCACTAGGGAGGCTGAGGCAAAAGGACTGCTAAGTTTAGGTCCAGCCTGAGCTGCATAATGAGTTCAAGCCTGGACTACACAGTGAGACCCGACCTTTAAAAAGAAAATTGTTAAAACAGTATACCATATTTAATGACGTAAATGTTCAATATTATCAAGATGTGTTCATTATCTTCAAATTAATAAGTAGACTTAGTAGAATATCCTATTATTAATACTCAAGCAGCCTTTTTAAAAGAAATAAATGAAATAAATCCAAAATGCATAACAAGATATGAAATAGCCAAAGTTTACTTATAAATGAGAAATAACAAAGATTTATAATCTAAGGAAATATGTATGCCCACAAAACACTTACACATCAGTTTATACTCTTATTTGTAATTCATATGCATTCTTACAATGAAATATTAATGCAACAAACAATACAAAGAGCAACCCTTAATGTTCACAATATCAGAAATGAATTTCAAAGCCATTGGCAACGCAAAAGCAGTCACACATGAAGAGTTCTACCGTATGATCATAATTATGTTAAAAACATAGATTACTTAATCGATTTTAATAGTGTTTGGAGTGAGTAGGGGAGCTGGCGTTGGGAAGCGGTATAATAACAACGATATATCACTTTGTGCAATTATCAAAAAGTTCATGCAATTGTCACAAGTCACCAAAGGGACCATGTAAGTTTTGCACCTTTTTCTTTTCAGTTTTTCCTTTTTGTATATAATTTTATTTTAATAAATGCAATTAAAGAATAAAACATATGAATCATGTAGCACAGGTATAGAAATGTATCACACACTTTTTGCAAAAAGCCGAATCTTCTCTTCTACTCTAGACCCACAAATGGACTAAGTCAGCACTTCATTGTAAATAGATGCAGAAGATGGCTGTTGACCAAATGGTATCTACGTGCTCAACTTTACAAAGATCCTACTTACAGCATAATTGAGAGAAACATGTTAAACTAGAGAAAACAGTGCATTTTTAAGAGGATGACAATCTACAAAGTATCAGGGTTTTTTTTTCCATTGCCCTAAAGAATATTCACAAGAGCTAACTCCACTTTTAAATTTATTGTCCATGAAATGTGCAATTTCCATGAATAAAGACATGTCCCCCAAATTAGCATGGCGAGCTCTCAGGGACATTTGCAGCTCTACTTGGATAAAAAGGATGGCTATGGGGTATCATGACCTGTAGTACTCACTGACATGTCTTTGCAAGGTTCATAGAGATAATATACTTTACTATGATACATTTTGGTAAATAAAAATGTGCTTCATGCAGATGCAATGATTTAGATCTGAAGTATCCCCCAGACCTCATGAGGTCACAGGGCAGGGCTCTTGGGGGGCGGTCAGGTTAGGGGTCTTATACCCATGCTTGCTCTTGGGATGCAGAGTCTGCTTGGAAGAAACAAGACCGGGAGAGTCTTTCTCCCATCCCCGCCCCTCCCATCTCTTAGGTTATTCAAGCAATGTCTGTCAGTCAACTACACGTCCATCTCCAGGCAAATTACAAAGAATGCCAAGAGAAATTAACTAACACCATAGCATAACAATTAGGAAGTTATATAGTAGGGGTGAACCAGCTGAAAATGAAAAGGCATGGAAACTATGCAAACATATAAGACAGAATGGAAATGAAATAACAGCACACAACCAAGATTGGAATAAAATAGAATCTACGAGACAGTCATACCCCTTGCTATTTGCTTGAAGAGCCAGTCCAACCAGTCCTAGCAGGTGCTATCACATATTAAAATTAAAGAAAGATATGGGATACCTCAAGCCCAAGGTCACAAGGTAAGAGGAGATCTAGTACCAACACAAACATCAAAAATGGATATGAGTTAGTAAAATGGAAAAGGTGAACACTCAAAAATATTGAATAATAGTGTTGAATAACACTAAACAGTGAGGAGAATTATGCTTATAGCAAACACTACCTGTTGTTACCTGCCTCTAAAAAGCCGAAGGAACAGAAGTAGAGAAGCAGAAACATGTTCAGAGTTATTCTCTTCATCGCTCATAGTCATGAGTAAACCACTGGTCTGTATAACTGAATTGCAGTTAAAATTTCAAGCGTCCAACTTTTTGACATAGATACTGTGCAAGTGAAATCACGTGAAGTTCTTCTCTCTCCTGAGAAAGACTTACCAAGTGCTAGCAACTACTTTAGTGCTAAATTCTGTTAGAGCAATGTTTAGCACATTTTATTGTGATAGTTTTATAACATTAATATTAATGACTATTATTGATATAGGTGATTGTTATAAAATTTTTCTTAATTGCTCATTTCAAGTTAGCATATTTTGGATTTAGCTTCTCAAGGCATTATTTTTCAATTTAGAGCACAATGAACTTACTAAAAGTAATAAAATCTGACGAACATATCATTATCCTGCTACCACACATTTAGCGACTTTATATCCATAGTTGCGCTTTTTCTTCCCTTTCTCTCCTTCTGCTCTCTCATCAAAATTTCCAACAATGTTTTGGTGTCCTACTGAGGGTTTATGCCATTGTTGATTAGAATACTCCTAATTATTAAGTAATTATCTCCCTTTTCTTCTTTATATCTCATTATTGTTAAATAAATATTTTATGGACATATCTATTTTCTTTATTAAAAATAATTACAAAGATTAGATGATGAATAATTATATTGTTTAAACTATGTAAATAAATACATGCCTTTTGAAATCCATTGGCAAAGTGTTTAAAGAGGAACAGTTCTTTGATAAGCAGTGGTGGTGATGAAAACCTCTGTCTAGTTTTTTCCCAGCCCCAAACAACGCTGTGTTATGCATGTCCTCAGATTGCTAACTAAGGGTTTAGAAAGTCATGTGCATTTCTTTGGTACCTAATAAAATTCACCTTCCTCTCTCCTGCCTTCCCTCTCTCAACATTTTGCCTATTCTCATGGCTATTTCCTAGACTCCTGCACAAAACTGTGCTTACGTACATCTATAGGAAGTATACTATTTCATTTTCAACTGGTTCACCCCTACTATATAACTTCCTAATTGTTATGCTGTGGTTTAGTATGTCTTGCTAGGTGTTTGCTCTTATAAAGATTATTTTGGCTTTGCTGAAGTAAAATTGACAAATGAAAGCTGTATGCATTTAAAATGTACAAGTATGGTTTTGATTAATAAGATAATTAACATATCTGTTACTTCACAGCTACCACTTGGTCTTTGGGCATGTGGGTGTAGCTGTGTGGGTATATGTGTGAGCTTGACGGTGTAGTAAGAGCAAGACTCACTCTTTTAACTAACACCTGGTATTTGCTTCAATGCGTCCCGCTAGTGGGAAGTCGATTACATGCTGCTGAACTGTGCCCTTAGGTGTTTTAGCTAATCTGTCTGTGTCTCACTCTTCTGTAAAGTGAGACTGGCAAGGTTAAAAAGCCAAAAAGATAACATAAATAATGCCTCCAGCTTTTTCACCTTTCTTTTCATCTTTTTTAAGAATATAGATTATTCATAAGAATTACAAACATTCCATCTTTTTTCTCATATAAATCAATTCACAGTTCTTTTGTGTGAGATCTTCACATAATAATCAAAACTTTCGGTCATGCCAGATGTTTTACTTTTTTACCTAGTTGCATGTCAACGTACATGACAAAATTTTGGTTGGTGCGCTGATTGCTACAACACTCAAACTGCAAATTGACTTGGGCAGAATGTCTACTTTCACAACGTTTAAAGAAACAGCTTGGAACATAACATAACTTCTGTTATTTCTACTCTCTCCCTTTCCTATTAACCTCAGGAGCCAGGAGCTGAATTAAATATGTTCCTCTCTCCGTGGTGTGCCCTTGTCTTTGGTGTGATCAAGGCTCAGCTTCGATTTCATTTCCCTTCTGATCATAAAAATTAAATCTCCCCCTTCCTCTGTGGATCCCCGCTCTGATGTATAAAACAGGGCCGTGAGCCCATGCCCAGGCTACGGTTTGTTTATGGGGCTCACCTGGGTGGTCCACTGGCTGTGTTTCTCAGAACACCTATCATTCTGTTATGAATGATCCCTCTTTCTCAGTTACATAGTTCAGGTAGTTATCACTCTAATCAGGACCACACAGTGACTTAATTGTTTATTTTTACCCATCTGCTTTAAGTGAATTTTTAATTATACCTAATATTTTTGAGTAGATAACTCAGGATATTATAGGTATGAAATCACAGACTATAAATAATTACATTTTTGTTTGGCAATGTTATTTTTATTCCTACTTTTCCATGAAAAGGTCTACAATCATAAAATATCAATTATATAGTGATATTAAGCAGTCCTATATCATTACTTAATTTCAAAGAGATATTTTGAGTACTGCTCAATGTAGATTCATAATATGAATGTTTTATAACAAACTTTTCCAGTTTTGTCTATTTTAAAACATTTTTAAAGAGACTATCTGAATTTTAGCCAAGATATTTACTATTTATTGCATAATTATCTTTCTTTTCATTGAATTTAATCACCTATACATTATTCATGCTTAGTAGTTTGCTTGGCTTTGAAGATTTTTCTATTAGAGCAGGCTGGTTTAAGACAGAAAGATTATTGAAAAGTAACATATCTCTAATATCCCTTCGGTCTTCAATTAGAACATGAAATAAAAAACAGCAACTTTATTTTAATTTCCAAAAATATTCCCATCCACTGAAGGCAGAATCACAAGGCAATGATTCCACACTGGCTCTGTATGCAGCACGTAGTCAGTGTTAACGAGCCCGCAAAACTTTTTGGAGGATGAAACTCAGAGAGACTGCAGTTTTCTTCATTAGCCAGCAGTAATTCTGTAGGGAGTCCTGCTATACTGTCCAGTGATATATTAATGGTAAATATCTAAGTACATTATATGCTGATTGGATCATCTCTTGCATGTTCAGTCACAAAATCAGAAGCATGGAGTTATTATTACCACAAACTATAATAATTTATCTAATGTCTACTGCAAGTGCAAATGAAAGGTAAGCTTAACCTACATTGCATGAATTTTAGTTGCATACCTAAGAGATGAAATGTCACCATCGAGACAGGATCCCCAGAAGAAAGTTGAGGAAAAATCTTGTGATGCTATTTCACTGGTTGCCACTAATCATGACGATACTTAATATTTGTTATTTGAATCTTTGTAATATCCAGTCCCCAAAAATGAAAAATAAGATCAAATCATTGCATAGCTTATTTAACTCTATGCCGCACGTTTAAAATGTTTTGAAAACTATTAGTATTTTCCTAGATAAAATTTTTATCTTGGTTTGAAAAGTTTTCTTTTATGTTCACGTATTCCCACTGCTACAAAATAATATTTATTCTCATGTATGTAAGATCTACAAAATAATAAAACTTTCTTTTGACAAAGAATTAATTTTAAGCTTTTGAGAAGATTGAGTTTGTATAATGAAACACAATTAAATCTCCCATCAGATAATGTTGCAGTTCAAAAACTCAATAATGTTGATTCAAAATATGCAAGTTTGAGACTTCAACTAAAATTTTATGATGTATATCACTATCCATCGCTAACAAGCGATATTCAATTTTAAAGTCACAATTGTATTATTTTTCTAGGTTGTATCCATCAACTTCAGCACGCTTTGCATGGTTCAGAATTTTCAAAAATGTTAACTGATGTTGCTTAAAAAGAAAAGAACTTATATCATTTATGCTTAACCGAATGCCATAGTATCCCAGACTGTTCTCATTTTTGCATTATTCTTCCATGAAAGAGAGATAGAAGTAGGCATTAGAAATTAAGAATTGTTCCCTGCTTTTAAAAAACACTTGTCTATTCCTTGGAGGAAGAGATAGTTTAGTAAGCACTAAGCTACACTACTATGCACTGTTAACCGGGCTCAGAGAAAGGCTATAAGAAACAAACAAAAAAAAAAAAAAAAAAAAAAAAAAAAAGAGGAAAAAGGGGGCTGGGGATTTAGCTCAGCGGCAAAAGCGCCTGCCTGGCAAGCCCAAGGTCGTGAGTCCAAAAAAAAAAAAAAAAGAGAGAGAGAAAGGCTATAAGAGACGATCTAGGTTATCGGCCAGGGCTGCAGCACTGTTATGCTCACTAGTCTACTGAGATTCTTTCGTCAACGATACTAAGGACTGTATTTTTAGGACTAGGTGCTGGAATTTCTTTAGAGGAACAAAAGAAATATCCAATGAATATAGACCAGGAAAGAGTAAAATCACTAACTAGTTGATTACTAGCAAAGGCAGTGTGGGCACACAATGTTTTACAATTATTTTTGAAGACTATCTGATCTGTTTCATCGATACGTCATGTGATTCTTTCAGTCATTCACTACTGTTCTAATTCCTGGTCACCTGTGTGCTGGTTGAAACTATAACACATTATGCCTGCTGGTACCCTTAGCCATGCTGGGTGATACAAAGCCTAAAGCAACTTGAGCTTCTTGCTCTATAACCCCGGATGACAAGCTTCACATACCCGGTCTGTGCTTCCTTGCATGAGTGACAAGCGGAACAGGATCTGACGCTTTCCCGACATCACCCCCAGGCAGTGAGCGAGACTTGTGATACTAGGTGCCCCCTGCTTTCAACATTTCACTGCAGGCGGGAAGGGCAAGGTGAGAAGCCCCTGGCGAAGCACTTCCATGCCTCTCATCAGGAGTGTGTGACAGCAAGGCCCTGAGGAGCTTTCCACAAGTTAGCATTGGGACAGAGACCCGGAAGCTTTCGTTATATATACTTTGTATTTCTATCTGTTTGAAGGTTCATGTGGCCGTTTAATGGACTCCAGACCAGTGCAGAATGGTGGCTCCTACCATGCTGGCCATTGTTTCTTTTCTTCTACGTATTTGATGTGAATAAATAAGAATGCATTTTAAATCTATTGACGTTCTTTCAAGAAATGTCAACAATTACCCATAAAAAGGAAGCTATTAGATTTTAACAATAAATGTTTTAAAATAAAGGGTTAAAATAAAAGTATTACAACAACTTCCTTCGTTATAAAACTGTTTTAATATATTCAGGGAAGGTATTTAAGACTGTGTTGTGGAGTACAGAAACTATCGTTAACCAGGATAATGTTTTTCCCTGAAGAGTAACTTATTAGGAGTTAATAGTGAAGAAAGTTCAACATATACCACATCTTCAGCTGGCAGAATTAAATGCTACCTTCACTGGCATAAAGTATTCAGGTTTCATAACGGCCCCACTTACGGTAATTAGTGTGCCATATTTTTTTTAAATATATGAATAAATAGATGGACCATGATAAGAAAATGATGACCCACCATACATTTATACATAGCCCCAACCCCAGTCTGTTACGGCATTTAATACCTTTTTAGAACAGATCAGCAGTATTTGGCACTTGATTAGCAGTGATTGCCTTTGTGAATGCTGCCCTTAATCTCTAACAGGAAGGAAGATCAGAAACAATTTAACCTTGAAAGGGGATTTAGCTCAGCGGCACCACGCCTGCCCGGTAAGCACAAGGTCGTGAGTTCGATCCCCAGTACCGGAAACAAAACAAAACAAAAAAAAAAGAGAGTGACATAAAATATAACCTGGTACCTGCAAGATCCAGAAGATAGTCTGAAGATTTATTAAATCAACAATAACTGGCTGAATTCAGTAACACTAAGAAGAAACATGTGCTATCATAAACCACTGAGGATCTCCAGAAACAACATTATTTCTTTACAGAGAGAGATAGAAACTAAATGTCAAAATTTGTTAAAAATACCCTAATATAATGATTATGTGACTTTCATGTAAGAAATAAATGATTACTATGAAGAAAGACCTCTCTCAGAAAAGAAACGCAGGTGCCTTTTATTTAAGCAGAGTGAAATATGTGACAAAGCATTAGCCTCCGCTGGTTCTTCCTTCCTTCGATTACTACACCAATGTCTGCAATTTTACAAAATGGAATTTGTTAAACGTCATTTGTATTCTTCAGATGCCTTCAGTATATTTTTCTAAATGATTGCTACAAGAGAAAGTAGGTCATATTATTTTTACTTCTCCAAAGTTAATTTGATCTTATATTTTATCTTGGAAAAAAAACATTTTTTATTCATGTGGTAATTCAGTTTACCCCTGGAAAACTGTGACAATTCAAAAAGGCAAAATTATATTTAAATGTAACTATTATTTTGTAAGCATTTTGCCTCTGTTTGCCACTAGAATAAAGGTATCGTTACCTGAATCACATAGTCTCACTTTTGTAAATTAGTTTTATGGCCTTAACCAAATACACACAGCACTAATATGCACATACTGTATAAGCGTTTGTGCACATGTGTATTTTTAGTTGAATGTACATACTTTGTTTACCACTGAAGACTGAAAACTAAGAGTGCAAAGGGAGAGAGCTACTAGAAATGTGAGGAAAACAGACAAATCATCACCTTATCAAAAGCAGTGAGAAGACAGGAGTGTGTTCATGAATGAAATTGCCCCCTTGTCCTTCCTTTTGGCCTATCATTTTTCATATTAGATTCCCCTGTTTTTGATTCTGAGATTGTCAGAGTGGGGAAGGAGTTATAAGACACACTCTTTGCTTTCGTACCGGCACAGTATCCTTTGGAAATTGAGAATTTATTGCAGAGAATGAGAAGTCTTTACCCAAGACTTTTTGACCCACAGCTTCCAGGAAACAACATAAAAATCCAAGGACAACGACACTGCGGACCAAATTATCAAGGCTTGGGGTAGAAGTACAGAAGCACGGCTCATCAGAGATCTGTAACTGCGTGCCCAAACAGAAACCACTGTCTGCTGGCCCAGATAAGGAGCGACTCCATCTTCTCTCTCAGCCTTTTGGCCTCAATTTCATTCTTTTTCAGTTTTGGATTCCTTTGGATGTGTCAGGAGTGCTCATTTTTGTGTTGTCAGTGTGGTCTCACAAAAAATGGTGGCAGCAGGAAGCCAGCGGGGCAGGAAGACGTGGAATACCAATGATGAACACAGGGTCTGCCTCCCACAGGTGTGGGGGAGGGGGACATAGCTTGGGCGCAAGGAGTTGAAAACTAGAAAGGCATTAAAATGACACCGTTTCTAGTTTCCTACATATACTCTAAAAATACGGCTCATGCCTCGGATTAAGGACCAACAACAGTAACCAGGTTGGTTTACTTCTTTTCCCTCATGGCTCACGATTGTTTAGTCACTATTTTTCTTCTCTTCCTTCCTTTTTAAATAAAGTACATGTGTTTTAGTGTAAACTAAGTCCATTCATTTTAAAAATAGTTCAGGCAGTTGCTAAGAACACCCCAATGTGATTTCATGTTACTGCTGCCCCTCAACCCCTCCTTCACGTATTTAGTTATGGTACTGGTGAGCAGAGCGAGGGGTGCTCTACCACTGAGCTGCAGCCCCAGGACCCTGTGTTTAATTTTTAAATTTGAGACAGAGACTCGCTAAATCACGCAGGTAGGACATGAATTCGCAGTTCTTCCACCCCACCCTCTCAAAGTGCCTGGATCACAGGGTGTGCCACCGTATCCAACCCATATTTATTTCTGAACCAAAGATTCTAACCTGAAAATTTTCTCTTCTATTGGATTACTATGCTTTCACCTTCTCTGGTTTCATTCATAACTACATTTAGAACAATCAAAGTAATCAGCTGTCTCTTATTCACTAAATACAGGACATATATGATTCACATACATTATTTCTAATCCCCTCCAGAATTCTATGAGAGACAATCACTATTTTTGTTCAGTCTTATTACAAAAATATGAGAGTGCAGTAGATGCTGGAATCCACGTGGTACATGAAAGGAAACTGAGGTTCTATAGGACTCAGGAGAAGACCCGTCCAGCCAAATTCTTTGAAGGAAAGAAATTCTAGCCAGAGAAATTTCTCTGCTGAGTGTAAGTGTAATATTCTGCTAAGAAATGTTTACATCAGCTTTTAACAGCCTCACTTGTATTTAAAAAGTTAACCTAAAATATCTCTGAGCTAAAAACCAGTCCAATATATTTTTGTTTATCTTTTCATGAAATACAATAAAATAAATTTAAATGAGTACTTTTTCTGATTATTTTGACAATTTCTAAGATATTTCAAGCTAAAAAGCAAATATGAACTGGTTTACAGAGCATGATCTCTTTGGTGTTATCATAATACTTCACATAATACAGATAACAGGTATCATAATATTGATCCCAAAGGTTATTTTGGAAGAATGGGGAGAAAAAAGGAGAAGGGAAATTTTCAGAGAAAATGAAGGGGGTAGGGATAAAGAAATAAAGAAATAAAGAAAGAGGGAGTAGAGAAAAGGCCAAAATTTGTTACATGTGCTCACAAATGTGCCAGAATGGAACCTTCTACTCTGTATTGCTAATATGCAGTAATAAAAATACAAAAAATATTATTTTGTTATCTTCATAATATCCATGATTATAAATTTTGTACAACTGATAATATGTATTTTATATACACACACCCCTCAAGTGAAAGGACACCAAAACAAAAAGTCTGTAACTATTTTGGGAGGGAAATATAGTTCAAATATAAATATAGAGAAATCAGTTTTTATTTTATAAATTTCCATATGATTTGGATTTTTTTTCATATTGTTGCTCTTCTTTATTGAAGGAGGTTAAGTAGTCACAAGATGGAGATATAGAATAAGTTATTCAATTAGGAATACTCATCTGTATAAATGTACATCAAATAAATATTACTTTAAATTCAATACAATAGTATTCATGAATATAAAACAAAAACTTCTGAAGAACTCATGAAAGAAACAAAGTTGGCTGTTCAAACCATCACAGAGAAGGAGCGAAAGTGAGACAGAGAGAGAGAGAGATACTGGGAAGAAACAGGAGGCAAAAAAACAGACACACAAGAGATCAACATAAATAGGAAACAGAACTTGCAGGAACAACTTAAACAAATTCCCATTTTGGTATAATATTGCTCAAGGGTAGCGGTGGAATAGTAATTTTTTTAGATATGCAAGGTCTCAAAAGTAATATTTAGCATATACTCTTCTCAAAATGCCACTAAATGTGTTCTTAATAAATTTAAAATGTAAAAACTATCTAATGTGTTCACTTTCTGTGCAGCTAATTATCTGCCTTAACTCATTCTCTAACTGTTCCCAGCGCTTGGCGTGGGTTTGACACACCGAAATGTTCTTCGTCAGTTCCTTGTATTTCCTTAGTTTGCTGAGCCCTATTATCCTTCAGGTGTTTGCTCAGCATTTTCTCACCTGAGTATTTGAATGCAAGTAATTAGTGCTGAGAGGGACTTTGTCTGTTCTGTGATACCTGATAGCACATTTTGCAAAGATGATGGCTTAATGACTATAGTATTACATGTGTTTTAAAAGCTTGCTAAAATAAGTAAAGGGGGGACTGTATAATTTATATAATAAATTTGGGCAAGCTAAAATGTATGAAAGTTGTCTAGAAATTTGAGAAGATTTTTTTTTTAAAGTATAAGAGAAACATCCATCACATCCCTCTATTCTAATTGTCTCTTTTTGCTGCCCCACAATACAGGCAATTAGTATAAATACCCATGCGCAAGATTCCCTATCTGTAGAACTGACAGACAATGTCAGATGATAAGAAAGAGTAACACAAGCTTGGCAATCACACAGAGTCAAGGATATTTATCTTAAGCGAATAAGAAAAAGTCTGCCAAAAGAGATAGAATTCTGTAGGTTGTAACTATATTTAACAAAAATAATGATCTTGAAGTTATACAGACATAATAAACCCCAAACCTGAAGAGAGGAAAAATTACTCGTGTTACAAGTGATTATTTGTGGGAGTTCTCTGTCTCTCAGAACTCTTGTCTGGCGAAGCTTACACAGACAATTAGATGATTTGCACAGACCCTTACAGCTTTTACACAGAACTATGCAGTCACTTCCTCTAACATTTTATTGGCCAAAACAACTTACATAACCATGTGTATTCATATTAAATTATGTATTTCATTTATTTTCTCATCAGTGAGACACAATACCTAACATCTACAGTTTAAAGGAGATGTTCACTCGAGCTTAAAATTTGTAAAGGTTTCAGCTCATAGTCAGCTGTTTCCAGAGCTTGGCAGAAGAGAAGCAGGTCATGGCAGGGCGGTAGAGAGCAGGAGAGATCAAGGGAGTAGAAATAGACTCCTCCAGGGCACGTCCACAGTGACCACCCTCCTCGGACCAGGCTTCACCACACTTACCTGTAAGCTCATGAGTGTACTAATTCACGGCTGAGTATCACATCCCCATGATCCAGTCGCCTCCCCCAAAGCCCCACCCATGAGGGCGTGAGCCTTCAGGAGGATACGCAGACACAAGCTGTAACATGACTTTCCAACATAAAAGGCAACTAAGAAGTACAGCCATATTAATTGCTTTAAAACGCGATTGCATTGGGTATGGTTTAGGAGTCCTCCTGGAGCTCAGGTGCTGAAATTTAATCCCTCTGGGAGATATTAAAGGCTGAAATTTAAGCTGACTACAGTGTTTAGAGGTTGAAACTTTGAGAAGTGATTGAGATTAGACAAAGTTAACAAACTGCGTGCTAGTGACTTTATAAGAAGAGATACCAGAAAACACACACATGCTTCCTTCCTCTTATCATGTGAAACCCTGGTCTACACCATGACTCTTCCAGCAAGAAAGCCGTTATCAGACGCGGGCCCTTGAATCTCCGTATCTGTGAGCTGAATAAAGACCTCTTTTCTTTCAAAATTTATTCAACCTTGGGTATCTCGTTCAAGTACCACAAAATAGACTAGTGGAATGGAGAACCAGGATATTTGTGAGAACCCTCATGACAGCTATATATTCTCATAAATATCTAGACTACAAAGGAGAAAAGTTGCTATTTGGAAAGAAATAAAAAATACAGTTGAGTTAAAAGAAAAATTCTGGGGCAAAGAGGTGTATTTCCACATGGTGTTTGTAGCTGTCGTCACCTTCATATAGAGAGGCAAGGAAGCAGTCATCAGATAAGCCCTTGGGTAGGTATGAAACAGTTTGATCAAAACTTTCTCCAGGAAATGCTTCCATGTATTCAATTTGAATTTCAAAAGGCCTATTTAACTGGGCTATTGATGGTGAAATTAGGTGCGGGCAGACTCGTGTACTGGTCAGTATATAAGATCACTGAAAGCCCTAACTGCAGCTAGTTAGAATTATCTAAGAACTGAAACAGGTGTATTATAAAAATAAAAATATGCAAATAAAAAGGAATGCCTTCACGGTTTGAAGGAGATCAATTGAACGGCAGAGGACTGGAAAGATAAAGACATAAAGTATAACACACGTTTTTCCTATCTAATCAAATTCAAAGTTACTGTGAGCTGTTTGAGTGATATAAAGGGTTAGTAATAGGGAAATTTTAACATAATTAACACCGTGAATAGCCATAACGGTATAGATTAATTTAGCTAAATTTAAATATCATCCTGAATTCAATAAAAGGTGAAAGCCGGATCATACCTGGCCCCAGTGCCCCTTATATAATATTGCCTCTGTTTAGCACAACTCTTGGTTACTAGGGGCACTTAAAATGAATAATTCTTATTTACTGAGTTAGAGAAAGTGAAGTCACAAAATGCAGAAAGGCAGGATAAAGATCAAGCGCACAATTTTAAAACTAGGCAATATATCTAACTCTTCATACCGAAAAGACATGTAGAATACAAAGCTGAATAAAAAAACGGACAAAATTATTTTCTGATACTTGTACTGCACTATTTTCTCCATCTCACTTTATTTTTTTTGTTTTGTTTTTGTTTTTTGTTTTTTTCCAGTACCGGGAATCGAACTCATGACCTTGCGCTTGCCAGGCAGGCACCGTGCCACTGAGCTAAATCCCCAGCCCCTCCATCTCACTTTAAATCAGTAAAATTTAAGAAAAATACCCAGTGAAATATGAAAGAAACATCAAGTGAAGAAAGAAAAACAAAGCGAAGTATGATTAAAGGCACAGCGGTAACACTGCCAATTCTGTTTAGAGGAAACATTACATGGCTCTTCAATGCACAAAGCAAAATCTACTTTACAAACACTAGGACTGATGAAACCACAACTGTGGTGATGTTTTCATTTGCAGTTAAATTAGAGAAAAGTACAAATGCAGATGAAAAATCGGGAACGAAGAGATTTTATTCCGTCTGTTAAATTTTCTCTTTTTTTCTCTGTTTCAACTAATGAGCTTCAACCGTTCAGGTACAGCGTCTTGGTGCACGGCTTTCTCATTCACGACAGCTTAAGACCAACTGATAATAAATACATCATAGCCTTGGCAAGAATGGAAGAAATCTTTGAAGCAAGAAATCCTTTTCAAATTATTTCAAAGCCCAAAATGTATGTGCTTAGACTCTGCATTCAAATAATTTCCATATTTTTTAATCAACATTCTACTCCTTTTCCTATTCAGATGTTAACCAAGTATCTTATATCCGCTATTATTTCTGAGTTTTACAATGTGTTTACTACATTATTTGGTAATGATTTTGGAATGAACTGACTTCTTAAAGATCTTTTAATGCCTTCAGATAAAGTGTTGCATATTTCCAGGAAGATTACACCTCCAGAATAATGAGAAGGCTGAAAGGAATGAAGGTACTTAATGTCTTATGTCCCATTGTCTTAAATTGCATTGTTGTTTTGTGATTTAAAAAGCCACACACACAATTTGATCTCAGTAAATTTCCTTTAGTCTAAATACATTAGATTCAATCTTCTCATGTGTGAAAAGGCAACTAACGTACTGTAAATAAATGAATATAAACTAAGTTGTCAGGATTCATAATGAGAGATGAAATTAAGGACAATCTGCCTCTTAGCAGTGAAATGAGTTCTAGTTAAATGGATTATTTTTTAGCAAAAGTTTTACAAAAGCCTAAACATAAAACACAACACCAAATGAACAAAATTAAAAGTCATTTATAAAACGTAAGAGCAACCTTATTTTTAGAAAGTAAACTAGTTTGGTTGGAAAGCTGATGGGGGGTCATGGTTTTTAATTAATTAAATGTCATAAATTGAATATTAATATGTTTTTATTTCAAAGAATATTTTTATGATAACTAAAAATCTTTAGGGTTCAGCTATGTCTCAACAATTACAAAGTCTAATTTCTCATTTTTTACATGGAAAACAGCAGTGTGAAGAAGTTCTCTTTTCCAAAGATGCAAACCCAGTGCAAAGACTGAAACCCAGGTTTTTAGTTTTCAATGTTTCTTTGTAGAAATGTATGAGTTACTGACATTCTTCTTTATCTAAGTCCTTGATTGTATTTTTGGTCAATGTTTCAAAAATACCTTTTGAAGTATTCCATTTTATGTGTTTTTCACAAAATGCTCTGGTGACAATGCACAGCAAAATGGAAAAAGGGTGTAACTGTTGGATCTTCCAAAGACTGAGGCATGTATAGCAGGGCAGGAATAAAGACTGGACCTAGGGAAAATGAGTGACGCAAGGTCAACCTAGAAGTATCTCTGTGAGAAACTGAGGAGCAACAACTATGTGGCATCCACATTAGGACATGCAGGAGCTCATGAGAGAACTCGTAGGTGCAGGAGCAGAGCAAGACCAGGATGGTACTGGTCACACTGCCCGACAGGACCATACAAGAGTGCTTTTCAGAGGAAGGAAGCTGCAAGCATGTCGTGTGAATATGTGCTGCGTTATGTTCTAAGCCTGATACCCATACCCCACTGAAGGTGTATGATTGTAAGAGTTAATGAGAAGTTAGAAGAGACAGGACTGCCCTGATGCTTGTATGCAAGAAGGACTAATGTATGATTAGGACAACTGAAATAAAAAGTTTGTCCTTGGTGTTGGAAGTCTTTTCTCTTGCAATGTGTGTGTTTCCAACAAGCACCAAGTAGAAGTGTCTTAGAGTGTGAGATCATCACGATTATAAGACACAAGTTTTCCCCACCAAATGAGAAACTCACTTATTTTCTAGGGCTTTTGCTGCTCTAAAGAAAAACCAGATAGGGTGAGTCAGAGATTGCTGTTGGCTAACTGAGCCTCCTTAAGGAATACGAGTCACTTAAGTTCCCAACTTGTCTTCTCACTTTTAGGGAAGAAAATCACAGCATTGTTTGACTGAGCTTGTTTCTTATCTCAGTTAACTGTGTCAGGAAAAAAGAAACAAAGAAAAATTCATCAAGAAGTGACACAGAGAAAGATACAAATGAATACAGCAAACAGATTATGCCTAGAGACACACAGACACCCACATAGTGGGCCTACATATATAGAAAAACGACTGAGATGCATGCTCAGAGACTCAAAAGCAAAGACACATGAAAGGCAAAACAAAAAATACACAGACACATAACATACTCAAAGGCAATAGAAAACAGACAGAGACACAATACAGAAATGTGCAGAGGAACAAGGGACAAAGAAAAACACGAGCGGAGACTAACAGACACACACCCTTAAAGACCTGCACAAAGGCACACAGAAAGACACTTGGCGAGATAGATGCACAGGTAAGGCACATGTTCCAGGACATGTGAACAGATACAGCAAGGTGAGACACACTGGGATGGAGACACAATGGAGCGGCACACCTTGGGAGCAAGTTGCCTCCGCCTCAAGCACGGAGTCTTCAACCTCAGTTGGTCTGAACGGTCATAACACTGAACGCCAGGACTTCGGTCGTGCCTGTCTTATCAGGACTGCAGGGCTGAAACCAGAAGTGAGTTGTTTTTGAAAAATTCATAGATATTTCTGATATGTTCTCTTGGCTGGAAAACTCTCCTGTGGTAAGACTCTATCATTCCTAAAGAAATGCACATGCTAGTTGTTTCTTTAAATCTGAAAGAGCCCTACTAGTATGCTGGAAAATTGCTTATGCTTTTTCAGGGATTTGCTTTGCCATTTTTGCTGAACTTTAAGTTTGTTTGTTTTGCTAAATGAAATTGTACTTTTAATTATTTTCTACCTTGGCTTTTTTATTCCCAAGTATTTCAGCTTCCCAATATTTTAAATTTGTTTCACCCTTGTCCACCATTGTTTTCAATCATATCCTTTTAAAATTTATTGCATTTTATTTATCTTCATTCTTAGATTAGCTTTTTATTTCCACTCATTAACTACTAAATTCTAATTCCTTCTGTGACAAGTCATGGAAAAGCCAACTCAAACTGGTTTAAAATATAAGAACATTCATAAATTCATACCCTGGGAGCAGGGCGGGTGAATCTTAAGAATTTTCTTAATGATTCCATGTCCATTACAGTGGTGATTCTGAGAGAGAGGGGGGTGTGGAGGACATCGGGTGTGCTAGCTTCAGCTTCATCCATAACCGGACAGCGACAGTCTTCCTAGTGTATTTGTCAGTAACCAACAGGAAGAGCTCTCTTAAGATTTTTTATTAAGAATAAGAAAATTTCCTCAGAGTCTCCTTTTCAAAATTACCCTTGCATTTCATTGATCCAGGAGTGAACAAGTTTCTGAACCAATCTCAGTTGACAAGGAGAGCTCAGCTCTGCTTATTACGGGCTCAGGTTCCCAAACCAATTGATGCCCAGAGAATGGGACTTTTCTAAGTGATTTCTACTCTTCAGTTCTGAGGCCATTCTCCCAAACCACAGGTTTGTTACAAATCAAGATGGAAAATTCAGCAGTAAACAGGGACAAAGTCAGTGATAAAATGGCTACAAGACAAAAAAAATAATATCCATCATCACTATCATTCTTACATCTGTACCTTTATTTTTATAGATTTTAGAACAAAGAGAAATCATAGGTCTGCAGTGCTTTGCAAATGTTCTGATTTTTTAAAATTAAAACAACCGTCTGTTTTCCTTTTATAAGTAGGAAACAGAGATTTAGTAAATTACTATCTCTTCTGTGAATTCTGCTTTGATTCTTGGTCTTTAGATGAAATTACTTATTCTTTTATCATACTTCATTTTTACTTCAGGGTAGTGTTCGCTGATTTACATGAAAGCGGGCTTCTTGAGGTGGCATGGTGCATTGTTTGTTGAAACTCCAGGATGTGTTATAGTCCCTGAAATATAACAGATGCACAGTTAACAAAGTTGTATTAAATGCTAGAGGATTTGAATATTAATAAAGTCTACTTACTGACAAAACAATATTTGAAATAACAATTTCAGATCATGGAAAATCGTTCTGACTTTGCAAAAAGTTCTACATGTGCTATACTGCTCTGCTGTAAGATACTTTGGAAAACTTCATGGTCCATATTCTTAAAATTTAGAATAAAACCTGCTATCAGGGACCCTGGCCTGAGTGCCTGTCAAGTGCCTTACCACCTGCCA
This sequence comes from Chinchilla lanigera, assembly GCF_000276665.1. NCBI lineage: Eukaryota > Metazoa > Chordata > Mammalia > Rodentia > Chinchillidae > Chinchilla > Chinchilla lanigera. The sequence goes on along the minus strand of NW_004955472.1, from coordinate 3,628,975 downwards.
AGGGGTAAGGAGCAGGAAAGAAAGAGACAGAGACAGAAATGATCATGCAAAGGGGAAACCCGAGTGGTCAAAGTCCGGTGAGGACAGAGACCTAGACTCTTGGCGCAGTCCATATTTATTGGAATTTCCACACAAGTAACGAGATTGCGATGGGAAAAGGGAAACAAAGCTTGGTCGGCTGAGGCAGGCAGGGCTTGTGGACGGAGGAGCAAAGCATTCTAGCAGAGCTTTCAGAGCAGTAGCTCAAAGGTAAAAAGTAACCCGCTTAGCGGTGACTGTCGGTCCAGGAAAGTAATTCAGGCGAGAACTGTACCATTTTCAGCTGCGGCGGTTTTCAGGGCTTACGGCGCCACCTCGTCTCAGGCTGTTTGCTGGCCTTATGGAGTGCGGCGGGTATCACCCAAGACTCCGCAGGGAGCCTCTCTTCTGGCCACGTAGAACGCGGACTTCCTCTCTCATCCTAATATGAGCCAGTTATAAATTAGCCACAGCCTCTCCTCCTCAGCCTCAATGAGCTCTCCCAAAACCTGCAAAAATATGTAACTGAGAAATATCTTTAAAATACAGCAGTGATATGTTGGGGGTAGGAATGTGTTGTTACAATATATTACACATGTTAAATTAATAAATTATGATTTACAGAATGTCATATGGTCATAAATAAAATATCTAAGGGTAGAATAAAAGGAAAAATACATTTGATAAATTCAAAGGTGGGCAAATAACTATTTGCTTTCACTGGGTATAGCATTGATATCAGACAAAATAGAATTCAATTTTAAAAGCAGTGAATAGCAAAACAATGGTATATAACTGAAAATAATGAGTCATGAATATTTGTCTTCCACATAACACTGAATTTTAAAAAATCAGTCATGTTTTATTAAAATTCAATTTCTTGAAACTCTATGGCAATACAAATACAATTATAAATAAGTCAGGAGTTGTCAAAGAATTTCAAAATGAATTGGGGATGCACAAAGTCAATCTTCTTTCTAACATCTTTCCCTGTTTAATGCAAGCATCCTTAATCATTGAGGCAATTTTGTTAAGTCAATTTTATTCAAATGCAATATAAAGCGTGTATCACACTTTAAAAAAAGTAATATTTCAGGAAGTGAATAAAAGTAATGTTTGAGGAATTCTGAAATCTGAAGGAAAGACAGTGTCTCAGATTTCTGGAGAGTATGACTAGTGATTAATGAAGCCAGCACACCCGATGTCCTCCATACCACCCTCTCTCTCAGAATCAACACTGTAATGGACATGGAATCATTAATGGTCATTGGTCATATTGTATGACAGAAACTCTAAAATGATTTGAAGGGGGTCCCTGGGAAAATTGACGAAGCCCTGTGGTGCTGTTTCACTTTGAATTACCTTCTTTCGGTATTCTTTCCAGTGACAATGCCGAGGGAAGTCTGTCACACTGTGCTGTTGCCAGCAGGGAAGTCTGCTCAAAACTAGTATTTTTCCGCTTCTGCCCATTGTAACAGCTAGATCTGTGAGGTTAAAAAAAAAAAACTATGTTATTTAACATGTATTTTTTTAAAAATTCAAATTACTTTTATGTAATGTTTAAAATTACTTTTGTCTTCAATATAGACACCAGTGAGAATATTGGATCTCCACATCTTATGAAATTTTGACTCTTATTTCACATGCATTCATGTTAAGTGGTCTTTTCCTGTTACCAGTGAGCCCTAGGTAACTGAAAGCCTATGTAGTAAAGTAAAACTTGTCCAAAATACAAATAAAAAATTGCAGAAACAAAGATCTAATAATAAAACTAAGCAGGTATTTACAAGATGAGAATAACATAATTTATAAACATGAAAACTATGTTTCCAAAACTTTTATTGTGCTTGAATTTTCAAAAGCTAGACATTAGCCATCAGACTACTAAAAATGGATTATAATATAAAAACGTTTGAATGACTTGATCAACTTATTTCCGTAAATTAAATTAGGACTTCATACATTTTGAGTAATCGTTGAGAAAAAAATTAATTTGTTTACTATTGAATCTTTTATGTCAAATGAAGCAAGATTTAAAACTATGTTTTAATGTTAATTATTTAAAAACTCATTCAACTACTGAACACTTTAAAGCATCTGAAGAAAGACAAATATTTTTCAATGCCATAATAAATAAATATCTTATATATAATCAAGATAGAAAATTACATTATTTTGAAACTTCTGGTTTTTTTTAATTCAACGGTGATTGTTATACTCCATATTGTTTTCTTCAAAGTAGTTGTTTAGATTAGCATATATAAGCATTCAAAACTGGTCAAAAAATTAAGCATTAACTGTTCCTTTCAATAAACCAATAGAAATAAACTACAGGAAGAAATTTCTGTTTTGAATCTTACTGAGTACTATTTGGCTTAGAATCTCCATATCATTAATAAGAAATATCTCTCATATTATTTCCTCATATTTATTTATCTATATATTCACAAGAGGCAGAAACTATACTTTCAAATATGCACAGCTTCAGTACATTTCAAAATCAGAAAAATCAGAGGCCTATTCTCTCATGTTAGTAAACACAATTTAAAAAATAAATTTTGTGTATGTGCTGTACACCATATTTTTAAAAACTGGATAAATAATATCAGCACAAAGGGAAACCAGAGGGCTCCGAGCCCAAGATAGCCCCAGAAAATACAGTTTTTTTCCATGATGTTAGGATCCTGACATATAGACCAACGAGAGCACCCAGAAAATAACCTTATCGTATTTGGCGGAAGGATTTTTAACAAGGTTGCTGAAGCCATTGAATGAAGGGAGGAGTCTTCAACAAGCGGTGCTGAGAAAACTGTATGTCTACATGGAAAAAAATTAGCTGGCTCCTCATCCTAGACAAAAACTTAACTCCTTTCTGACTTTATTTACTTGAGTCTTCTCTCTCCTTTCCTTAGTCTAACTACTGTTTTGTCAGCTGTATCTTTTTGAAGCATCAGTTCTTCATTTCTTTGATATTGTATGCCCTGACCCTTATTATCTTTTTCCGTTAATTCATTTTGGGTTCCAAACTTTTGCAATGTAGCAATAGCTTGTTTATTTGAGAGTTTCCTTCTTTTTTGACGTAGTTACTAATTGCTATAAATTTCCTTCTCAGAAATTATTTTGCTGTAGCTCACATGTTTTGGTTCTTTGTTTTTCCATTTTTATTTGTTTCAAGAAATAAATTTCCTTCATGTAACTTTTTCATTCTCATGTACTTGTAAAATTTTCAAAGATTTTCTCTTATTTAATTCTGGTTTTATTATATTATGGTAAAAAATGATACTCAAGATAATCTCAAAATCACAGATGAGAAGAAAAACTTTACAACTGATGGCACAAAAATACAAAGGATCATTAAATATTATTATGAATAATAATAATACATCAACAAATTTGATCACCTAAAGAGATGGACAAATTCCTAGCCCTGTACAATTTACTGAAATAGAATCATGAATAGAAAATATGAACAGACCAACGATACATGAGAGTGAATCAGTAAGAAGAGGTTTCCCATCACAGAAAAGTCCAGAACCAGATGGCTTTGCAGCTGGGTTCTACTTTATATTTTAAAAAGAATATCAATTTTACTATATTAAACCTGAAGAGAAAATTGCTCCAAACTCATTTTATAAGATCAATATTATTCTGGTACTAAAACCCACCAGAACACACACACACACACATGAAGTGGGCTACCAGTCCAATATTCTTAAAACCATAAAATAAAAATCCACAAAATACCAGCAAATCCAACACATTCACAAGATTTCTCATCAGGATCAAATAGGATTTGTTCTATAAATGAAAGGATGGTTCAACATATTCAAATCTATAAATGTGATATAACACATTAGTAGAATGGATGACAAAAAAATGATGCACAAAATTATTCAGACTATTATATAAAATTGTGCATATCAGATATATGTATTATACAAATTACTTTTCTTGTTCTGACATGGGTCCCACCCCCAAGATATTCCATTAAGGTACAGATATTCAACAAAACTGAAGTACTTCTGGTTCCAAGAATTTCAGATAAATAATATACAACCTGCAAATAGAACACTAGGATAGACATTATAAAAGTACTTACCAATAAGCATCTTTGAATAGACAACATTACTGAAAAGATTCTCTTTTCTAAACCCATAGGAAGATTAAAGATATTTTTTTCCTGTTTTCTATTTTTAATTACTACTAGAAATTACTTCATGAATATTTTTCTTTTTTATTTTAGAGAATAAAAAGAATTAAAAATGATACAGAATTCAAAACAAGATGAAAGGAAATCAACAATAGTTGTTATAATGCATATTGTTATCTTCAAAGTAGTTGTTCAGATTACCAGATATAGACATTCAAATTTGATGAAAAAAAATTAAGTATAACTGTCCCTTTTAATAAACCAATAGAAATTAATAGTAAAATTACCTTAGCTATCATATTTTTTTCGCTTCTTTCTTTTCTCCTTCCCCTCATCCTAGTTGTTCTTTCCCTTTGAGCAGTTTCTTTCTCTTTCCCAATATCTATTGTACCTTTCATATTGTATTTACTTTTTCAATTTTTTACACTAGGAAGGCAATATGATGTTTACCCATGTGAGTCTGATTTATTTAACTTATGAGTATGGTCTCTAGTTGCATCCATTTACCTATAAAAGCCTTGAGTTTACCTTTCTTTATAGCTGAGTAATATTTCATTGAAGAAAATACCACAACTTTTTTATCCATTCCTCAGTTGATGGGCATTTGGGTTGTTTCCAAAATTTAGCTATGATAAATTGTGCTGCTATAAACATAAGTGCACATATATTGCTGTGGTATGACGTTTTCAATTTTTCTAGAAAAATACTCAGAAGGGGAATAGCTGAGTTACGTGGGACCTCTAATCCCATTTTTTTGAGGAATCTCCACACTGATTTCCACAGTGGTTTCACCAGTCTACACTCCCACCAGCTGTGGACAAGTGTTGATTTTTCCCCACAGCCCCTCCAGCATTTGTTATTGGTTGATTTCTTGATGATAGCCATTCTTTCTGGGGTGAGATGGAATCTCAGTGTTGTTTTTAATTTGCATTTCTCAATGGACCGATGATGTTGAACATTTTTTCATATATTTATTTGCCTAGTACTTTCTGAATATTAAATGTCTATATTTTTTCAAAAACTCCCAACAAAAAAATGTGCAAATGAAATGAATAACCACTTTACAAAAGAAGTGCAAATGCCCAATAAGTACATGAAAAAAACTCAGTATCTGTAGCCATTAGTGAAATGAGAATCAAAGCAAAACTGAGATTTCTCTAGTGTGAAAATCATCAAGGACTTAAAAGCCAACATATGCTAGTGAGTTTGTGTGGAAAAGAGGCACTGTCCTTCATTGTTGGTGGGAATGTAAACTGGTATAACCCCTACGGAAATCAATATGAAAATCCCTCAAAGCAATAAAAATAGTAATTGCATTTGACCCAGGTAAAGCATTGATGCGTATCTTTCCAGAAAAGGTAAAATCACAATAGTTCATACTTACATATCCACATTTAAACCAGCACAGTTTTCAGTAGCCAAACTATAGAAACAGACTGTGTGCCTATCAACAGAGTATGTGTAAAACAAATGTACAAATGGAATATTACTTGGATATAAAAAAGGATAAATTTGAGTCATTTCTAGCGTTGTATCTGTACTTTGAGGTTGTAATACTAGGTAAAAGAAATCAGATACAGAAGGTTAAATATCATATGGTTTTTGTTATATGTGAATCCCAAAAGCATAAATGCATTAATGATGAAAGTAGAAGAGAGATGGTAGGAAACAAGAAGGTAGACTTTCTAGAAATGAAAATAGGATGTGAGAAAGAGGGAAGAGGGTAAGGTATTGAGAACAAAAGCAATAAAAATGATCAATATATGATAAATGGTATATATATACACATATATATATACATATATATATCAATTCCCCCAAAACAATATAAATATTGTGTATCACAAATATATACAGATAAAAATAAGATTAGTGAAAAGAAGGAAAAAAGAAAACAAATAGGAACATCTTCGCCAAGGAATATTCCTTTGAAATGTAATCAGCATGAAACACAGGGCCTCTCTCAACTGCTCAAGGAGGACAGAAACCTACCTTCATTAAGTTTCACTAGCGAACACAGATGACCTACTCACATTGTCCACTTTCCCCCTAAACGACTTACCACTGATTTCTGTTGAAGTAGTTTTGGATAACTTAAACAGTTTTCCAGATTGTTTAACTCTGTCCAGCAAACTTTTTCTTTGATATTCTGCAGCAGGAAAAAAGTTCCTTGACACAAGCAAGTAATAACTAGAAGACACCAGTACCACCTTCATAGTTCACTATGAGATTATTTTGTTTTGTGTGGGATTTGAGACAGTGGTATTGAATAAATTTATTAAGACATTTGAAAAATAATTTTGAATTGATTCTCAAATATGCCCTACTAGATTTTTGTCTAAAATCCATAGATTATTTAAAAATAATAACATAGAAAGGAGTATATTGTGCCTTATCCCTGAGACACAATACCCAACACCTAGAATTTAATGCAGAAGAGGTTTAATTTGGCTCCTAGGTTCAGAGGTTTTCACTCCATTGTTGCTGGCTCCAAAGCTGGAAGGTCACGGTGGTTAAGAAAAACTGCTTAATTCACAAATGCTGTGGAGTAGAGCAGTGCCGTACTGGAAGGGATGAGGGACCAGTACAGGTCCCTAAGTTCCACTATACGGTCATAGATTTATTTCATATCTGGAGGTTAGGAGTGTTTGGAAGTTGAAGAAATTTTCATCAAAATAGGTTGAGTTGAGGAAGAATGATCTGACTATGAAATTTAAATATTATTCTAAGAATTTCTTTACAAATTTTGTAGGAATATTTCTAATACCATCAAAGTTGTTAAAAATATTCTATAGGAATATATTATGTATTTTTGCTATATTGAGTAACAATTTAATAAAAAATTCTCTTGTAACTTTTTTCTTTTTATGTTAATTATCCTTTTCATGAAAATAAAAATTGCATTGAATTTAAAGCAGAATATGTTTGCATAAATATTACTAATAGACATTTGTAATTCAGATATCTGAATATAAGGAAAAGTCTATTCTATTATGCATAATGCCCATTAACTCTTGGGTTCTGTCTATTTTCAAAATGACTTTTAACATGAATATTAACTAGAGAAAATGTAACCAAAGCAAATGAATATATTAGCATATTATAAAACAAATGTCCTATTTTGGGCAGAAGTCTGTAATATACAGCTAAATAAACTGTAAAACTTATGTCAAAAATATTTTTAGTTAAAGAAAAGAGTATTAAGTTATGAGTGATTTTTTTCTATCTGTTTAGCAAAAGTTTTATAGACAGGAAAGATTTGGTAGAGTTGTAACTGTGTAGAAAGTAGTCCTATCCAAAAACACAGATGATAGCGGAATGAGGCACTTCATAGGAGAAAACAACTGGAAATGTCTATCAAAGAGCTTTACTGAGCAAGAATTTACCTAGAGGAAAAGTAGCAATGTGCATGCTTCCTCCTCTTCAGCAGAGTGTTCGAGTGTTGTTCATTAAAAGATTGATTACACACATATCTGGAATATAATGCAAATTTATGCAATTATTAAAATGGAGCAAAACAATATTTAATGACATATAAAGTGTTTAGAATTCATTACTATCAGAGTGAAGCAACAAAACTAGCCAAATAGTATATATCATAAATTCTTATTTTGGAGACAAAAGCATATTTAAATACATAAAATGCTAAATGCATTTATGTATCTCCAAATGCTAATTTATCTATGTCTGATGAACTATGTATGAAACTTATTTTATACTGTGATTTTTTTCTGAATTGTCTATAATAAACTATTATTGCTTTTATAATATAATAATAGTGATAACCTAAAAGTAAAGCAAAATGGCATAGTACTTTTTCACTGTTAAGTGTAGGTTTTAGCTCTGATTTTAATCTTAATACTTTTTCCCAAAATTTGTGCAATATTTTTATTACTTTTATATAAGAAAACTTATGTTTTAAAGGACATATAAAGTTAATGTTTCACAAATTGCCATTATTTATGCACTGTGGTAACCTAATTAATAATTTTTATCATTCTTTATATGAATAATTTAAACAAAACAGATTACATTTTTCTGTTATGATTTTATTGTCATTCGGGGCTTAATTTATCCAACTGATTGCATTTGCCTTTAGGACATTATTTTTGTACCTTTTTGCTCAGAAAAAAAAGGATGAAGTACATCTGTGGCCTTTGTAAGTAAATTTAAATAATGTAATTCTGCACTTCCATTCCATCCTCACCCTTTTTGGCTATGACTTGGTTAGACTGAAAGACATAAAGAAAAAAAATCTTCCTTAAATTTAAATTCTCCATTTACCACTCACAGAGTGAATGTTTGGGATCCGTTTCTTCTCTACGTTGTACCCAGACAATCATTTTCCTGTAACGCTGAGTTTAGAGTCTTTCAGCAATACCCATGCTAGAGCTTAATGTCTTGGGAGTCATTAAGGTCTTCTGAAAAACTGAAGACTCTCCTTCTGGCATTTTGTAATTTATCATGCACAAGCAACATGTGCTCACAGTTCTCCTGTTATCAAAAGCTCCTGGTCTGACAAACATCGCAGAAAACAAATAGCAAGTGTAAGAACTACTTAGACTTGATGTTTTTCTCACATTTAGTACTTTAAACTTCTCTATTGATAGAGGCAAATAGGCTATATCATCCTATAATGCACTTATATGTGGAAATAGTGATAAATATAGTAACACTCTAAAACTTGCTTCTAAATGGAATATAGAGACCTTAAAGAGGATCGTCCTTGGAGGATTTTCTCCAGAAGAATGTCTCCTGCTTTATGGCTGTGGATTTGGGAATTTTACAACCTTCTGTGTCTTTACTTTCCATATATCTTTAAAACAACAGGAAGAGAATGGTTTTTAAAGTAAGATGTCTTTCGTATTAAAGCAAGAATAATTTTAAAATGCTACAGAAAAGCTATTTAGTTTTAAATTTTCTGTTAGAGAGCAGGTGTGGTGGTGAATTGACGGTCAGCTTGAGTGAGGAGGGCCCAGCTGGACTGAGTCAGGGTGGATCTGGGAGTTGGAGACCCATTTTAGGGAGAACTGTTGTTGGAAAGTTGTAAAAGTAGAAGGGATGGGAGGGAAAGCCTTCAGCTGATTGTCTTAGAGAAGCTGTGGCTCTTCTTTTTGGAGGAACTCCTGTCTTCGTCTCCGCTTTGGGCGTCATCTCCTGCCTTTCAGCGCTGATTCTTTGGCTTTCAGCACCAGTCTTTGGCCTGTTGGCCCAGACTCCTCAGCTTCTGGCATCTTTGACCTCCTGGCAGACCCCGTGGTCTTCCCTCACGGATCCTGCAGCCTCCAATGCGTATTCCTGCGGGACGTGACTGTAGCTCTGGGCCATTGGCTGGATCCTTCAGATCTCTAGCACACTGGGACAGATCTTTTGTATTTTTCTGTTGCATGAAACTGAGTCTGAGAAAGGAACGACACCAGAGGAAGTCAGGAGGCAGTGAGCAGCTTTATTTTACAGCAGTAGTCCGGGCTGGAATAATTTCCAACAAAAGCCAGGCTGTGAGTGTCTGTGAGCCAGCATTTTTATATGAGGCATAAGCAGGGGTTACAAAGGCAAGCCAGGACAGCCTGACAGTTCTTCTGTCTTCCTAGCCAGCAGGGTGAGGTCATCGGTTATGGGGCTTGATTAATGGCCATCAGTTACAATCAGGCATCCTGAATGTTCAATTATACTCTCATGGCTACAGGGGTCAAGAAAGCAATTACAGCACCGTGAAGCAGTACAGAGCTAGGCAGTTTCCAAAAGGACAATGTTTTAAGAACAATTTTTCTTTGTACAGTTTTTCCCTTTCACTTCTACATTTCTGTGGGGGACCATTGTATACCAGTCTTGTAAATTTCTGTGTCCTGCATTAAATCTGACTCACAGCATGTGAAGTCTTTGATGAAGTGAAAGCATTTATTTAATCCTCAAATTAGTACATAGGTACAGTTCAAACCATGGTCAGCATTCACAGGCTTATAATAAATGTAATACCTGTAAAACTTTTGAGCACACCAAACCTTCCTCTTCAGTGCTTTAGACACACAGTATGAAAGCTGGGGTAGATCAAATAATCCACTCATTTTTGGGGAACACTTTTATAGCAGCTGTATTTATCAGCTTTCCCATTTCTGGGACCAAATAGCTGGCATCCATTATTCAGCTTATGGTTTGAGAAGGTTCAGTCCATGGTCAGCTGGCAGAAACATCATTACTGCATGGCGTGGGGAAGCATTACTGCTTAGTTCATGGTGACCAGAAACAGCAGAAGAACAGTGCCAGAAAGAAAAGGACAAGGGACCAGAAATACACCCTACATTCAGGCCTCAATAACCCACCTAAACCCAGAAGTGCGGTTTGCTAAGGCAGCTCTCAAGGCAATAGAGTTGAAAATCTTATTTAGCTGTTACACTTGTTTAAAATTCTCAAAGCTGTACAAATTGTTTTGACAATGTTCAGTTTACTGATGTATCATTATTAGTGAATCTTTATCGTGGAATTTAGAAAATGCCCTTTGAACTTGGGAAACAAATTGCCTAAAAACCAGTCTTTCCAAAAAAAGTTATGCAGAGTTCTTGTTCAGAGTTCACGATGCACACTCTGCAAAATGTAAACACTGTCAAATCTTCTCTCGCTTTTGCTTGGTACATCTTCCTGCATGTTTCTCCCACATCTGAACCCCTCTGTGTCGCTCACTTTACTTGAATTCCCAGAATTGCAATTGACTATGTATATTCCCTTTCTTTGATGCATTCGATTATTTGCTGTTTTTTTGTTTTTTTGTTTTTTTGTTTTTTTTCATTTTCCTGGGAATAGCATTTTTTTTTTCCTCTACATTGCTGTTGAGTTTACCTGGACCAGTCACACATAATACACCCAACATACATTTATAATACATAAACATATAATGTAATACACAATACACCCAACATATGTAATTGAATTTTTATTTCCTTGCACTTCTGTTATTCCCTTGAGAAGAACATGACTGGGCTATCCTGGTAATCTGAGGGAGAGGAATGATATATACTCACGCAGAGCCCTAGATAAATTGACTAAGCTAAGCCTACCCTAGAGAAGGCAATATCATCTATTAGAGATATATAAATTAAATAAATTCATTGTTTCTGAGGTATTAACATTCTTTGTTATGCAGCAAGAGCTAACTGATCCACCTTTCCTGAACACCTTTTCTTACCATCTGGCCTTCAGCAGCACTGGCTTTTTCCCCTTCAAGGATACGAAAGCTACTGAAATAAACTTAAGGAAAGCAGATCATTTTCCTTTGACTTATGTGGTACAGGGTGGTCACTTGTATATAGAGCAATTTCATTGGCTAATTTTTCCTATCCTCTTGGGAATACCCTTCTTCCCTCCCGTGTCATGATTTGTGTCATATTCTCTGCCTTAAACCCAGCTCATTGCTGTTTACAGGCCAACTGATTTCCTTCTGCTCACTGTGGCACTTAGCATGGGGAATAGTTCTGTTCTGTGTATTTCAGTGTCCTCGTGCTCCAAAGTAGGACCACAATGAGGCTGAAACATAGGTTTATAGAGGTTGTATGTCTTGATGCATCTTATACATCATTAGTTTTGTAGCAATGGTCATTGTTACTTCGCTACTACTGATGTTACTACAGTTGTTGCTGCTGTTATTGTTATTTTCTCACTTTTCCATATGGACTGTGACAGTGAAGCTATGTGAAGTGTTCTTTTCCATATCCTCCTTGACAATCAGGCAAATAGCACTCATTCTTCATATTTTTTGCTATAAGTGGCAGGGAAGGCCTCAGTTCATTTTTACCTCGGACCACATGGTACATATATTCAAATAAGAACATGCAAACAAAGAGGAGGTAAATATATACTTTATATCTACTAGTAATGCATGCTATGGAGAAAAATAAAGGCTTTTTGAAAGAATCCACCTGTGGAAATGGCATTTTAGCTCTGATAATGCTGGATTTGTTATTTTTTCAGATCATTTTCTATATTATACTGTTTGTAGTACATTGTTTCCATTCCTTGTAGCAAGCTGGTACATATGCAGAACATATCTTAATTCCTTTTTTCATCTCCTCTCCATCCCTCCATCCTTCCTCCATCCTTCCATCCTTCCTCCATCCATCTCTTGATCCCTGTTCACTTTGTACAAGTGTGCAGTGCATAGTGTGTGCATTCCCTTTGTGGAGCTGGTACCTGGACACAGTGCATCTTAATTCCTGTTTTCATCCCCTCTCCCTTTCCTCCCATCCCCTCCCTCCATCTCTGGATCTTCTTCCCCAGTGAGAAAGATGGCCCTACTTCCTATTATATTGTGAACTAAATCGGACACACAAGATTAAACATTGCATGATTTCTCTTCTCTGAGAAATCCAAAGTGTATACACAGAGCAAACTATGCTCATTATTTTAGTGAATTATTTTGTTACACTGTTAGATTGTGGCATGCCACCTCTACTGCCTTCCTTATATTTAGGGCTTGGTGTTGTGTTGACCAAATGGCAGGTATGGGAGGTACCTAAAGACCTATTAAATTTACTCAAAAATGGCCACATGAAAGAATGTCTGAAGGCATATTATAAATTTTTCCCTGTGCATTTGTATTTTATTTCAAAATATAAAACTTTGCACTTACATTATCATGATACATTTGTCTTTATTGCAAAGATAGTAGAAATTTGAACTTGTCTATCTGATGTGTGTGCCTTACTCTGAGAAGGCTGACTTACGAATATGTTTTACAGAACTGTCACTTGGAGCACAAGTGAGAGAATTTCCCACTCCATTCCCAATTGGAATCCCTAGGGAGCCCCCTGCTGCCACCAGGATTCTCTAATCCTCCTTTCCACAGTAAGGGTCTTTGAAAACCCCACTCTAAACAGTAAAGTTGCTGCAGCTCTTTCCCAGCTCGTGGGGACTTGCCCACTGTCCTAGGAAAGCACTTGACACGTGGTCCAGGTGTTCTTCACTTGTCCAGGGTGATGCAGTGAGTCCCCAGCATAGTAATGTTCCAGCCACAGACTTTCACAGATACCAACGCACCTCGCATTAGGAACATTGCTGATGTGAACAAATCATGGAAATAGCTATAGTGTCTGCCGGACATTGTCACAGTTGTGCTGCTGTGTGTGTATTGTACAGTGTGGTAGTGTACAGTAGTACAGTACAGTTGGGCATTTACCATATTGTGTGTGTTTAGTTTCTTTATGTTTTACATTGTATATTTGTGTCAAAGGTGTGTAAGTGTTAGAAATGAATCGACTAATGAATGTTCCCCTGGAATGGAACTCTTTCAGAAGTTGGGGACTCACTCTATATTTTACAGAGCTGGCTTTTCATGTCATTCTGAGTATATCACCACCACTCACAATGAGGTTTCTGTAAAATAATTTATTCTGGTGACCAGCCACCATGTTACAAAAGGGCATTTGGAACTCTGTCCATTCATAGCTTGGGGATTGTCTTTTCTACTGTGCCAAACTTACTTTAAAACTTCCCTTCTCCATTCAGCTGTCTCTCCATTCAATAACAAATTTGTCTTCAGAGACTATCACAATGCCCAGGACAGAAAAGGCACTTCATAAATGTTAAATGAATGCAAGAGTAAATATTGCAACACATTTAAAATTGAAATGAAACAACAGAAGACCACTTTTGCCTTTATATTGTTGTAATAGACAAGATCTTTTTGGGTATAAATTACAGCAATTTTCTTCAAACTAAGTTAGCAGTTCTCTTCAAAGAGATGATCTTGTGAAAAGGCTTAAGTAACTATGGAGAGGGACGTGGCCATTTGTCAGGGACTGAAGCATCACCAAGAGTCCTGCTCTCAGTCCCTCATCTCCGGTCCTCCATATACGTGTGCTTCCTCTTCTCACACTAGGGTGCTCCACTTGGCAGGGCCTGTGGCTATCAGACGCCCCATGCCGCCAAACAGGATTGCCCGTTCTGTCTTGTGTTCCTAGGAAAGGACTCTAACTCACCCATCTTGAGTCACGTGCATTTCTCATCATCAGTCGTACCGATTTTTCCCAAATATATCTAATTCTTGTCTCTCTCTTAACTTCCAAAGCTTCATTTTCCATCACCTGCCTGGCAAATAAATGTATAAAATCTCTGAGGTTAAAAACAGTATGCTCAAATCCACACTCACTTTTCTTCCTACATCGATGGAGACCACTATGAAGCAGCTCTGGGCAGGATTTAATATTAACTAATTGGCTTTTCGTGTTTATGTGTACATTTGCCTGAGGCGTAGGCCCTTGTCTGGAGATGGGCAGTGGACTCATAGTAAGTGAATTTCTATGAATCACTGGTTCCTGCTGAAACGTGTATTGGCCTGTGAAGTTGGGACACCTCAAAGGACAAGATAAGATCACAGCTGAGGACATTTGGCTCCAACTCCAATTAACTAAAAGGAAACTGTAGCTGCAGACATCTCTCTCCTGTGGTGAAGTCCTTCCTGGAGTTAACTTAGTTCTCCTAAATTAACATAAAGTGTTATCTGGAAAAGTCCTTAGAGGAATTCCCCAGTCCTGCCCAGATTCTTGCATTTTCTTCAGTATCACCTTCCTTTGTTTGAAAACCAAATAAATATGGGCTGCCCAGGGAAGTTCTTTGTCTTAACCCAGAGAATCTCAAATTCTGTGGGGAGGTTGGATCCTCCTGGAGCCCTAAAATCATTTTAATTGTCTCATTTATTTATGCCTTTGATGTCCATTCCTTTGGAAGACTGTGGGCCTGATCGTCCTGCAATAATTAAGCGTTATTAACCTGATACTACATGACTTCTGTTTTCATAATTTGTTAATAAATATATTAATAAATTTGATAATCTCCCATGCACCTGTACCGTAAACCTACCCTTTCTCTTACATTCAGACAAGCATTACATCACTGTATTTTGCTTCTACCAGAACTTTTTATATTTCTGTCCTCATTTTTCTTCTTATTTCTGCCAGCCTATTTAAATGCTTTACCATCATCCTAGACTAGTGGAAGAGTCTTGTAGTTGGACATGATACTCCCACTCTTCATTCTGATCTAGGCATTCATGTTGCTACAAAATACCACTTCACAATAAAACTTAGCATCAAATCTTTTCCTCATTCAGAGACTCTCAATGGTTCCTATGGCAACTGGTTATAATATAATCTCATCACCTTGACACTTAGCATTCAATATTTGAATATGAACATACCAGGGAAGCTGCAACCCTCCAGGCATTTATAGCCTTTTCTCCCCCACAACTTAGTGTAAATTACTGCTTCAGCTCCCCAAGCCAGATCTTCAATTTACTTTGGAAAACTCTGTTCATCTTTTTAGTTTTATATTGAATACCATATATTTGTGAGACTTTGTCATTTCCATCTGATTATGAAGTTTCCTTTCTGATGATTCTTATAATTTTCATTCATTTTCTTCATCTGTACTGTACCTAGTAGCACTTAGCTCTTGTATAGCTTTATCTAGTCTTACCTCTTTAAGTGGCAAAATGATCTACTTGAAAACAGAGTATAGGGCTTACTTATCTTCATAAATTATTTACTAAGATGACTACATCTTGCAGGAAATTTTTGTGTTAGTGATATTTTAAGTAAATTGAGGGACTTCAAGAATTCTCTACATATTTGTACGATAAAATATTGTTTATGTTTGTTATACTGAGTCTCAACTTTTATGAAGATGTAAAAATATCACAGAAAAACATGGTAGTCTTATCTATTACCTACGGGAAAGATTACCAAAATGAGGGCAGAGCTTTACCCATTGCATTATGAATGGTGAGTCAGTTAGCAAGACCTTTGTAAATACCCCACTCTGCACAGCTTTTTCTGAACTAGGCTAAGTCAAGGTCCCTGGAAAATATTAGGAAACGCTGACCCTCCCCTGTCTCCACCTGTTTCAAGAGTCACAGACTTACACAGATCATAGAAGAGGGTCACAATCCCCAGAAGTGTGAGACTATTTGTCAACCAGATCAACTCTAAAAATTGTCCTTTTTCAGCCCCTGACGTTTTTTCTCTCTAGCTTTCACTCCAAGATCCCCCACATGAAAGAAGGAGGAAGCATGGGATGGCTTAAAGGATGAGATACTTGACTAAGAGAAATCGTTGTGGTATTAATTTCATCTATCAAATTAGCAAATATTTTAAAGTTACCACTCAAACTGATGTGAGAACAGCAAGGTGGGTATCTCATGAACTGAAAATGGAATGCAGGAAATGTCATCTAATCTTCTTAGAGAGAAATCTGCAATGTGAATCAAGAGAGGTGTAAAATAGATATACTCGTCTACCAGCTAACTTGCTTTCTATAAAATGTTCCTAAGAAATAAGCACACAGATGAAGATTTAAAAATCTCCTGTGGCTGTTATATTGCATATTGCTGTCTTCAAATTAGTTGTTCAGATTACAACCATTCGGGTGAATTCCTACCATCTTGTTTAGTGAAGCTCTGTATCATTTCTAAGGTTTTTTTAAAAATCTTTTGTTCTCTTTAATGGTTTGGTCAGTCTTGCATTCTTACATCAGGTAATCTGAGCAACTTCGCTGAAGATAACAATATGTAATATAATAACCACTGTTAATTCCTGTCATTTTGTTTTGAAACCCTGTATCATTTTATTGTTTTTGTGGGTTTTTTTTTTTGTCTATGTTGTCATTATTTTGTTATTTCTTTCTTCTCTTTAAAATAAAATCTCTGTGTGTGTCTCTCTCTCTGGAAATATAGGGAGCAGATAAAGAGCATGAGCTTACAGAATGTGCAAGCTTGGGATGTACTAGAAATAAGAAGAGCCACAGAGAGAGGTAGGCATGCGTGGGAGTCAGATAATATGATGGGCTGGAAGTCGGGGGAAGAAAGGTTTAGGAAGTCATGGTAGTCAAATGTTAAATACTACAGTAAACCACAGTAAGAGGAAAATTCAATGCACATCATTTAAATGTAGCCTAAATGTTATGATTTAAATCTAAAAGGTCCCCAAATGTCTAGTGTGTTCAGAGAGGGGGCTTTTGGAAGGTGATTGGATCATGGGATGGAGCTTAGCTATACCCATCAGTGGATTAATCCCTTGACAAGTTCATAGCTACAGGTGCTGTAGGAGGAAGGGCCTGGTCAGAGGAGATGAGGCCTGGTCAGAAAAGGTGGATCACTGGGGGCGTGATTTAGAATGGTATACATTCTTGTCCTAGATCGTCTTTTCTTTTTCTGTTTATTGGCCAGCATGGGTTGAGCAGATTTTCTCTGCCATGCCCTTCCATTGTCCCCTTTCTGCCTTGGAGCCAGCCAACCGTAGACTAAACCCACGAAAACAATGAACAGAAATAAAACTCTCTTTTTTAAGTGGCAGGTGTCCAGTATTTTATCCCAATGATGAATAAATGACTATTAAATAGAATACATTTTAAATAAAATAATAAGTAATAAATTTAGTTGTGAAGTGAGTTTCACAGGGGGCAGGAAGCACAGAACAGGAGGCTGTATTGTAAGCTGGTAAGTCATAAAGAGTAACGGGAGCCAGAGGTAAACTGCACTCCCAACCAATTGACAGGGCAGAAATCAGCCGAAAGCCATTCCTGGAGAATTTACTTCAGGAGTAGGGATGGGAAGCTGTGAGAATACACAGAAATAACACTGAGCTCTGCCTGGGATGTCCTCAATCTGGTTAGTCTCTTGGAGACTGGCTTTACTGGGGACTTCACATTATTCAGTAGATTTCTTCGCTTGAATATTTTAAACTCCTCCATTTCCATCTCAGTGTGGACTATAATTCTGAGTTCCTCTCCTTGAGTAACTCTCTAGTGGCCTTCTCGCTTGTTTTTGTTTATGTTTGCATACTTTGAATCTCAACTGTTTCACTAACTGCTCTTGTCTGAGCAAGACAAAGGGAAAGGTTCGGTTTTCTTTTTGGCCATCCTGTGTTGCTATGACACTGTGAATTAACAAACACAAGCTATTCATCTCTGGGTTTTCTTTTACAAAATAAGCCACTTAATCTCTCTGACCTGTGTTATTTACACAGTGATAGAAAATGAATTTAATGACTGCAAATTCATATGCATGTGGCTTCGTATGACAAAGTCTGGCAGATTTCCTTGCTCTACCAAAAGGCAGCCCTGACTTCACCAGGGTGCAGTCACACTCTCCCCCAGCACTCTTCTGATCAACTCTGATTGTTTAAGAGATAATAGCGTGATCACTAGCCCTTGGTATATAAATCAAATGACTGAGACTGGCTTATTGGACATACACTCTCGGGTAGAGATTAATTCAATCAGGAGACTGTGGATAACAAAGGTTTTTAAACCAAACCATTATTTTAACTCACATGCAGGGAAACATAATATCTCCCTACTGAAGCAACCATTGATAAAAGGAATTGTAAGGTCATTTACCTGAGAGGAATAAATGTTATTCAAGGTTAAAAGCAGAATCTGTGACTTCCCAGGTCAGACATTCTAAGGAAAGGGTTCTGAGGCTAATTGTGATGAGCAGTGTTTTGGGAAAGGGACAACGCAGTACAATTTGGAAATCTTTGAACCATTGTGGTCGTGCTGCAGTCTTACATTTCAGTGCCTTGGAAGAGATTTCTTGTTTGTCTGGGTCATTCTGTCTGCTGATTCTTTGAGATCAGCCTTCATCCTCATTCTATTCCTTCTATTCTTTTTTACTGTGAGAGAATAATAATAGGTTTATGTAGAGGCTGATGAGTTTATTTAATTGCTAATTGTGCTATTCTCCTTATTTCTCATGTACAAAGCTTGGCAAAAAGACAGATGACATTAACATAGTTATTTCTTTGCCAGTCAAGGTCTACGTTTGCAATCATTAAAGAAGTAATGCTTTACAAGCAGAGTTCTGAGCTTTCTAATCACTGCAGTCATTATAGTCTTCAGCAAATAACTTTTGGACCAATCTTTCCTTTTACTTGCTCCTTCCTTCTTTCCTTCCTTCTTTCCTTCCCTCCTCCCCTCTCCTTCCCTCCCTCTTTTTCTTACAAGTTCTTTATGAGCACCATGCGGTATACTAAATACTGGAGACACAGGAATAACAATAAAGCTTTGGAGATGTAACCTCAGGAGATGTAAAGGCTCTGGCATAAAGATGATATTTGTAATTCCTTGCTCAAATGTGAGTGCTTCAAAAGCATCAGTACTATCAGAGCATGAAGTGAGGTTGCTTACAGGTTTGTGAACAAGTGGAAGCCTTCATTAAAGAAGTACATTTCAACTGAGACCTGAAGGATGTGTGGCACACCTGTCATTCCGGTTAGGGTTGCTGTTGCTCTATCACTGTTTCACTAAGTCTCTTGGGGCCTCCATTTTCCCTTTAGAAAGACTATGACCATCTCGCGAGCTTTTTAAAGTGCATTGGGATAAAGAGAGGAGTCAAGGGTTTTGGAGGAAAACCACTAGCACTGTTTTCCCAAAATAAATTCTAAAGCTCAGTAGTAAAACTCAGATAACTGAATCAAAACTGGGCCTATGCACCTAGACATTTCTCAAAAGAAACCATCCAAATAACCAAGAGGAAAATTTGCTCAACTTCACTAATCATCAGAAAAATCTAGATAAAGACCACAGTGGGATATCAGTGCCCTCCATGTAGTCTTATCAAAACGACTAAGCCAAACAGGAGGAGATAAAAATGTGAAGCAAAGGTAACACTTGCAAGCTGTCGATTGGAACATGAATTTACATGACCGCTATGGAAGATGGTATGGAGGTTCCCAGAAACTTACAAATGGAAATGCCATCTAATCCTGCAATTCCATTAACAGAAGTGATAAATAGGCCGATGGATAGGTAGGTAGGTAGGTGGGTAGATAGATAGATAGATAGATAGATAGATAGATAGATAGATAGACAGACAGACAGATACATAGGTAGATACATAGACGATAGAAGATAGGTAGAACGATAATAGATACATAGATAGATACATATGTACATAGATAAATGGATGATAGAAGGTAGAAAGATAATAGGTAAATAGATAGCTACATAGATGATAGAAGATAGATAGATAATGAAGTTAGTATGTCAAAGAGATTTCTACACCTCCATGTTCACTGGTGTGTTGTTGCACAGTTGGATGTCTATCAAGAACAATATATGGTATTTTTCAAATCTAGAAGAAAGAATTTTGAATTTTTCCACCATAAATATATAACAAACATTTGAGGAAAGAGATATGTTTAACAGACTTAAACATCATACAGTGTACACCTATATCAAAATACTTTCTACCACCCCATTGTAACCAGTTCCTTTTGGGTCCTAAACACAGACAGCAAGCAGTGGGGATGATTGGGTATGTGGATTACTAGAAACAGAAAAAGTCCTCACTAGATGAGGGGAGCAAGAGAGGCCCCTGAGTCTAGATGTTTAGAGCATATAATCTGCACATTTGCTGCTGTTTGCTGCTACCTCCTGTCACCAGGGAATTCCATCATTTCTTTGTCTCCTGTAGCTCCAGCTTTCTGCAAGGCTTATTTGACCTTGCTTTCGTTTAGTCAGTTTATTTAGTTAGCTCAGGCTTTTGTACATTGTCCCTTTATTTTCTGGCCTCACCATTAATACATACATTTTTATGTTTTTATGTCTCTTTTAAAAAAGAATTGAATTTTTTAAAAAAACAACAATAGTCCCAAAACTATATGTGTATGTTTGTTTAAACTGAGAATCAGGAAATTGCTTGTAATATGAATTCCTTAGTTTGTAAACCCCGCAGGTCTTCAGAAAACTCACTAGGATCTATGTGCAGAAGTAACTGCTCAAAAGGAGGAAAAGTAATTATTTTAGATAAAAATACTTTACCACTCAGACAAAAAATCCCAAAGATGATAATGTGCAAGTTCCATATAGAAATAAATGGGACCTAAATTTCTAGGAAGTAGCTTTAGAAAATCATTACTGGTATATGAGTTTAGACCTTTCCTCAAAGCCTAGGGTCTTTATGGGAGACCCAGGGGCCCTAACTACAGGGGTCCTGCAGTGTCTCCACAGGCCCACCATTCTGTTGGGACACACCCCCATATATCATCTCCTTTTGAACTAGGTGGATGCTTTATTTCCTGTATAACCCCAGGGTCTCTTCTCCCACGCCCAGGGGAACCTCTTTGACATGCAAACAGAAGAGACACCGCTCTCTCCAAGTTTCTGTGAGACTCCTGGTTCCATGTCATACAACTTCCTCCCTATCATACAGGCACGAGAAGCTTGTTTTTCTTCTGGAGAAAGGCAATTAGCTAACACAAATAGTTGTCCCAACTACCACGACAAAATTAGAATGAGCTGTGTGTGACAAGTGGTGCTCTTAAGTCCTTTTACCTGAGGACAAGTTAACCTTTATCTTGTAAACATGCGTGTAAAGGGTTGCATCTGCTTGGCTAAGTCAAGAGGAAGATCCCTTGCTGTGCGCAGCTCCTTCAGCGCTGCATGTGGTGCCGATCGTATTCTAGTCTGATGCCTATTCAGTGATACCAGTGTTTTCTTTCTCTGCTACCTTTATGGGAAGGATTCCTGGGTTGGAACACGTTGTTTTTAATATTCCTGGGTTGGAACACGTTGTTTTTAATATTTCCCCAACACTCTACACAGGAAATCGGGTCATTATGCTGAAGCAGTGGTGGCATATCTATGGCAAGCTGGCCGTTATCACTGAAAGCTCTGAAAGTTTTGCCGTCATTGTACTAAGGTCTTTGTTTTCAGTCTGTCTCCCACACTCAGTATATCTTTCATGCTGCATCAAGAGTGAGAATTCTGTAAGATAGTTCTGGCAGTGACATTCCCTTCTAAAACACAGTATTGATTTATCACCAGGCTTAAAAAATATCTGTATTAATGAGCCCTTCTGTATTTAGGTACTACAGTGAGAACACAGCACCCTTACGAAGTAACTGATAGTATTATCCTGCTGTTACCGAGGAGAGGATGTGAAATTTACTGTCAGTCTTGAAGGCCTTAGCTAGGACTAGAACCCAAGTAGTCTGCGTTCAGAGTGCTTCTGCATTGGACTGGCCACATTCCGTCCCCTGCCTCTTTCCATTGCACATTTCATAAATGTTAAAATGTCTGTCATTCACTTAACCTACCTGTGTTTTTCTTCACAGAGTATAAGCTCCTGCAATTTTAAGACATACAATGGTTTAAAGAGTAAGATTCAGAAAATATTCTAACATACAAAAAGTAAAGCCTATTCTTCAGAAGATGTGTAGTGATTTCAATATTTCAAGACATAAACAATAAGAAATGAAAATTATTTACTAGAACTTTCAGTCTTTCAATAAAACTTGTTATTATAAAATTCTTCTGTAAGACTAACAAATGAAAATAGCTGACTCTTAGGGAAAAATGAGACAATTTCCCCTACTAGTTAGTAAAATTCATGTGAATTTACAGAGATTAAAACATTGCAGTACCCTGATAAAAACAAAGGCATATGAAATTGCATACAACCTGAAATGATCTTGCATGTATTTGAGAGTGCAGACAAGGTATGGAAGAGATTTCTTATTTCAGAGCCTTATAAAGAAAGCATTTGAGGGGTTTAAAAGCACAAGAGACATCTTTTCTTGTGCTTCCTCTAAACATTGAGATATGGTGCAAAAAAGTGGACCAAAGACCTGCTCTTTTTCTGGAAAACAAAGTAGAACTCTAATCACCCAATTCTTTAACTTATAATTAATTCACCCAGAGAAGTGGAACTTTATTCAAAGTTCACAAAATGAAAAAGATGCATGAGACTAGAAATAGCTACTGGAAGATGCTTTGTTGCTATTAACTTAAAAATCCCATCTGTGTCTTTACTTTCAAGAATATTTTTAAAACAAGGCATCAAGCCCATACATTTCAGAGGATTGAGATCTGCATTGAGAAAACCAGTCCTAAAATTTAGAATAATTGATAAATTTTCAGACCACCTCAGTAAATTTAAAGTCAAAATTTATTTCATTTTCATTTTTTTCTATTAGTACGCATTTGCAGTACATAATTTCCAATTTCCCAGTCCATCCTATTCTTAGTGTCTCAATGGTTTTTTTTTATAGTATCCTCAGACCAAAGAGTTTATTTATTAAATAGTTCCAAAACTTTTCTTCAAATTAATTGTCTCCATCTTATGCACATTGAGAGGGAGGTAGAGCAAAGGCAAAGAAGCCAGCAAAAACTGCGAGGCAAGAACTGGTAAACCAGACAGACTGAGGACATCAGGTCAAAATATCAAGAGACCAACAGACAAATGTGTCATCTCCCAGGGTCCCAAGGCACGCAGGGAACATGAGCCGAGCCTGCCTCCAGCCTCATTTATTACGGTTTGATTTTCCTAGGAGGCTTTGGTTGTCATGACACTTGCTCTGAAAAATGTACGTGCTTACATACTCCCTCTTTTGATAGGTGGGCTGAGGAAGTACCCACTGGTCCATGCCTCCGATCATCCCCAGCTAAAGACTTTCCTACAATCCCAGAACCTTAGGAGACCCCGTACCTGCCCCTGTTGGGGCTGTGCGTTCTCCCACTGGCCTGCTCCCAACTTATGGATGTATTTGTTCTTTCAATAAGTCTTACTCTTGTTACGGTTGCTGAGCGCCCTGCCTAGTCCTGTTTTCAGGACACCAAGAAGAGAAAAACGATTCCCCTGAGACTAGCCATCCATTAACACACGCACAGCGGCAAAGTTCCTCTAAGGTCTTTGTTAGGTTCCATTTTACACCCTGGAAATGTCTCTTATGTCTAACTGTATAAATAATAATTCTTTTCTTGTTTTCCACGAAATAATAAGTTCTGACGGCTAGTTAGCTTTTGTTCTTAAGAAAATCTCACCAAGATTTGTATATATCGTTTCTCAGAAAGAAATTTTCAGTTATTGTAACAAATTCAATATTTGCAAACATGGTTCAAAAATCATTCCAACTTGTTTTTCAATGTTAACCTAAAAAAAGAGAAATGCTTATTGAACTCAACTTATTTCTGTCCTCAGGAATAATAAAAGGAGTAAAAAAAAATTACAGGGAGTTATCCTTACAATAGACCAGTTCATCATCCTGAGTGTTTACCCACACAAGTAGGTGGAGGAAAACTTTTAAAAGAATTCGCCTCGTATGCATTAGACTGAAACTAATGCAATAATATGTAAGCATAGTGTCACACTATTGTGAATAGAAAATAAAAAGGCAGCAGAATAAGTATTTGAACAGTTTCCAGAGCTGTCAATGTCCTGAAATTTCTGTTCCATTATTTGTCTCAAAAGAACCAAATTAGGTCTAGTCAAGACAAGGGACTTACTCTTGATTTTAGCAAATCTTAATGAGCCAGCCAGCCAGGGCAATGGGCACTGTACCAAAGCCCCTTTAATGAGGCAGAAAAATAGGCAACATCAATTGAATCAAGAGTGGGTAAAACTCCACAGTGATTCAGAACGGGGCTGTCTGACGGCCTACACCCACTCCAGCTCTGTCTTTTTGTGATGATGTGAGCACGGAGGAACCACGGGGTTTTTTCTCATGGTGACAACAAACATTCCTTGCCAGACGCTGCAATAAATTCCTAACCTTTTAAACAGCCCATGCCGTGGGTATTGGTCTTATTTTCATTGCAGCTGAGAAAGTACATGGAAACTAAGTGCCTTGCCCACACAAGTAGTAAATAGGCGAGTCAGAATGGATGCCCAGGCATTCTGAATCCAGAGGCCGTGCTTAAACTCCTCAGAGCAGGCGCCTCAGCACTTGAGGGAGAATGTGCCACCCCTAAAGCAGGCTCTGCAAGTCATTTGCCAATACCAAGTTTCCTGGTTCCCACGCTAGGTGTTTTGATCATTAGAAGATGAGTTTTTTCCTCAAATGAACTTCAGAATTTTTGTAGTAAAATTCACTAATTCCAAAAATCCTTGATATCTGGATTATATCTATTACTCCTTAGACTGCTCTCCTTCTTCTCTTTCTCCTTTTCTGCTTCTTGTTTTCTTTACTGAACAGTTACTCTGGCCTGTTTCATTACAAGCAAGATCAGAACATACTGTAGCAGAAAGGCCCCTGATTCTGCCTGACCTATTGTGTAGTGACGGAGGCCACATCCAGTGGAATGTTCTTTGCGTTAATATAGCCTGTCTTTGTTCAAACCAAGCAGTCCCAGAAATATTTAAAAAGCAAGCTACTCAAACCAAACAGGGCGCAATACTAAATAGATCATACTTATCTGTTCATCTGAGACTGTGTGAATTTGTTCCTGCCACTAGAATGCCATTATAAATGGAACTCATTTTTACTTTCAAAAATCTTCTGGCTGGACTAGCACAATTATATGTTCACTCCACATCTCTACATCATCACAGATATATCCAGGCAGAAGCACCCGGTTCCTGGCTTCTGTGGGGCATGTGATATTGGCTGTATCCTTCAGAAAACTAGGACGCCAAAGTTATGTGAATTTTCACATTATGATGACCTCAGGAGCTCCTGAATTTTGTGATTATTTTTCTCCTTGAAATTTCTTTCAAGGAGTTTCAGATTTTCTGAGGACCAGCTTGATGTGATGCAGACGAGGTAGTAATTGATATTAATAAATTAACATAAAATAAACTGAGAGTCCATCCTAGGTCTACATGACTTGTGGTGAGACCTGTGTCTGGCTTAAGGATAGGTTAATCCTTAAATTAAGAGTCAGAGCTAAGACGAACAAACAGTCTGTGAAATTCTGGCACCTCACAGCAAAGTAACTTGGCACCTAAGGACTTTGACTCATCTAAATTCCTTCTAGCTCAGTAGTCCAGTTAACAGACAGTCAGGTTACCAGTTAACCACAATCCGTTCCTGTGCACTTTTCCAAAAGTACTTTGTCTTTAGTCTTTGATCCTCGTCTGCCTCTGCAGTTCACCCCCATCACCTCCTGCAGCCACCAGCTCACCCTCTGATCAAGCTGTACGCCTAAAAAAGGCCAGCAACACCGGGCCTCATGGTCTTAGTTCTTCACAGGGCTTTGACTATCCTGGTTGCACTTGTAGCTAAAATATATAACTTGTCTGTGTTTTATCCCTTCCTCATATTCCTTGGCAGGAGATCAATGGTCCTAGGCCAGGGTCCCAGTAAGGTTAAACATAAATCACCCAGAAATTTTCTCCTTTCTGCTTTTTGCATCACATATGCAGACCTATCATTTTAATAGGTAACAGCACTGTTGGTTCTTCTCTTCTTCAGGAAGTCTCCATTAGTACAACAAAAAAAAACACATAACCAGACACAGATTTGCATCAAAACTGGGTTATTCAAGTGTTATGGTTTGTATCTAGACACCCCTCCCCAAGTTTCATGCTGTCATGGAAGAGGCGGGCTTTTTGGAAGCAGCTGAATCTAGTTTGTGATTGAGTCACAGTTCAATGCCGGGATTAAGGGTGCCAGGATTAAGGGTGGGTGATTGCTGGATCAGACCACTGATTGGACTGGCACCACCCTAATCTTGGTAGGCTGGATACAATATAAGGGACAGGAAGAGACTTGCTTTCTCTCTTCGGTTGCTTTAGCTCTTTTGCCACCACCAACCTGTGCCACACTTCCTTGGAGCCAGCCAGTTATGGACTGAAACCTCCACAAACTGTGAGCTGCATAAACTTTCCCCCCTTTAATTTTGGATATTTTGCTTCAGCAATTAAAGAAGTAGATAAGACATCAACCTTTTTGATAGGAGAGAATAACACATGATTCCTGGCTCTAGATCATCAGTCACAAGTTCTATAGAAGTAGGTAGGTGGTGTCTCAATAATTGGTCAAATACATCCATTGCTACTGAGCAGTCTTTTGACTTTCAACACTCAGTTTTTTTCAACATGGGAATCTTTTGAGGAAGCTCTAGAAGCATGACTTTCCTATACTGCAGGAGAGGCCTGTAGCTGAAGCCATTATCTAATGTTTTATTTATTTTTGTTAAATAGCGGTAATGATTGATACATTGTGCCAACCTGAGAAGTTTAAAAGTTAATTAGGTGACTCAACAGGGAGCCAGGGTCCTCACTTTGTAAACATCCTCATCCTGTGCAAGAGGAGGGCATGGAGATGGTGTGAGTGCTACACCTGCTTTGGGGGGTGGTAGCCTGCTTACAAAATAAGTGAGGGAAACAGGTTTGCTCTTCCCCTTTTGCTGTTGTTGCTTTTGCTGTCTTCTACCACCTTGAAGTGTTGCCCCTCTGCCATGTGCCACCCTGCCTTGGAGTCAGCTTATTAAAGACCATAACCTCCACAAACTGTGAGCTAAATAAACCTTTCCTTCCTTAATTTTGGGCATTGGGTATTTTGTCTCAGCAATGAGAGAAAAATAACTAAGACAGTAGAAAAACAATATGTTTTCTTAGGAGCAGGAGTGTATTAAAGGTATAGGTAGTTCAAGAAAGTCCTTTAAAAAGAGAAGTGTGATATACCAAACTTAAGCCCTGTCTGCTTCAAAAATTTGTTTAAGCTCATATGTACCAGTCACAGTCTCCATCTACAATTTCTTTTACATACCTTTGCACAATCTCAACCTACCCCCAGCCCAAATCACAAGTAAGTTGAACCTCGCATCTCCATATCTACATAGGACTTGGCCTCTATTCTAGCGGTAATTTGAAGCAAGTGTTGAGTTACCTTCCATTTGCATATCTACCCTAGAGAATTTACCTGCTGTCTCAGATATTGAGAAGCAGAAATCATCACTGACCAGCTTACATCAAAAATGTTTTACTTGTGATTTTGGCAAGTGGATGAAGATGTCACACTCTGAACAAGGCATTAAAACTATATTTGATTAATTTCTGTGGTCCTAGAATCTGACACTGAGATGGCCCAGAGCAAGAGTTAACACTATTCCTTGACAATATGAGCCAGAGAATTAAAGCACTTTGGCTCTGGCGCTCGCACATCTATAGATACCTTTACTGCCCAGTTCAGAAATCCTTCAAGGTTCATATACCTCTGTTTTACTTGCCTCACATCCACCCTGCCTTAAAATTACATACTTTAGAGGTTATTCATTCATATTAACTCTACCTTGTCTACTGCAGTGATTTCTTTTTCAGTGTGCAGATAATTCATTTTTAAAAATCTCTTGTAGAAGAATTCTTTTATCCCATATTGTCACCAAGTACTTATGTAAGGAGGAGCTCAGCTGGCTTGCCAGAAATCTGAGGACGACTGTAAGTATTAGGTAACAGAACGCATTAATTGCATAGAGTGAATGTTGCCTGTTAACTTCATGTTTCCAGAGAAGGGAGGTGGCGATTTCACCTGACTTCTTTTGTAAAGGGTCAATACTTTACTTCTAAAATTTGATTTTTTATCTCCATTATGTTCCTTGATAGTTATTTTCCATATAATAAACACTTAGCCAAGCCAAGATTTTTTTTTTCCAGTTTTTCTTTAAAGTGCACTGATTTTCTTGAAAATTTATTCCAACGATGCGCTTCCTGAATCTCTCCTCAGGGGTGAGCTGCTTTCTTCATGCTGTGTCTGGTGAACCTTGAGCTTCTTCCTCTGCACCAGTCCTGTCACTCAGCAGCGGAAAAAGATGAAAATATTTCTTCTATAAATTCTTGCTAAATAAGCTGCTGCTGTCATTTACTTACTTTTTAGGTCTCACCACAGATGGCAACTCCTACAAAAAGAAGGGTGTTAGGAGTAGAGGGCCCATAATAACTGGCATTTTATTATGGAGTACTCACAACTAATCGTGACACTTGAGCATCTTCTGCATGAGGGAATTCTGCTTTAAAATTTTACTATGAGATTGGCAGACTGGAAACCTAACTCTTTTTTTGCACATTAATATTTAAACATTAAGTAAGAATTAGATTCCAAAGAAGCCACTTTTAATTAGAAAAGGCATAATTAGTCTTGTAAAAGGGTAAGAAAAGGGGTGCGGTGTGGGAGGAGCTGTGGAGGCGCTGGAGGAAGAATGTAATTTGGGAGCTCTTTTCCTGACTCTGCATAAGAGCAGAACCCTTTGGGTTTGTTTCTTTGCACACTGCTGGCCAGAGCCCATTGACAGAGTATCACATTGTTGATGCAGAGGGAATCATTCAAAAATAAATTATGAAAATGAGCTTCAAATTTGTTATTTTTATTCTTCTCTTTTAAAAATGTAAACATTGGTTACCAGAGGCTAAGGAGACCAGAGAGAGGGAAAGATATGGAAAAGCTGATCAATGAATATAAATTCCAGTTTAAATAACAGCAAGAGGTTATCCTGGGCAGTAGGGTAAGTAGAGATAACAGTAATGTACTGTATATTTCAGAAAGGTAGAAAAATTTTTCAACATATAAAACTATAAATGCTTCAACTAATTTAAATATTATTCAGTATCAAATAGTCAGTTGGCATTTTATTGATATGTTTAATTTCTGTTTTTATGTATCACTTGAAAATATATTTAATTAAGAAAACTAAGTAATAAATTTTAAAATGTGTAATAAATTAGGGTAGTCTTTATTGTTTTGCTAATAGCTGTGCTGCTTTAAGATGTGATGTACAATTGAAAGACAAGTTATTTTATACTCTTAGAAGATATAGCCATTCTTTCTGAGTATAAAAATTACTTTCCTTATAAATTATATTTATCTAAACAAACATTTAACATCAATACTGCATTTGTCAACTTTACCATTGCTGGGACAATATATTCCACATCCACAATTTAAAGGAAGAGAGGCTGAATTTGACTCAAGATTTGGAGAGATTCAGTCCATGGCCGCCTGGCTCCAGGGTGGAAACCAGGTGGCAGAGAGGCATGGCAGCTCACAGGAATCAGGGAGCAGAGACCAAAGGGAAGGGCAGGGAAGCAAATGCATTCTCCGAAGGCACACCTCAAGGACATACTTCCTTTTCTCATGGACTTCCTTCTCAAAACAAATTTAGGTATGAATTCATCAATGGAAAGCTTCACTGATGAGTACAGCATTTGTATGATCCAGTCATGTTCCAAAAGCCCCCACCTGCAAACACATGAGACCTCTGGGGAGAAATTATAGATCTAAACCATAACATTCTGGTCCTGGCCCTCAAAAAGACTCATGTCCATGTCACTGTGTAAAATGTATTCAGTCCATCTCTAAGGGTTGTCAAGGTCTTAACAGTTTCAATAGTGCAGAGAAGTCCAAGTCCAAAGTCTCCTCTGAGACCCAAGGCAAACTCTTAGCTATGAGCCCCTGTAAAAATAAAAAGAAAGTTGACTACTTCCAACATACAATGGCACAGGTAAACATTTTCGTTTAAAAGAAAGGAGTAAGGGGAGGGAAAGGAATCAAATCAAAGCATGACTGAAAAACAGTAGGGCAAATATTAAATCCTGTAGTTCTATGTCCAGCACCCAGAGCATGTCTGGCCAGATGTGAACACCAAAGGGTTTGGGTAACCCTGTCCGTACGTTGCTGCTTATTGTAGCCCACGTGACCTTTCTCTTGGGCAGGCTTTACTCACTGCCTGCAGCTTTCTCACTGCCTGAAGTTTTCCTCAATGCCTATAGCTTTCTTCAACAGATGACCTGACCTCATCTCCCGGGGCTTCTTTTGAAATCTCGGTGGAAAATTCCACGATCCAAGAACTGGAATTTTGCTTACCTAAAAAAATAACACCACATGTATGGTGCCAAAATCTGACATCAGCTAAAGCAGTAACCGGGCCCCCTTGGACCATGGTCTCAAAGGCTGCTGAGTGCCTCAATGGCTAAACTTCAGAAGCATTTCCTGGGGTGAGCTGTAATGAATAGGGTGTCCTGGTCTTTTTATTAAAATCAAAGACTTCAAAAGTAGTTTAGTCTGGAAGTTTATACACTGGAGCCTGTGATGGTGTGGTCTGGTCATTTCCTAAATGTTCTCAGATCATTTTTTTCTACTGTCTTGATGCAAAACACTTGCTTGCTTTTTCATGCTAATGTTTTTAGCAACTGGGATCTCCTCAACCCAGTTTTCCACCAGCTTCATTCCTGGAAAACCTGCACTATTTCCAGAGCTGTTGCCTCTGATTTTGCTCTTGAAGCTCATTGTAAATCTGCTTATGCAACCAGCAGTGCGGCCTGAGAACTGAGCTGCCTTGCAATATTCATTAAGAGAAAAGTTCTGTAATTTACAAAAAGAATTCCGAATTTCTATCCTTTAAAACACAGAGAACCATCCAAAAATTTTTGACAAGGAATAATTGTTCAGCCAGTTGTCCTTCATGTGTGCAAATACAAGCAGTCTCTCCTTGTTCTTAAGGATCTCAGCACATCTATTAAACTTACATATACCTTAAAATGTATATTAAAGCCTGCAAGGAAAAATCACAACAAGAAAAACAAAAATAATGGGGTGATTTCATCTCTTGAATCACTCCAAAACAAGCAGATATAATAAAAAATAATAATAAATATATATATTTATATAATAAAAAATACACAATGACCAAGAAAATGATTTCATTTAACATAGGTCAAAAATAAAATTATGTTATCTAAGTCAATGCCAAAATAATCTTATAAACTATAACTCCCATTTTTTATACAATAGAAATAGAAGGGTGTCTCCTTAATGTAGTAAAAGTTAACCATCATAAATTTAGGGGGAGCATAATTAATGAAGAAATATGTAAAGTATTTCAACCAAGTTCAAGAAAACAAAATTAAAACATAAACAGGCACAGTAATAGGCAAAACCAAAGTCATTAGTAAATATTGTTCTGACAATACTGGCCTAGAAAATATGACAAAGAAATAAAAAGTCATAAACTTGGAAGAAAATTAAATATTAACACTTATTTGCAGGTTAACTGATTAGTATCTAGAAAATTATTAGAACTAAAGAGAATATTAAATGCCTCAGAAGAAATACATGAAATAAATTCTCTGTCTCTCTCTCTATGTGTGTGTGTGTAACACTTATTTTTTCTATGAAAGCTCTACTAGACAGTGTACTAACAGTAACAGAGAACCATTAGGTAGGAGAAAGTAGCAGAATTACAAAGCATGACTCTGAACTCCTAACACATAATCCAAAACTTCTCTTAATTATGACAGCCTCTACCTAAATACATGGATGAGCAACGTCAGAGGAAGCCAAAGGAGTAAAAATTACTGCCCCAATATTAATAAACCCATAAAGCTGAGAAGAAAAGATATATATACACATGAAACCATTCAAGCTTGGAATTAATTCTGCATTTCTTATTTAAAACTAATGCTAGTAAGAAGGGTTCAGTGTGCCTGAGTAGTCAAATGAATTGTAAATGCTTTCATCCTCAAATATGACTTCTGACCAAAAAAATAATCTTGTTTGGGTCGGCGGCAGAAAATAGAAGGATGGCTTATTTCAAGATACAAAGTAAATATGTGCAACTTTTCATCAAGAAAAAGTTAATAAAACTCATCCAATGAATTTAGAGTGAGAGATTTTCCCTCTAACAAAGGACGGCCTTCCCATCTCAAGCTACCCCTTGAAAGACTGTTTCATAGCATGATTTCCATTCTATCGTGGAATGGAATGTGCTTACCCTATGTAAATAAGACCAATTTCAAGTAATTATTTTCTGAATATTCTGAGATATTTCAGAATAACCAGTGGCTAAATGTTGCCTGAAGACACCCTCAGGGTCAAGCTACTG
This sequence comes from Chinchilla lanigera, assembly GCF_000276665.1. Classification (NCBI taxonomy): domain Eukaryota; kingdom Metazoa; phylum Chordata; class Mammalia; order Rodentia; family Chinchillidae; genus Chinchilla; species Chinchilla lanigera. Next base: position 3,596,226 of record NW_004955472.1, on the reverse strand, counting down.
GACAGGCATCAGAATGGAGGACAAGCAGTGGCACTGCCTCACATTATTTTTATTGTTTTGTGCTTTGTATAAGAAACCTGTTATGTTCCAGGATCTTGATATTAACCTCATGATTCTTCTATAAACCAGCATGAGACAAACATGTAATTTTTGTACTTGACAGTCACTGGATCAGCAGCAGCAGCTAAATAAGTTTGAAGTGATATTGCTAACAACATAAGGGAAATCAACTTTGTCTCTGGTAATTTTGGTTCACTATAGAATGTGTCCAGTGAGGAATTCTGTTTTACTAATTTTCACATCATGCTGTTATTGAAGGGCTAGCTCTGCTCCTAAGCCTGCATGGTAAGTAAAGAAACTCTGATCATCTCAAGAGTGTAGTTTTCTTTAGCTGGTGGCTTTACTGGGGTGATTATAATCGGTTGAGAGAGTCTATATCTAAGCTTGCTTTACCGCAGTATATTCACATAAAAGGTAGCTTCTGGGTCCCTATCCTCCTTCACTCCATTGTGCTTTCTTTAAGAAGGTTGTTTGATGGGCCCTCAAAATTAACTTGGATGAAACAATTTTCCGCATAGCAATTTCTTTTTATTTCTGGTCCGCTTTGGATCACAGGGCATTGTTGCTGCATTAGGCACAGACAGTAGCCCTGTTATCGGGAAGTTTCACTCTTCATACACTTCTGGTGCCCGTAGCTGAGCCCTTTGCACATGTTTTACAGAGCGTGCCTCTTACTCTCTACTTAAAGACCAGGTATGCTCAGGCTTGTGATAGTTTCCATCACAGAAGAGGTTGCTCATACAATTCGTGGCATTCTTTTCTGGAGAGATGAATTGAGGTCAATAAAATACCCTTACTGTTGATGGTTCAAGCTATTTTAAGGCTGATGACCCAAGGACATACAAAGTTGTCCAAGGACATAGAAAGGACATACACTGCAAAGTTAATTAGACATTGATAACATAAGGCAAAGAATAGGTAGGTGTTTTCCTAGGTCACAAATGAGTACAGATGCCAATAAGTATTAAGTGACATGAGACTAACAATATTATTGCTAAATACTGTGAGGTTAAGTGAATTTCACTCACCCTAGCTGTACCATCATTTTATTAACTTATAAGATTGACTATTCTTTATCCAAAATGCTTAAAATGAGAAATGTTTCAGATTTTGCAGTTCCACATACATTTAAGACAATCTGTGTGTGCATAATAAACTGTCCTAAGGATGGGGACACAGGTGTGAACACAAAACTTTATTCACATAACCAGATGGTAATTTTACTCAATATTTTAAACAATTCTATGCATGAAACAAAGTTTGTGTGTCACAGATGAAGAGAAATTAGAGCCTTTTTTCCATATAGAATTCTTTTTTTTTTTTTTTTTTTTTTTTTTTTTTTTTGGTTTTTCTCCGGTACCAGGGACCGAACTCACGACCTTGCGCTTGCCAGGCAGGCGTTTTGCTGCTGAGCTAAATCCCCAGCCCCTCCATATAGAATTCTGAACAAAGTGATAACCGTTTCCCAATGAGGTCAAGTGTGGAATTTTCCACCTATGGAAAGTTTTGGATTTGAGAGCTTTTCACATTTCCAGATTAGGGGTGCTCAACTCACCCTACTTTAACGTAATTTTACCAGGTCTTTTCTGGGGCTTTGTGTGTATAACCAGTTCATGGTTTTTAGACACAAATGGCATTAGAAAAGGAAATTCAAGAGAGAAATAAGTAGGTGAAGATATCACCCAAACCCAAAGCAGAATAAATGGGTATGTCTTGAATGAGTGCTGTACAATTAAGTATCAGCTCCGTTAATAGATGTCATTGAGTATCATTAGGGTACCTAACACCACATTGCTTCATGGGGCCAGCAAAATTATCAGTAGACTCCAAGGTCGGGAGATCTGGTTGGGTCCCTCAATATGTGTCCCAAAGTTGTGTAGGTTTGGGAAGCTGCTTAACAATTCTGGGGTTCAAGACCAGTGAGGGGATTGACTTTGATGGCTTTGAGTCTTCCTGCCTCTAATAATCCTTTTTACTTAGACCAAGTTAGCATTGTTTCAATATATCTTAGCAATAGAACATTTAGGATAGTGTGTGTGGTGATTTCACTGAGAAAGTAGTAAACAAAAGACAAGGGAAAACCTTTTGAACTGCTCTTCAAAACTGTACTTAAAGTTGTATCTTGTTGAGAATATGAAATTAATCAAATCTGTTATGAAAATAAGATCATTCTCATGGATGAAAATATGAGTAAGTGAGTACATTCTAAACTTTCAATTTCATGGAAGGAAAATCACTATAATGAGAAGAAGCAGAGCCTTTTCTGACACAGCATTAAGTGCTCCTCTTCTATCTTGCATTACATAACCAAGAAATAAAAATATTTAATTTTGTAAATAGTATTTGGTAAAGTCTTCAGATCACTCATTATGTTTCTATATTTTGAATTAAAATTGCAAAATTATTTTAATAAATGTATTTCACAAAACTATTTGTTGATTTCACACTATGTAGAAGTTGGAATACTATCCCTATTTTATAGTGCATTATACATTTGTAAGTAATTTAAATGAATGCAGAAACTTTTTAAAAATATTAACTATTAGCTGACATGAATATTTTTCATGGTTCTTAACTGAAGATGGAGCACAGTAAAAGAATCATTATTTTAAAGAAACAGCACAACCACTATCTCTTTCTATGCATATACATTTTATACATAGCAAGTCATAAACTGGACATTTCCATAAATTAGCATTGAGCATTATATGGCAAATATTAATACACTGGAAATCTCTAGTAAAAATTCTACTAGATGATATGTTCTGAGTCGGCCTCTTCAAATTCACTATCACAGGAAGCCAAGAACTGTATTGAAGTAGAAATTTCAACCTCCAAAGAAGAAAAAATTGAATGAAAGTGAGAGGCAGTAGTATGTGGCGGCATAGTACCTTCTGGAAGATAAAGTCCCAACAAATAAAGTACTTTGGGAAAGGATATATTTAAAAACTCCTAGCAGCAATTCATGAGGTAACTGTGCTATCAAATTTCTCAAATGCTCGTTGTAACGCAGAAACAGAATGTAGGCAGCGGAAACCTTCCAGACACAGTCTATTCATGAATGCTATATCAAGTGCACTCCCATGAGAAGGCAGAAAGATGTATTCGTCATTTTATTGTCCAACTACTGGTTAGAAAGGAAATTATAACAAAACTGAAATACTATAACAAAAACAGAGAACCTGATATAATGGATATTATCTATTGACAAAAATTGGGTATGTCTGACTCTCTCCTTATTTGGGGATGAGAACTGTAAGTAGGTAGGAATATTGATTGATTAATGATAAATTAGATAGCTAGATAGAGATAACAGATAAACAATGAAAGCTAACAAGCACATAATCCTAGAGTTAGAGAAAACAAATACACTGAAATGATTTCATCTAAAACAACAAGGGATAACCTTTAAGCAATAACGACACAGTTGTATTAGGCTATTTGAAAATATAGCATCAAATAAAATAGTATAAAGAAAAAATAAAACTGAGTTACAAGGAAACTAACAATTGCATAACAAAATTAGAGAGTTAATCTGAAGCAGAGAAGAGCAAATACAAGTAGAAAAGAAAATCATTTATTCAGAGGACAAAAGACAAACGACGTTCCCTAGCACTTCGGCGTCCCTAGGTTTATGTGTGTGTAGGAAACCGTGATGAGCCAGGATGGGGAGAGCTGTTACAAAGTCCCTCATAAGTTTCACTTTTCTATTTTTATGCTATGTCATCCTTTGCTAGCATTCTGAAGAGCCAGCCAGTACTGCCAAAGTAACCATGATAAATACGCATTATGAAAAGTTTGATGCCAGCGTAAATTCGGAGAAGGTAATTCTCCGAGTCAAGCGAGAAGAGCACACTTTGTACGCAGGACTCTAGAAAACGAAGAGACGAGCAAATAGAGCCGCGGTTTTCTTAATGTTCAGAGGTTAACTGAGTTAAATTATTATCTTATTCTATATATAAACCAATATTAATCAGCTAAATAAATGGAAAAAATGAAATTACAAAAAACTAAAACAAAAAGCATATACCCTACTGACCACTACATGAGACACGATTCTAAAGCATCAGTACAATGAAAGGGATAATATTAAAAGAAAAAATTTGCCAACATTGTCAAATATAAAACGAGTGAGACATTAACAAAGAATCATAATAATAAACATTTAATTTTATTTGAAATTAAGGAAAGATTTTCAACAGGAATATTAGCATTCATGTATGAAATTGAAGAAGCTTAGATATTAGTGTTCAAAATGTGTGAACGAGGTTTCTAGTGAAAGTGAATATTGGTGAAACCATTTGGAAAAATAATTTTGTGAAATGTATTAAGACCACTAATACTCAATCCCATTTCAAACTGATAACCTCACATATAAGACCTTATTCTTAAAATAGAGTCAGAGCTCCACACAAAGATATATATTTTTAAATGTTTACACAGTATTCATTATAATGATTACAAATGCAAAAATAATGGTGTGATATGTTGGAATCTAATAATAAATACAATAAATTATGTTTTCAATGAGTAATAAACATAGAAATTAGAAGGTGATGTCACATAATAATTTAGAAAGATTTACCTAACAACTTTCTATGCAAAACAATACCTTCCAAGAATTGCAGAGCCTGAATACAGTATAGCAGTAAATTGAAGTAGCTGGGAAGGGCCCCCTTAGGTAGCATATCCCAGACAGAATGTTCTCCACCTGACAGAAGAAGGGAAAAGTGAGGGGCTGGGGATTTAGCTCAGCGGCACAGCGCCTGCCTGGCAAGCGCTAGGTCGTGAGTTCGATTCCCGGTACCGGAAAAAAAACAAAAAAAAAAAAGAAGAGAAAAGTGAGTGCCCTTGGACCTTGTCTTAGTTTCCAACCCTGGGTTTACCCTAGCGAAGCTTGGTGCTGGGCAAACCCCGTAGCCCCTGTCCTAGCACCTATAGAATGAGCTTCCTGGTCTTCCCCTTCACTGGGCCACCCTGAAATCTCTGTCGACAGTGTAGCACACAAGGACGCAGTCTCAAATCAAGCTTCTGCCATTCTGACATAAGCCCCTGAGCACTGAATATCCAGATCCTCTTCAGCTTCCAGATCAGCCCACGGCCCACTTGGACCCCAGAGCACCAAACTTCAAGCCCTCTCATCCCATTGTCGGATTAGTACATCTGGCCTCCGGGACCAGGCTGGCAATCGCCAGGTCAGCCACTGTGGCCTCACCCTGTAGCAGGTCAGAGTGCAGGAGCGTCCCAGTTGACTCCAGAATGGGGCTGGCCCCAACTGATCCAGGCTCCAGGACCATTGCAGTGGATCCAGGTTCCAGGCTGCCCTTCACAGCCCCAAAACCCAGACCAGCCTGGGCGGACCTAGTGTCCAGGTCAGCATCGATACACTTACCTGTCAAGCAGTTTACCCAGGCACAAGCTCTAAGTCAGGTGCTGTGCATCAGACGCCATAGAAAATCTGCAATCTTAGCCTCCACAAACGCAATGTTATATACTCCATCCCTGCTTCCAGATCATCTTAGTCCCAGGCTGTGGGTTCCTCAGCCCCATTACACCCTGCATCCAATCCTACTTTAGCTCACCAAAAGTCCAGTAGATCCTGCAAAGCTGATCCCAGTAGCCCAGAGTTCCAGGATCACCCCTTGCAGAATCAGACTGAAGACTCCAGTTCAGCTCTCATGGAACCAGGACCTAGATACACTGAGTCACAATCCAGGACCAACCTAGGGGATCCAAGAGCCAAGACCTTAACTGGCAGACACAGGCAGCAGCCCCCCTATCTGCTGACTCAGGGACCAGGTCAGTCTGCCTGAGTTTTGCAGAGCATGCTTTTGTTTCTTTTTTGTTTCGTTTTGTTTTTCTTCCAGTACCAGGAATCAAACTCATGACCTTGTGCTTGCCAGGCGGTGCTTTTGCCACTGAGCTCAATCCCCAGCCCGTGGAGCAAGCTTTTCATGAGCCCCACAAAATGACTTCCCCAAGATCTCTGGGCAGGCTGACTGATAAAAGGGTTTTCTAGGAGATTTTCTCTCTCTCTCCCTTCCCTCTCTCCCTCTCTCTCCCTGTCTGCAAAAAGTGCAGACATTTCCTCCAATGCACAGACAACACATGGCCACAAAAATCAAGAACTAAGAGAGCATGATATTCCCAAGAACAAAATAAAGCTCCAGTAACATAACCTAAAGAAATCAGTACTTGTGAACTGCTTGACAATTCAAATAATTGTCTTATGGAACTCAAGGAGTTTCAAAAACAATACCAAAAATCAACACAATGGTGAAAATAATAAATGATCGAAGTAAGCAATTTTGACATTTGTTAAAAGAAGGCATGCACGTGATCACCATGCACATGAACAAAGTGCTTAACATCACTAATCCTTAGGGAAAGGCAAATCGAAGTCGTAGCACCAGCACCTCACTCCTTTAGAGTGCTATTATCAAAGAGACACGCACTGGCAAGGATGTGACGCAAGGGAACCCTTGCACATTTTTATTAAGAATGTAAGTTGGTATGGACACTGTGCGAAACAGTACAGAGGCTCCTCAAGGTAGAGGAGAGAATTTTACTACGAGATTCAGCACTTCCTCTGAGTCATATCCACAGAAATTAAATCGGTGTTGAAGATCAATCTGCTCTCCTGTGTGTGCTGCAGCACCAGCTACACAAGAGCCAGGAGATGAGATCAGCTGAAGCGTCCACCGGTTGATGAACGTATTGTTTTTTAATTCTGAACACCTAAAATGGAATACTATTCAACCTTTAAAACTCAGGAAATCTTATCATTTTTGACAACATGGATGAGCCTGGAAGACATACGCTAGGTAAAATAGCCCAGGAACATAAGTACAAATACTGCAGAATCTCACTTCTACATAGAGTCCAAAAGGCCAGACGCAGAATCAGAAAGTATAGTGTTAGTTAGCAGGGTCTGGGGAAAAACAGTTGTTTGGGAGATATTGCGCAAAACAAAATTTTAGAAGCTAGGAGAACTAAGTTACCTGGTGCATAACATAGTGACTACAGTTAGTAGCAATGCATTGCACATTAAAATTAACTTTAGAGTAGGTTTGTGTCTTTACCACAAAATATATGAATTATGCATGATAATTTCTCTATTTAGCCATTCTACATTGTGTGCACATTTTAAATTATTGTGTCAAATACCTTCAATATATACAATGTTTTGTTGATCGCTTCTCTGCCTTTTGGCTAAGATCAAGTGAAATTTATATAATGTTTTGTTGATTAAAAAATTAATTCCACAAAAAGAACAAATAGGAAATAGGCTGACTGACACACAAGCAGTAGTTATTAGTGGTAGAATGAGAGATAACTTTATTTTATGTACACGTTTGTAAAATTAAAAAAAATTTAAATGATATATTGACTTCTTAATAAAAACTTTATAGGAATTACAGCAATTTAAAATTTTAGAGCTTGCAAGGGTTGTCAGAGAGCCTGCTTCAACTCCCTATATATAAAAGGATGAAGAACAACAAAATAATACTATTTACATTAAAATAATACTATAGATAAGTTCTGTGTAATAATAATTTGCAGTGACTGTATGTGTACATTTACAAATACAAATATTACCTCTGATTTGCCACATACCCAACACTGCTGAGACGCTATCTCGGTAAATAGCCGTCGTAATGCGAAGGCGATAAGAGAGGGAAGCTGTGCAGAGGAAGGAGAGGGAAAAGGAATGAACCCTCCACACACATAAAGCACTGTGTGCACAGCACACAGTGTGTGCTGTGTACATGTTCAAATAAAAAATACCTGACAGCAGACTTTGTATTCTGCCCATTGTACAGATAATGAAGTTGAGGCTCAGGTTTAAGAAAAAGCTCCAAGTCTCCCAAACAGTAAGCAATGACCCATGATTCTAACCCACCGCCACTTTCTCAAGTCCACATTCTCCTATCTGTGTTATTCTCCTGTCTCTCATACAAGTGTTTTCCCTGTGCAGTAGAGGCCTTGGACTCCCTGCTGGTCACCAATAATTAGCACAGAGAATTCTGAACGAAACAAGGATTTAAGTGTTATAAACAAAATAACAAAATGCCTGGATAAAGTTGTGTGAATATGTTTTAATGACCTTTTATCAGGGAAACCTTTCTACACAAGAAACAAATTCAAAAGCCATTGAGAAAATGATAAATTCTACCAAGATATATTGCTATCAGGAATGTTTCTACAGTAAGAAACATTAGAAGCCAAACAAAAATAGAAAACTATTTGAATATTTTTCATACAAATAACCTCCTGTAATAATGTTCAGTGACATAATAAAAATGTACAAAGCACATGAACTGAACCAAATTTGGGTAAATTTACAAGAACGATGTGATATATTTTACTATCAAATTCACAAAAACCAGTTTGCTAATATCCTCTTTGCCCACATTTCATTGGTTAAAGAGAGTCACATGGACAAACATAAACATGA
>NW_004955472.1:3568212-3587608 GCF_000276665.1 Chinchilla lanigera | reverse complement strand
TTTTTTTTTTTTTTTTTTTTTTTTTTTTTTGGTTTTTCTCCGGTACCGAGAACCAAACTCACCACGTTGCGCTTGCCAGGCAGGCGCTTTGCCGCTGAGCTAAATCCCCAGCCTCTAGAAGAGGAAGCTCTAAACACGTAGTAAATAGCAGGGAGTATAACCGTAGCACACAGGATGAGATATTTGTGGGTAAGCAATTTAACCAGAGATAAAAACCTGACCAAGTATTTTAGACCAAGACAGTGTTGACATGTTTGGAACCTTGAACTGAGACTGATCCTTTAGATGACATGAAGAAATCATTATTCATTTTGTTGGGTCTAGTAGATATCCTTTTAAGTTAAGGAAAAAATGCTCATCTCCGAAATTTTAAATGATTTCAGCATTAAAATCGAGAAAACATTTGAGAAGAGAAGAACTTGGTGATGGTGAACCCAAGTGAACGTGATTCCTGTTATTTGCATGCTAGTCTTCCTTGCCTTCCTAGGAAAAAAAATAGTTACTTGTGGTCTTTATAGAATCCAGCGTAGAATCTGTGAACCAGCCTACTGAATGCAGAGATCGTTTTTAAAAAGACTCAGGCAAGCATTCTTTCCACTAATACCTGTCAGTGTTACGCAGGGCACCTTCTGAACACATCCTTTAATGTCACAGACTGGTGCTTTTCTTGGAAGTGCAACCTTTGTGAAGTTTGTGGCTCTAATTGTCATTTTATTCAAGCATCACAGAATACATGTTTTAGAAAGTTTATTATTTTCTTATTGTCGTACCATGGGCGTAGTGTTTTCAGCTTTATCAGTTATTCTACTGCAAAAATGCTATTAAATGAAAAGTCTAAGGTGATATTATTTAATATTGATGGATTTGAGCTATTTTGAGTTTTAATATGCTGCAAACACTGCTGTTTTAAATGTCTTTCTACATGTTTCCTAACGGCATGTATTTCCTTAGGGCATATTCTTAGTATAAAACTTTTGAGTTATAAGGTATTTATGTAATTATATTTATTAAAGAATTCTAAATTGTTTACCAAACTTGGTAGACCAATTATCCAGTCCTGTATGCAAAATTCTGCTCCTTTACGTCTTCATCCACACACGTTCTTGTCAGATGTTTTTGATTACATCTGGTAACGGTAGTTTGGATTTCATTTACTATTCAGGTTTAGCATTTCTGCCTATGTTTATTGATAATTTGAATGTTCTTTTCTTTTTTTAAGATTTTTAACATTTTTTAAAATGTTCTTTTTTAAAGAGCATTTAAATGCTCTAAAATATCGGGCCCATATTTCTATTGTTTTCTCTGCTTAAAAATATTGATTTGTATATAAGTCCTTTCTTGGTCACATATCATAAAATATTTTCTTATCTGTTGATTTATTTTCTTTTATGATAACTTTTGATGAGAGGAACATTCAATTATAGTGTAGTAGGATTTATCACTTTTCCTAATATATAGGCAATTTGTTCTTGTCTAAAATATCACTGTATATTCTGTCATAAATTAAGGTATTCTTTCATATAAATTATCTTCTAAAAGACTTATAGTTTGCCTTCAGGTTTATGCTTACCCACTGATTAGTGTGCTATCTAATCTCATTGTTTTTCAAATCGATATCTAATTGCCCCAATGTAACTTACTGAGAAGACTTTGTATACATGGAGAGTGAATGTACACATGGCTTCCTTTCTTGTTCTGCTATACATAGGCCTGCACCAAGCCACACTATCCTTTAACATTATAATAAATATTAAAAATGAATTCATTCCACCTTCCTCTTGTCTAGGCTTTTTTGCTCATATATGTTGGGATCTTTAATATTGCAATAAATTTAAAATTCAATTTGTGAAATGAGACACATGAAGAATATACATCTGAGATGCCTACCTCTTTTCTGGTAAGTCATTTTGTGGAGGGAAATGCTTTCTGTTGAATTTTATGCTTTAGAGACTTTCTACCAAAGTGGTATGTTAATTTCCTTTTAATATAGTGAAAGTCTGTTTTTAAGACTTGTGATCTATCAAAGTAACAGGTGAGATTTAGAACAGCTCTTCTAGTATTGGCACTATAGTAATATTTATCATTTTTAGGATGAACTATTTTTATTCTAAAAGACTTTTAGTGGAATTTTATTGATGACTTTGTATAAAGAAACTATTAAGTGCAAATCTTGCAGAATCAATGTAGGTTCCTGATTTCAAATATACCTATTTTGAAGGCTCCTAAAAGCACTTCAGAATTAACCCATCTGGAATACACATTCTTTATTCACATGTTCTGTTTTAAGAATAACATGCCCAGTTAAATCACTAAGAAACTATACAGCATTAAAAACAAGAAACCAAAAATTACCCAGCACAGCTCTACCTCAAATGAATAACTGCTAACATTATTATAAACTGAACTCCTTTTGTTTTCTGCAAGTCACATACCCCCAAGTCTATCAACATAATTTAAAATCGGTATAAATGTAGTTATTGCAATAATCTGGTGCCTGATGTCCTTTGACAGTTTTAAAGCTAATTTATTTCATATTTTGAAAAAATGAGCAATTCCAATTCTATATAATTGTTTTTGGAGCACAGGAAAAGATGAAGAACTATTCAATTTATTTCCTGAAATTACAAAAACCTTGAAGCCAAAATATGACAATCAACACAAGTAAATAAGCAGGGAAACTCATTTAACAATGTAAAAGGAAAATTCGTAAATGAAATATCAGAAATTAGCTTTAAGCCACACATTAAAAAACCAATCTATCACAATCAAGTAGAACTTATCTCAGGAAGACAAGATGTTTAAAATCAGGAAATTTATATTGCAACATCAAAAAGTTCAATAGGAAAGCAAGAAAAAATATTGGCTACAGAGCGAATGAAAAAGTATTTGAAGGTATGGAAAAGATTAGACTTTTAATCACTAGCAACTGTCATCACTATTTATCCAAATACTCAAGAGAGAAAAAGTATAGACTCTTAATAAGAGAATGCACTGTCATTGAAGTATACAAAGCATATAGAGAAATCAATAATTTTTCTATGTGCCAAAATAAATTTATAGCATACAGGAAGAAAATTCCATTCATAAAAGCTGTAAAAATTATACAACACCAAATGTTAACAGGAAATATGAGTTCAAGAAAAATATTTAGGTCTTCCTATATGTCCCAGAGTTCCATCCTACAATGAGATATCTCATGTTCCTGGAGGGCGGAGCTGAATAGTACAAAAATACTAACTATCCTTCCATGCACTTGAATATCAAAACTTCCCATTGAGTTTTTGAAGGGTTTCTTTAAGGTCTACAAAATGATTTGACAATTCTTTGGCAAGAATACACAGGGCAGAGTAACCAGGAGTGAAAAATGTACTTAATGAGATGCAAGGGTTATAAAACTGCAACAATTAAAATGCAGTTTTTTGAATGGGATGAGAGTGCAATCCCTGAGAATCAGACGTGGAAGACTCTCTGTACGTGTTCATAACCAGTGAGAGAGGAAATCGGCAGAAGCGTAAAGTGGGAAACAGAAGAAACAACCAAGACAAGAGTGGAGAACAGCGTTTACCCTCAGCCGGACTGGAAGGCAGGAGCGGAAATTAGAGGCCCGCGGCTATTTAGAGTGAGGAAGCTGTTAAATTCCAGATCTTAAAGGCCTCCGCTGTCCCTGTGGAGTAGGAGCGGAGCACCGAGCAGGTTCCTGAGCAGCGAATGCGTTAGAGGAAATGGGACAGTCAGGGCCTGGGGACTAGGGAAGACCGCATCCAAAGTAGGAGTCACTTTCCTCTTTCACACCTCAGCTTCCTCACTGCAATCTTACCTTCACTGACGAGGCAGAATGTTCAACAACGTACAAATCTGGAAACTCCTACATACATCCTTGGAAAAGATTAGGTAATGGTGTAAAACACACACACATCACAGCTGTAACCCCAGCCCTTGGAGGTTGAGGCGAGAGGATTGCCACAAGTTCGAGGCCAGCCTGGCCCACCTAGTTCGAGGCCAGCATAAACCACCTAGCGAAACCATGTCTCAGAAAACAAACAAACAAAAACAAAAAGGAGGAAGAAAAAACACACTACTATTTTTTGACATTTGATACAGAAAGAATCTGGACGGAAGATGTTAGGGATTAAAACAGTCCCCCTTTCTGAGGAGCCCAGTGCCCGGGAAAGAAAACAGAGAAAATTCTGTGTAATCCCTACTGGCAGCCCCTTCGGAACGGTGGTTGCCGAGGTGGAAAGAGGACCAAGGGAAGCAACACCCTAGGGATTGCTGTCACCCTGTGGGGAACACTGCCCCAAACTCCTGGACCACAGACACGGAGGAAGCTGCCATCCTGCGTGAAGCCCGGGGCGGCGGGGCTGCTCTGAAGGCGGCAGCACCGTCTCAAGACCCAAACGGGAAGCAGAAGAGGAGGTAAGACCCGCTGCACTCTGCTTCCAGGGTGGGACTCTGGGCAGATGCCCAGAAAGCCTGGAGGCTTGAAGGCTCCCACCGCGGAAATCACTCAGATGAAATTTCACATCGAGTCCTAGGGCCCATTTCCCCTTGTTTTGCTGTTCTTCTTTGTCATCGTTACTACTTTTACTAGTACATGTTTGCAGCCCATAATGTTTATGTTCCCTTTCGGAGCTGGTACACACATATGACACAGCTAAATTCTTTTTCTCCGCCTGCCCAGGCCCTCCTTGGTCCGCCCAATCGCTTGATCCCCTTCTGGTCTCGAGGCAAAGGCTGAAAGTTCACACACTAGTTCCAACAGGGAACCAGGAGAATATTTTTAGGTAAATACAAATCTAACCTGTGTCTTCTAATTTAAGGATGAATACACGGAAAACACAAAATATTGTTAACTGAGAGGAGATAAATACAATATAGTGTATAGGAAGAACACAGTTTTATAATTTTAGAAAATTTGAACAGTATAAAATGAGGGATCAAAAACATATAAGGTAAAAATATGAGATAAAATTAAGAGTGGCTTACAGAGGAAGATACTCTTTAAAGATTAGATAAGTGTTAACTTTGAATAACTGTTTTAAAAGTAATTTAGAAACCTTTGAAGAAAAAAAGGATTTTTTTAAAATTTTAAAAATTTTTAAAAATTTAAAATATTAATCTCACAAAAGATCACATTTTGGTGCATGGTATTACAATATTTTTGCTGTGTAAGTTTGAAGAATGTGTATTTCATGTGCAATAAATGTGTCATGATTTCTTAACTCTAAAGTATATATTCAAATACTCCATTTTATATAACATGATTCAACAAAAATTTGGGGGACTAGAAAAAAACATTTAATGTAGAGAAAATGTTTTACTAAGGAAGGCACTGGATATATCAACCCCTTTCTCTAAAATTTTATCCTTTTGTAACACAAAGTTTGAATCAAAGTATCCTTCACATTTAGAGTCTAAAAATATTTTGTGAATCCCCTTGTCCACAGACCTGCTAAAAGCATCACAAAAGCACGCTACTTTCCCTAATTCCTCACCAGAAGTTTGACCTGTTAGGTGTCTTTAGCGTAGCGGTAGTCTCAAGGAAAATCAAATAGTGGAGTTTCAGCGCCATTCCCAGTTTCATTAGAGACTGAGTGGGTGTGTTTTGTTCTAAATGAATACCACCACAGAACGTTTAAAAAGATTTCCACGCACATCTGATGGGAGATTTTAATAGGTGATGTTTAGAACGTGAGTGACATCTTTAAAATTCCTGGATTAGTTTTGGGGTGATAGCTTCTATTGCCTTTAATTGTGTTACTGTAGCATGACAGGGGATGATGTCCAAAAAACGAAAGGAAACATTTTTATTTCAATATATCCTCCTAAAATAATATTATGGAAGCTATTTTAGCAACAAATAAATGCACGTATTTAAATTTTAAATTCCTAAAGTGCTACCATAAATACAACTGAAGCAATAATCAGTCAACAAGTTTCCTTACACTATAAAATATTCCCACACTGCAAGTAATGATAACCATGTCTAGCCCATGCCATTGCTCAGTAGCTGCTAAAAATCTTTTGATACCAGTTTTAAGACATACTCAATTTCAGCAATTTGGACAAAACATGCATCTTTGAATGGAAGACATTCACAAGGAAAATAGATACACACCGTATGTTAATATACAAAAGCAATATTGTAATAGAGCACGCTTTTTTTCACCTAAGGACAATTTATTAGGACTATTTTTCTATCTCATCCCATTCCATATCAATCAACACATTCAAAGAATTTTGGCCATATTTCTTATAATTCTATGCTACTATAAATAATACTCAAATGTATCTTAATCCCTATGAATATCCAGCACCATTTCTCTATGTAAATTTCTAGGAGCAGTTTTTGGGTCAAAAGATATTTATACATTAAATCCTCAGAAGGCGGCCTGCCACCCCCTGGCTTCATGTGACTTTCCTGGTGCTCTCGGCTGTAGTGTAGCTGACCCTTGCTGCCACTGATTCCTCCTGGTGAAAGGTCACTGCCACATGCTCTGTCTCTGCTAATTACAGGCCATGTGTGGCATTTCCTAGGGTCTTCTACTTTTACTTCTTTTATTATGATAGCTGCTTCCTCAGAAGAGTTGGAAGTTTCCTTCAGGTCCCATCTAGACATTGCCCAACAGAATGTCTAAAATCTATGGCGTGTGGGTCCTTGGCTTTTGACTTCAAGATTGCTTTTCTAATTGTTCTGTAATATTCACTGGGAATTTGGGGGCTTTAAGAGCAGAATTTGTTCTAACAAAGTTTTGTTGTTGTTGCTGCCTTGTGTTATCACGGCTATTATTACAGAAAATCTGTATTCGCCCATTTTTAATGCATTGCTCAGGTACTCTTTACCCTTTGTTACTCACTTTCCACACACTGTCAGTGCCTCACCCCAGAGCCCTACATGGTAACACTGAGTGGATATGGACCCTGCAAAGGGAACAAGCAAATCAATACGAGAAGCAGGAAAGAAGACCAGACACACATTTACCTCGTACCCCGATGGCTGGTTCTTCCCCAAGCAGAGCCTGGGTAACAGAATTCCTCCCAGACACACCCAGAAGCAGGCTCCACAAGTCCCCGGGGCAGATCACAAGCCAGTAAACTTGACACCATGAAGCTAAGCTGTCACAATAAGAGAGGAAGAGAATATCTCCCCCACAAAGCACTCACTTTTTAAAAACTTACGCAGGATTGGAGCTCACATTCCCAACCATCTTCTGACTCAGTAGGTGAAATTAGTCATCATCCTTGCAATGTACAAATAAAAATACAGAAGCTGTTTCTGAGAGATAAACACTTTTCTTCCTCTTGTGCTTTTGAGAACACCAGATTGCGGTTCATTATTTTGACAGGTGTCTCACAGAATGAGCTTTCGAGAGACCTGGCAGGATTGGACTGCTCTTTGACAGGACGCTGCCTCCTGCTTGTGGTCCCTGGGCAAATTGGCTTCAGAATCTCCCTTAACAAATTCCAAGTCTGAGAGATTTGAAGCAGCTGTGTCAGTTTAGATTATTCTGTCCTCCGGCCCCCAAAGACACCGTGGTTCTCCGTTAGCTCTCCATAGAGATGCTGTCTGATGAGTTTCAAATTTTAAAACATGAAGAAGGTGAATTTATTTTACTAAATTTCAAAAACGCAAAAGGATTTTCATGAGTATTTCCCATAGGAGCTTTATATTCCTGGAATTCAAGCCCAGCTTCTTCCGTGCGCTAGTCACTGAACTTAAATGATGCACTTGATTTACTTAACCTCACATTTCTTTATCTCAAAAGTGGGGTCAATAACAATGTATATCTCATAGATCTCTTAGATGGATGAAATGAGATAAACCATGGAAAGTTCTTACTTCACCCCAGATCCACAAATAGGACTCACTAAAGTCAACGGCCACTATTCCAAAGACTTCTTTATCTTGCGGCAATTCAGAGTGATGACATCTGCAGTCATATGAAATACAATTTTCACACATAAGCTTGTTACCCCTTAAGTATAAAACATAATGCATCTACATCCCAGTAGAGCCCCAGGCAGTCTTGAAAGAATAAAAACAAATGTGCATTAAAATTCTTTCCACCTTACCACTCTTAGTTTTATTTTATTGCACATTTATAACATTTATAGAGATATCTCTTTTTATTATCAAAGTAAAATATACTCCCCATGGACATTTAGAAGACAAAAAGACTTGAGTGCTTATCTGACTACTGTAATCCCATAATCCAGAATCAAATGCAGATAACATGAAGGTGTTTATCCTTGTACGATTTTATGAATGCATAAAATATATGAAAATAAAATGTACTCAAAATTATGTTTTCCTTATTAGTTTTCATTTAATATTACTTTGTATAACTTTTTCAGTGTCATTCTATAGTCTTCTACTGTTCTTGCTACACAAAAGATTATTTAGTTTTTTATTTGACATTTAAGTTCTTCAACTATTATGGATCATCTTCCAGTGAATATGCCTCATACTTTATAAGATAAATGCATTTTTTCATACTATAAGATTTTTATAAATACTAGCAATTTTATCTCAAATATTGTTAGTATTTATACTCTGAACAGCAGGGTAGGAGGGTATTTTTCTTACTCCTGTTAGCACTGGACAGCAGCATGTAAACTTTTTCTTGTCTCCTCAAGGTATGCACAAAGCAATATTTATTTGCTACTTTAATTTTCACTTTTAGACCTCTTACCAGTGAATACTTTATGCATTTTGGACTTAAAATATCTATTGGTTGCCTATTTTGTGCCAAACTTATTAGTAATAAAATATTTCATTAACTCATTTACTTAGAAGTATTTACTAAGGACTTTATATTACCCATCATTTGTATTTTTCTTGTTGTGATTTCCAGATTTTGGCACTATTTTTTATTAAAATGTTTGCCTTTTCCCAAAATGCTTTAAAAAATTCCTAATGTGGAATTCCAACCATTTCTCTGTCATATGGTCTGGCCTGCCATTATTTTCCCAGTTTATATAGTTTTTTTTTTTTTTTTTTTTTTTTTTTTTTTTTTTTTTTTTCTCCAGTACCGGGAACCGAACTCACGACCTTGCGCTTGCCAGGCAGGCGCTTTGCCGCTGAGCTAAATCCCCAGCCCCTATATAGTTTTAAATAAAGAATTGTTATACAAAAGTCTTTGCTTTACAGAGGAAATGTGTATTGTTAAGAAATTAACATAATGCAGAAAGCTAAACAGCACAAGGCAAAAATTTCTAGAAGGTTCTTTTGAGAGCATCTTACTAGAAATATTTTTGCAAACATGCTGTTTGTCTGTGTTGTGTACATTACTGAAAGCATAATGCAGGCATAACATTTTTCAATGTCTTTATTAAACATCATGTTATATAGGTCTTTCCACCTCAAGAAACACATATTTACATCCTTATAATGTCTACATTGCAGTATAGGTCCACTTCTGACTTTGTTTAATCCTTTAACATAACTATTAGATTGTTTCTAAGTTTTCACTATAATAAGCAAAACTACTGCAAAAGTTCCAGTACCTCTATTTTTCCACACTGACTGCTTAAAATTTTTTGTAAATAATCTTCCCATATGCTCAGATATTTTAGGTCTGCTGGGAAATTTTATACAGTCTTCTCATAAATCTCATTAATCTCATATGCCACAAGTATCGTGGGTATAACTTTATTTTTCTGAGCCAATTTCTAAACTTCCATATATTTTATCATGTTACAGTAACATGTAATATTAACTTGTTAATAATAAAAATGGATAAATGTATCATTAAATTAAGTGGTAATAGCAATGAGACTATTTTCTTCTAATTTCTAACAAAAATTAATTTTATGCGTTTACTCTTCTGTTTGTTAACTGGGCCTGCAAAGTTCTACTTCTTCACATCGTTCTCCTCTCATCTGTGTGTCTATTGGCTTTTTTTTTTTTTTAACCCTTTTGGTCTCATTATAGTTATATAACTGCATTTCAGTTCAGATTAATTTTGCCCTGAAGTACTACTTTTGGTACTCTTTAATGATGATTTCTCATTTTTGAGAAATACTCTGGAATTCTACTGTCTGGGAAGTGAGATTTAGTAACTTATTTACAAAATGCAATTTTCTCTGTAAGATTATTTTCCCCGTTACTTTTATATCTATGTGACAATTTAGCTGGAATATCTAGACATCTAGAATGGATATCTAGAATGGATATCTAAAATATCTCCCAAAAGATTCATGCATTCAGAGGTGGGGCTTTCAGAAGCTATTTGGATCAAGGTGAGATTAATCTTATCAGTGGATCGATCCTTGAGCTAAATGTGCTCTTTGGGAGGGCAGAAGAGGCGTGTCACTGGGGTGCGCCTTTGGAGGGTGTGTCTAGTAGCCAGCCAACCACACACCGAGTCCCTGGAGCTGTGGGTGTCAGATATTGTGTCTGCAACAGGAAAGCTAGTACACGGGGCAGAGCACTTTCTAGCCATGAACCTTGATTTTCACTTCAGAACTCAATTGTGTATGCAGCAGTTTTCATTTTTTAATGATGTGAATTGGCTGAGAATAAACTGGCGTGCATTCTTTGTAACAAAGGTGCTTCAGGGAGTGGGGGAGGATGTGGGGGACTGACTGCTCCTAAATGCTCATAAGCTTGGAGTTTTGAAGTAAAATCATAATTTGTTTTTCCAGCATGTGTATGGGTATTAGCTTTGTTTCTTTAATTTTTCTATAAATCATTTGGACTTTACAAATTTATCTTCACAGAAATGTTTTCTTTCTAATTTATCTTAGATCATTTCATTGTTTTGTTTCCTTTATTCTTTTCCATGACTTCTATTTTTAGACACTTTGATACCTTTTGCCATTGGTATTATCTTCTCTCTGATTATTTTCACTTCTCTGGTATATTTATATTTATTTGGGGGAAACGTCTCAAATTTATATTCCACATCACTTGAAATTTCTTTTTTTTTTCTTTTTCTTTCCTTTTGGTACCAGGAATCGAACTCAGGACCTTGTGCTTGCCAGGCAGGCGCTTGTGCTGCTGAGCTATATCCCTGGCCCTGAAATTTCAGTTTGTGCAGATTTTTCTTTATTTTTTACTAAAAATTCTATTAGGTTTTTAAATTTAAATTCTATTATTAAAAATTCTATTATTAATTAGTAATTTAACTACTACTTTCTTAACTATAACTATCGCCCTTTTGTTTCATTGCCACTGTTGTGAATTCTTTTTCAGTCTTCATTGTTACATATCATAATTACTACTATAGACTCATTGATCAAATGTAGCAGAACCTATTCAGTTTAGGTGACTTGTTCTGTTGGTTGGTTAGTTTGTGGTGAAAGCTTTCAAGAAGAACATTTATGTATACTAGAGATTTTCCCTTCTCTTCCATTATAGAAATTTCTTAGAGGTGTCAACCCTATTGCTTATGTTTCTTTCACTCATTCTAGAATAAGAAGTCTCGCCAGACTTTGTGTTCACTGGCAAACTACGAAAGTAGATTCCTCTTTTCAGCACTCATTCTCCTCTTCCTCCTCTTCGATGCTACCAGGATTCTCCTAACTCTTATGTATGAAAATTACCACTGTAATGCAAATCAACTACATGATCGGTGACCCTGTGGATGTTGGGTGTGTGTGAATGGATCAGTGGCAGAACTATACTGTTGCCCAGGGTCCCTCCCAGTAGGCATTCTCAAATCTCCAGCTTTTGCCTTCTCTGCTCTGTGAGACTGCCAAAAGTTCTATTAGCACCTTAGCATCTAGATTGCCATTAATAAATTGGCAGATATCATGAATGGAAAATGGGTGGATGTCAGGTTCAACTTAATGCATAATTTAAGCTTTTCCAAATATACAAATTTTACCAATCAAGGTTTCTAGTTTTTCTCAGTGGTACTATGTTATTGCTGGAAGGAAAATCATAATCTCTTTCCCTTTTATTAAAGTAAATTCAATTAAATGTTAACTTGTTGCTTTTTAATAGGGAATATTACATAGTGACAATCCAAGAATCCCACACTCTCTTTGCTCAAATTATTAAAAAACATAAAAGTGGACACTCGTATCATGTGATGTCAAGACATATACATGTTTTATAGGGCTTCCGTCAAATTAAACATGTCCATATCCTCAAAGATTAATATTTCTTTATGGTAAAAATATTTAAAAACTATCATTACTTTATTTTTATTCTATAAAAATATAATAACAAAATAAGAAGAGAAACACAATAGTTAATTCCCTGTGCATAATTATCTCCAAGGTAGTGACTCTTAGTAGGAGACATGGATAACTTTCATTTTGGAAATTAGAACCAAAAGGACAGGGCGAATCCCAGGAGGAGGCATGGTCTGATGGAGCACTGACCACGGACTCAAGATTTAGCTTGTATATCAGTAAGGTGGAACTCACCTGTAATCCCGGAACTCAGGAGGCTGAGGCATGAAGATAGGGAGTATGAGGCCAGTTTGGCAATATAGTGAATTTGAGGACAGCCTGGGGTATGCAGTGAGGTCCTCTCTCTCAGAAAACGAAAAGATTCAGTTGCTAGAACAGTATCTTATCAGGTGAGTGGCTTATTTTAATGATTTCTGTAAATAATGAAACTAAACTCAAAGAGTTTAAGCAATTTACCCAAATTTTCAAGGAGTAAATCATTAGCACACAGGCTCCAAATTCATATTCTTTCTAATATGCTATACTGATCAACAACACAAGAAAGCTAAAAGTGACACTTTCTTCTCGTTGGACTTAAATCCATAAATCTGCCATTCGACAGTGCGTGACTGAGACGGAGAACACTGAGTCCAGAGCAATATCGCAAAGAATGACTGATGCTTGGGAAAAGCAAGGACCAGACTCAGATCAGGGGATCCTTGCGCAAGCCAGGGCAGAGCGCGAGGATTACAGGAAGCAGCGCTTGACCGGAGTGAGCCCCCGTTCCGATGTTTTTCTTCCACTCATCCTATTGATAGAAATCATGAGTTTATCCTCAGTGCTGACCTCGGTCTATTTTAGCAAGACAGCCTGCTTTAAATAATCACCTTAAAATAATAAAAATAGAAATGTAGCTGGTTGTACTTCTGCTATATGAACTAGCACTTTAAATCTGATTGGTAAACATGGGTTTCTCTATTTCTACAGAATAACTGCCAGATTTATTATAACTGAGCTCTGTCCCCGATTTTCTCAATTAGTTGGATGACCTTGGGCAGGTCACTGATCTATGCCTCAAACCCCTCACCTGTGAAATCGAAATGATATTTCTCTCACATAATATTTATTTGCCAGTTATGTAGGAAATTCAGAAAAGTTACTGATGAATTAAACCACGAAAATTATGCTAAAAGTTTCTATGTAGAGAGCTTGAATTAGATCAACTTGGGACCTAGTTTCATGTCCTACTAAAACAGCTCTCCCATCTTGACATGCAAAATTCTGGCCTGGAGGTACATACCCATTTGCATTTGGAGCCTAGGGCTTTCCTGAAGGGAAAAAAGTGAGAGGTTAAGATTTCCCCACTAGGAAAGGGGTAGGTCATGGCAACACTTTTGAAGCTCAGTGGTAGGTAAGGATAATGGGGATCTTAAAGTAAAATTACACTTGATATCAGAAAAGACACTGCTCCAGCACCAAATCCAAAAGGCGGGAGAGGTTTCGGAAGGAGAGAGGAAAAGAGAGGCTGCCTAGTCCAGCTTGGGGCAGACTTGCACTTAAAGATACAGCAGTCTGGGGGACTCAGAGCTTTCACCTCAAGACCCAGCCAACCTGGCAGAAAGGTTTCCCGCTGCAGTGCCCTCCTCCGTGGGGGTTTCTGCGGCAAGCCAGGCACCACACCAGCTCTGGTGGGGGAGAGGTGGGAGCTCAGGCTCAGACCTTGAGTGTGACCTTGACCCTTGGGGACAATGCCTCTAGTTGGCAGGAGAAACTGCCACAGAGAAGATTAGGTACACAACACTCTGGCACTGCAGAGAAAGGCACACTTCAGAAACTTCAGAAGATGATACGTAGGTGTGCAGCCTTCAGGAAAACTCAGACAAAGCGGGCATGGCAGCACACAGCTGTAACCCTAGCGTTCTGGCAGGCTGAGTCAGGAAGCTCCCAAGTTCAAGCCCAGCCTGGGCAATTCAGTAACACTCTGACTCAAAATTGCGAGGGAATGGGGCTGGAAATGTAGCTCAGTGCACAGGCCGGGGGTTCAATCCCCAGTACAAGGAAGGAAGAAGGGAAGGGACAAAGGAAGGAAGGGAGAGAGGGAGGGAGGAGGGAGGACATAGGGGAGGAAAGAGCAAAGGAGGGAGGTTAAGTAGGCTTAACCACAACAACCTTTGGCACCGGGGAACTTTTTCTGAGCCCAAGGCACTTTCACCATATTATTTAGTCTTTAAAACAAACTCTAGTCGAAAGCAATGAGATTGGCACTAGCATTCTCATTTTACTTTTAAAAAACATTGCAAGGCATAAAAGATGCGGGGCTAGTAAATAGTGGATCCCAGACTGGAAATCACATCTTAGGGTTCTCAGTCTCATATTTAGAACTCATACCCTACTTCCCTGAAAACACTTCTTGACAGAGTCTTGACATTCTGAAAAGCCAATATTCAGGTTGCTGCAACACTTATGGAAGATTTCCGCAGAAATGTGTTTGCATCTGGCCTTTGCAAAACTTGCATCCCCAGGGGTTGGAGCTTCACATTATATTCCAGGTTCCCAAAAAGCATTGGGTTTAAAAACAGCCTGGGTTTTTTCAGTCGTCCCTGCTTAGGATAGCATCCATTAACTGAATATTCTAATACGCTTGCAAATGCAGTCACCCAGGGGGTATATTACTAGGTCAGCTTACCCAGGCAGCTATGCAAATGAAAAGTATCTTTGTTTTTGAATGAGCAGTAGAATTCTAATGGCTTGCTGTTAAATAAGCAAAGTTAGGTTTATAGAGATCTAGAAGAGAATCCAAGCACTCCAATTTGTGAAGCTAACTTGAAGTCTCCAGTGGTAATATGAATATAGTACAATGATTACAATCAGATAAGATTGAGTTAGCTGCATAGGCACCCAGTTTAGGAATTTTTCTTCATGTCAAAGAGCACAATATGAAGTGTCTTACAGTGTCAACTGCGTCCAACTCAGTTTAACCCTCCCCTTTTCAATAGATGCACGTGCTAATAAGTGCAAACTATCTCAGACTTTGAAGAATTCCTGAGGTCATCTTCTTTTTCAGAAAATACAAATTTCACAACATCAAGTACAGGTATTTTGTCTCAAAAGACGAGGCTGTAAAAAGCTGAGAATCACACTTTAAGTACCAGACTAGAAATTTTATTTTATTTGAACATTTCTTAAGTCCCTTACCGGGTAAGACCTTTCAAGTCCTTTAGGTAGGAAGAGTAATAAAGGAATTTTACAGACACTGAAAAGAAAGATACTTGCTAGCACATCACTTCCCAGCCCTTTGGTTAAGATCAAGTGATTCTATCTGGGCAGAAATAGTGCAACATCTAAAGCCTGGTATATGCAGAAAGGAAACATTAGAATAAGAAACAAGAGTGAGTAAAAATACTATATTCATCTGTATTCAGTGATGATCAGGAAGGCAACAGGAGAGAAAGGGAGGAAGGATGCTCTAGGGACCTTAACAGTATGTAACAGGCTACCACCTATTTATATGGGAATATTTGTGCCATGGATGTGTTTGAATTCGGTAAGTTTTAACACAGCAATCATTCTCACACCATAGGGTTCCTATAAGTGAACCACACAGTAGCATCTTGATGTGTCAATAAGAGATAAACTAGGTCCTTCGAGATGAGAACCAACTTGAGAATAAGCTTCTATAAGTAAAATGGAGACAAAAGCAAGTCTCAAAGATTGATGAATAGAACAAAAGGGTGAGACATTAAAGATGTCCAAAACATCCCCACTGTCATGGTACATGGGAATTGAGTGTTGTTACTTTATTTGGATCAAATCATTAGGCTTTAATTTGAAAGAGAAACATTTTAATTAGTGCTGTTTATCATTGATGGCAAAATTTGTAATTCTTAGTGTCTGTGAGAGTCTGAAGTCTCCTTATAAATGATTATCATTATTAAACACATTTCTTTGTGTAACCTAACGATGCAGAAGATCTTACTTAGAAGACTGGGTAGGCACTTTCCTGGGTGGGTTGCTGTAGTCCTTCAACTTGAGACAGGATTTCTTTGAGAAGAATCATAAGACCTTGCTCTCATATAATATCCACTAGGGTAGATGTACTACTACAGATAAAGTGGGTAATGGGGACTTGTAGGAACTACTCCAACTTCTCTCTATTTTCCTAAACAGGAAAGGCTTTTAGAGTTGAATAAATAGGGCTGGGGATGTAGCTCAGTGGTATAAGTGCTTGCCTGGCAAGCCTGACGTCATGAGTTTGACTCCTGGTACAAAAAAAAAAAAAAAGAGTTGAATAAATCTTCTTACAGTTAAAAGACTAATGGGATAAATATTGAGATCATGTTTCTTGTAAGATTCAGTATTACTAAGACCTTTTCTGATGGTTGGTCCATCACTGAATGGACAAAAGTAAAGTAGGTAGACTAAATAGCAAAATCCACCAGCAAGTAGTTTCAGAGAAAAATGATGGTGCTTTAGAGAATGTTCTTACTAGTTCTGTCTTCTTAGAAGACAGCAAGATATTGTTCAGATTTGGGACAGATTTTTTTTATCAATATCTAGATGATATTTACCACCTTGGAACTAAAATAATTGAACAAAAAAAGAGACCAGAGAGAAAACAAGAGATAGATAAAAGTAGTACCACTTTAAAAAACTCATAGGGAGAAAGGAGCCAGGACAAGAAACTGAAGAATAAACATTTGAAACAAGGGGAAAACAGCTGGGTATGATTCCCCAAAATATATTTTATGAAGGACTGGTGTGATTCTGAAGCCATGTGGCAGGAAAGAACTCCCATTACATAACAGGCAATGATGGTCATTATGTACACAATGGCCTAGTATTTGTATGACTAAGAGTGAATGACCTCTGGAATAAGTTATTGGGGCATAATGTTGTGTCTTGGGGACAATAATTTATATATATATGGAGAGAGAGAGAGAGACAGAGCTTCTAAACATGGAGTTCAAGGGGGTGGTTCTACTGAGGTGTTAGCATGAATCTGGAAATCACATCAGCAGCCACATGCTCTCTGTCCTACCCTTTAACAGTATTTAGCAGCTTGTTGCACGGGCTTTCCTGATAGGAACCGGCTTTCCTCGTGGTCAGAGGAACTCAGGACCTCGCTGCTGCTGAGGATGGCTCTGGTCCTTTTGTGACTGCTAGCTTCCACGCTACCTTGAAGGTTTGAAAGTCTGTCTTCAGTTTCATTCAAGTGGTTTTGCCAGCTTTTAATGGAATTTTTAGTTTCCTGGATATCTCTTTGAATCTTTTTCATGTCTTCTAATTCTTTCCTACATTGGTCATTCAAGGTTTTCATCACTTTTCTATACTCCTGCATTTTGTTGTCTATGTCTTTGATTCTGTTTGGGGATTTTGCAAAGGGACCAATATAACGTAGGACACATATTTTATAAGATTATTTGTAATAGAATCATATACAATCATACTCAAAGAATCATATACAAGCAGAGAGTGCAGGAAATCTGTCCACACAGTAAAGACAAAAGAATCCAGTGGAGGGTCTGGCCCCACAATAATACCCTGCATGAGTCCAGCTACAGACCTAGAACCCATAACAGTGCCTCCCACTAATCCAACTGGAGGCCATGACAATGTCTCATGCAGGCCCATTTCACAGATCTGCTCTGGGAAGACCCAAAGCTCAGTGGTAGAAGTGAGAATTTCTGTGCCAGCGGGATGAAGGATCTGTGCTAGCAGGCTGAGGGGTTTGAACTTGAGCCAAGCAGCAATGCTCAAAGTACAAAGCAGAACTTTCCTGAAAAGTACCAGAGCAAAATGAATAGATTCTTCTTAGAGGAAGAAGTACAAATGGCCAACAAATACATGAAAAGAAAAATGTCCAAGAACTCTGGACATTAGATAAATGCAAATTAAAACAATACTAAGATTCCATCTTACTCTAGAAAGAATGCTATCATCAAGAAGTCAAACAATAACAAATTCTGGAGAGGACGCTATGAAAAAGGAATCCTCCTACACTGTTGGTGGGAATGTGAGCTCATACAACCATTATGTAAATCAATATGACCTAATGTTGACATCCTAGGAAGTTAAATTTCCCCCATATTCTCAATACTCAGGGCATAAGAGAAGCACTTAAGCTGTCTTGGTCCCAGGTGAAGTTTGAATAACGTGTATCTCCAAGTTAGAGTACTAAGTTATGACAATTTCTAGATGGGGAAAATATTTCAGGATAGCTCGTCTCAGAATAAAAACTTTCTGCTACTTCTCAGAGTTGTAAATGTATTTAAAATTCTCTGTTATAGTTTGTTTATGTAGTACCTGTGCTTGTACTGTTGATAGTTTGAATCATATATTTGCTGTACTTTAAGATTAAAAAAAAAAGACTGACTCTAAAGCACGTTCATATGGCTTAACCTAACAGTCTTGATACACACATCATAATACAAGTTTCACTTCATTTACTTCTAACAATGACTCTGGGACCCCGATGATCCTCGGTTCTTGCTTTCAATAGAAATGAAATTCACAGTATCAGCATCTGTATTTGGGGTGATTCAAGGACTCTCAGGCATTATCTCTTTCCACCTCCGGCATTGCTCATTCCATAAATTCTTTTTAGACTTTCACCAGTGTGGAGGCCAAAGATTTAATTCAATAACTTTCTTACTGAATTGCCTGAAGTCCTGATCTAAAGGAAATTTAAGTCTGTGACTCTAGAATTTGGCAACTTCCGTTTGCCTGAAGGGAAGGTAGTAAGCCCAGGTCATTGGTCACTCCACCTATTAATCAGATGTAAAACAGGGGGTTTCTCAAATCCAATTTTGTTGCACTGTCACATAACACTGTCGGCATTTAGGTGGGTAATTGTATATTTAAATTAGCTCTTTCTGCTTTGGTGTTAGTTGAAACTAAAAAGGCTTAAAATGCAACTGCAGGTGTCATCAACTTCCAAATACATAAGTTTCCAGACGCCCCCAGGAAGGGTTCACAGGGATTAAACTAGCATTTGTTTTGTCTTTAGCCTCAAGTGCTGTGGATATACTTTGTGTACGATTTTAAGAGGATAAGGTCCTTCTTTATAAAATTTAACGGCATGATACACTTCTGCTGTTATTATCTATTAAGGCCACATATTTTCTTCTTTTCTGGCAAAATTTCTAAATTTGTCATCATTGCTCCCATGTAGCTTACAATAACTAAACTGTTTGCTGTGTCCTAATTTACAAGTACTTTATCATATCACTTGTTTCAATTTGTTATTATTATTATTATTATTATTATTATTATT
>NW_004955472.1:3506201-3568112 GCF_000276665.1 Chinchilla lanigera | reverse complement strand
CCAAAAAAAAAAAAAAAGTTTGAAAAAAATTGTAATTGTTTGGTCTCTGATCCAAATGAGGGGAAAGTGAAAATTAGTAGCAGGAATGGGGTAATAGCTCAGTGGTATAAGTGCTTGCCTGGCAAGCCTGACGTCATGAGTTTGACTCAAAAAAAAAAAAAAAAAAAAAAGAGTTGAATAAATCTTCTTACAGTTAAAAGACTAATGGGATAAATATTGAGATCATGTTTCTTGTAAGATTCAGTATTACTAAGACCTTTTCTGATGGTTGGTCCATCACTGAATGGACAAAAGTAAAGTAGGTAGACTAAATAGCAAAATCCACCAGCAAGTAGTTTCAGAGAAAAATGATGGTGCTTTAGAGAATGTTCTTACTAGTTCTGTCTTCTTAGAAGACAGCAAGATATTGTTCAGATTTGGGACAGATTTTTTTTATCAATATCTAGATGATATTTACCACCTTGGAACTAAAATAATTGAACAAAAAAAGAGACCAGAGAGAAAACAAGAGATAGATAAAAGTAGTACCACTTTAAAAAACTCATAGGGAGAAAGGAGCCAGGACAAGAAACTGAAGAATAAACATTTGAAACAAGGGGAAAACAGCTGGGTATGATTCCCCAAAATATATTTTATGAAGGACTGGTGTGATTCTGAAGCCATGTGGCAGGAAAGAACTCCCATTACATAACAGGCAATGATGGTCATTATGTACACAATGGCCTAGTATTTGTATGACTAAGAGTGAATGACCTCTGGAATAAGTTATTGGGGCATAATGTTGTGTCTTGGGGACAATAATTTATATATATATGGAGAGAGAGAGAGAGACAGAGCTTCTAAACATGGAGTTCAAGGGGGTGGTTCTACTGAGGTGTTAGCATGAATCTGGAAATCACATCAGCAGCCACATGCTCTCTGTCCTACCCTTTAACAGTATTTAGCAGCTTGTTGCACGGGCTTTCCTGATAGGAACCGGCTTTCCTCGTGGTCAGAGGAACTCAGGACCTCGCTGCTGCTGAGGATGGCTCTGGTCCTTTTGTGACTGCTAGCTTCCACGCTACCTTGAAGGTTTGAAAGTCTGTCTTCAGTTTCATTCAAGTGGTTTTGCCAGCTTTTAATGGAATTTTTAGTTTCCTGGATATCTCTTTGAATCTTTTTCATGTCTTCTAATTCTTTCCTACATTGGTCATTCAAGGTTTTCATCGCTTTTCTATACTCCTGCATTTTGTTGTCTATGTCTTTGATTCTGTTTGGGGATTTTGCAAAGGGACCAATATAATGTAGGACACATATTTTATAAGATTATTTGTAATAGAATCATATACAATCATACTCAAAGAATCATATACAAGCAGAGAGTGCAGGAAATCTGTCCACACAGTAAAGACAAAAGAATCCAGTGGAGGGTCTGGCCCCACAATAATACCCTGCATGAGTCCAGCTGCAGACCTAGAACCCATAACAGTGTCTCCCACTAATCCAACTGGAGGCCATGACAATGTCTCATGCAGGCCCATTTCACAGATCTGCTCTGGGAAGACCCAAAGCTCAGTGGTAGAAGTGAGAATTTCTGTGCCAGCGGGATGAAGGATCTGTGCTAGCAGGCTGAGGGGTTTGAACTTGAGCCAAGCAGCAATGCTCAAAGTACAAAGCAGAACTTTCCTGAAAAGTACCAGAGCAAAATGAATAGATTCTTCTTAGAGGAAGAAGTACAAATGGCCAACAAATACATGAAAAGAAAAATGTCCAAGAACTCTGGACATTAGATAAATGCAAATTAAAACAATACTAAGATTCCATCTTACTCTAGAAAGAATGCTATCATCAAGAAGTCAAACAATAACAAATTCTGGAGAGGACGCTATGAAAAAGGAATCCTCCTACACTGTTGGTGGGAATGTGAGCTCATACAACCATTATGTAAATCAATATGACCTAATGTTGACATCCTAGGAAGTTAAATTTCCCCCATATTCTCAATACTCAGGGCATAAGAGAAGCACTTAAGCTGTCTTGGTCCCAGGTGAAGTTTGAATAACGTGTATCTCCAAGTTAGAGTACTAAGTTATGACAATTTCTAGATGGGGAAAATATTTCAGGATAGCTCGTCTCAGAATAAAAACTTTCTGCTACTTCTCAGAGTTGTAAATGTATTTAAAATTCTCTGTTATAGTTTGTTTATGTAGTACCTGTGCTTGTACTGTTGATAGTTTGAATCATATATTTGCTGTACTTTAAGATTAAAAAAAAAAGACTGACTCTAAAGCACGTTCATATGGCTTAACCTAACAGTCTTGATACACACATCATAATACAAGTTTCACTTCATTTACTTCTAACAATGACTCTGGGACCCCGATGATCCTCGGTTCTTGCTTTCAATAGAAATGAAATTCACAGTATCAGCATCTGTATTTGGGGTGATTCAAGGACTCTCAGGCATTATCTCTTTCCACCTCCGGCATTGCTCATTCCATAAATTCTTTTTAGACTTTCACCAGTGTGGAGGCCAAAGATTTAATTCAATAACTTTCTTACTGAATTGCCTGAAGTCCTGATCTAAAGGAAATTTAAGTCTGTGACTCTAGAATTTGGCAACTTCCGTTTGCCTGAAGGGAAGGTAGTAAGCCCAGGTCATTGGTCACTCCACCTATTAATCAGATGTAAAACAGGGGGTTTCTCAAATCCAATTTTGTTGCACTGTCACATAACACTGTCGGCATTTAGGTGGGTAATTGTATATTTAAATTAGCTCTTTCTGCTTTGGTGTTAGTTGAAACTAAAAAGGCTTAAAATGCAACTGCAGGTGTCATCAACTTCCAAATACATAAGTTTCCAGACGCCCCCAGGAAGGGTTCACAGGGATTAAACTAGCATTTGTTTTGTCTTTAGCCTCAAGTGCTGTGGATATACTTTGTGTACGATTTTAAGAGGATAAGGTCCTTCTTTATAAAATTTAACGGCATGATACACTTCTGCTGTTATTATCTATTAAGGCCACATATTTTCTTCTTTTCTGGCAAAATTTCTAAATTTGTCATCATTGCTCCCATGTAGCTTACAATAACTAAACTGTTTGCTGTGTCCTAATTTACAAGTACTTTATCATATCACTTGTTTCAATTTGTTATTATTATTATTATTATTATTATTATTATTATTATTATTATTGGTTGACATGCTCGTATTAGATGTCAAGCTTCACGGGGTCCGAAACTCTTTCTTACCCACCATGGAGTTTTCTGTGCCTTACTTAGTACAATAAACACTGTATAAACAGGCAACAAGGATGAAAGCATCAAGGAACTCCATCAAGTCAAAGGGTTAAAAATCCACACAGTCATGCTCACCAATAAAACTGGTTGTTCACATATGAGAAATAAGAAAGACCTAGGAAACGTCAACCTCATTTACAGGTGGCATAAATTTAATTATCACCCATCAACTGGAAAAATCATGTTTGATTTTGGGCTTATCATCTGAAGTAGTAAGTTGCTAGAGAAAATAAGTTGTGGGAAAATATCATTCTTTTCTGTCTACAGTTTGTCCTTGACCTTAATTTCCCACAATGAACATATATAATCTCTTTCATTATAAATGAAATTAATTTTGAAAGGATGATCAAATAATAATACATATCTATATCTATTAAGAATTCATTTAAGGGTTCATAGGATAGAGAACTAAGTCAATGAAAATTCAAAGGGGTTGCAGGGTTCTAACCCATGCATATATATTTTTTCTTCCCTATCATTTCCTTAACTTTGCTACTTTATTTTACTTCATTGCCACAGAGTGTTTGGCTAATAATCACATCGCTAAAACCTTGATAAAGAATCTGTGAATTCTATGAAACATTACCTCTTTTTAAGGAAATAAAAACAAAAATGTTGTTGAGATGCGATCTGTGACCTTTCTTCTTCCGATTTATGAGGTTAAATATGGAGCTTTCCTTTTCCATTTAAAGACACAGTCAGAAACCTGGAGTGCACATCTGGCCAAGGGTAAGGTTTCAGTTCATTGTCCCAACTCATTTCATACCGCAATCATCAGCCTCCTCCCGCGGCTCTCAGTCACGGGTGGCCGTGTGGCTCGAGAGGAAAGTGAACATCCGGTTTCCACCGCGCCTTGGACTGCCACCGGGACATTTCTGGGAGTAAGTGCGCCGCAACCAGAATCCGTTCGCCTTATCCCACAGTTAAACCGACCTTAAATTTTGAAATCTCTCTTGAGAAGACTTAGAGATCAGGTACAGAAGACAGAATGTGTGTTCTCTTTTAGTAATTTTAACTGATTCCTGTATAACGATAGGGAAGACACCTCAGGAGTGAAGGAAGTCACAAATAATGCTTGTCCAAATGTGAATTCTCCGTAATTATTACTTTAAAAATACATGTGTGTGACTGCACAAGACAATCATCTCCACGTGCCATGTGTGACAAGATAACACGGTGCAAGCCCCGTGAAAAGACACGTGCACAGGAAACGGCAAGTTTGTAGCTGTGGCTCTGGCGCTGCTATAAATCTGAGCTGGAACTGGGCTTTGCTACTGGCCAACAAAATGACGTCAGTCGGTTGCCTGATTTTTTAAGACTGCTATAACAAATGCTGGCGAGGCTGTGGAGAAATAGGAAGCCTTCTCCACTGCTGGTGGGAATGCAGACTGGTGAAACCACTGTGGAAATCAGTTTGGAGATTCCCCCGAAAAGTAGGTCTAGAGGTCCCATTCAACCCAGGTATCCCCCTGCTGGGTATTTTCCCAGAAGATCTAAAAACATCATATCACAGTGATATATGTGCATCTATGTTCATAGCAGCACAATTTGTAATTGCTAAAATGTGGAAGCAACCCAAATGTCCATCCACTGAGGATTGGATAAGGAAATTGTGGTACTTTTATCTAATGGAATATTACTCAGCTATAAAGAAAGATAAACTTGAGGCTTGTATAGGCAAATGGTCACAACTAGAGACCATACTCATAAGTGAAATAAATCAAACATACATGTGCAAGCACCGCATTGTTTCACTAGTGTAAAACCTGAAAGAGTTAATTTAAACTTGGAGGTATGATAGACACTGTGAAATGATAGGAAACCACTCAAGAGTAAAGGGCAACTGGGATGTGGGAAAAGAGAAGGGAAAGAAGGAGAAATTTTGTATGTATGTATATACAGAATAGTTAACATGGTTGTTCTTCTGTCTTCTATTTCTATACTGAAAGTAACTGTCAGTGAGTCTTTGGTTGATCAGTATTGCATGTCTATACCTGTTTTCATGAGAAACCACTTTGAAGATATCAATATGTAATACAACCACCATTGTTAATTCCCTACCACTTTGTTTGTAACTCCGTATTGTCTGTACTGTTCTTTTGCTATGTTGTAAAATGTTGTCTGTCTGTTAATGTTTTCCTCCTTTTATTTTTAAAATAAAAAAAATTAAAAAAATAAATAAGACTGCTCCCTCATATTTAAAATGCGGAGTTTAGGGATGTAGCTCAAATGTAGGCACTTCCCTATCATGGGTGAGGCCCTAAGCTTGATCCCTAGACCACCAAAAAATAAATATAATAAAAAATAGGGTGTTTTAGTAAGGATTCGATAAAATACAGCAATAAACTAAACTCAGTATACTTATCAGGCTTATGGTACATATTCAAAAAATTACAAATAAATATTTAATCAATATAATGATTTTCTAATGGTATGTTGATAGCCCATGAATACTATAGTCCATCCAACAAGAAAATAAAATAACCTGGGTTTTTTTCTCATGATTTCAACTGTGTTAGTGATGGAATGCCACACTCATACTTTCATAAGCAGACTCATGGTAGACTTATTACATTTTCAAAGCTGTAATAAAATGACTAATGGATGGGAGCAGATAAAATAAGTTGATTCAAATTGCATATAATGGTATGCAAATCAGTTATTTGAGCCTGGTAGCTGTGCTGAAGCTTGATCTTACTGAAAAATATTATGAAACATGATTTGTGTAATCATCCTTTTAGCCTCTGCTATAAGGTGGTCATGACTGTAATTAAAATTAATCACTTCTTATACCATAGAATGGAAAACATTGTGATGGAGATGGATTGTGAAAAGAATGTCAGGATTTAATCACTGGATGCTGAGGCACCTATGTCACTGGACAGAGAAAGCTGCCTTTGAATAAAACGAAAATGAAAGACTTGTATGTGTCGAGCCCCCAGAGGATAAAGTGTGCACTGCATTTTGTTCATTTGCGTAAGTTCTGACTTCACACTGAAAAATATGAGTCACAATTGATAAAAAGTGACATTACCTCAAAATAGAAGAGTAGAAAAATGTTCTATGCAAAGCTGAATACTGATCAAAGTATCATGGTGGTTCAGAAAATGTCTCACTCTAAACACCTAAAAATCATGACATTCTTAATGATTTCGATATAGCCACATGGTGGAAATTATAAAGCCACAGGGTAATGCCTACGGAGACTAAGCTAACATGACAGAGTACTTATGTTTAAATATTAACAGAAGAAAAATTTTAATTTAGTATCATATGATACTAAATTTGACCATATTTCTGTGTAGACATAGTACATATTTCAAAATAGGAAATAAATTGATACAATTCATTATTTTCTTGGAGCCAAGAGTTAATATTTTTTCTTTAGTTCTCTATATTTTATATACACACTACTCAATTTATTCATTAAAATCTACAGTGGTAAATGAATTTAAGTACCTCAGCTGTTTCTATAGGAAATGTCCTATAAAGTGAATTCAGTGGATTATTTTCTATAGCTTCAGCTGAAGTTCTTTTGATGTCGCAAAATAACTCTACTCAAACCGTTAATTGACAAAGAAAGACTAACTTGGGCTGTTCAGATTGTGAAAACTGACTTACGCAGGCACAAGACCAGTGAAAGTTTTCACAAAATGTTTATGTTAGATGTGAAATTCTTTTTAAAGTGCATTGTTGTGTCTTAAACTCATAAAGATTCTCTGTAGATGTGCTTGGTTCACAGCAAGTGCTGTGTTCACTTATAAATGAAATCAAATACTAGAAAATGAAGCAATATTGCTACATGAAAATCTATAAAAATATTTTTGCATCTTAATTGGATTTAGAAGGCTAATTTCAGCTATAGTTTCAGTTTCTGTGAATTGTGATAACTCAATCGATTAATTATACCTATGATCAAGGGATCAAATAGAAGACTTAACAAATCAACTTGATTAGTCTTATGTGAACTACACTAGGTTTCCTCTAAAAAATTACACTTAAAATATTATGAATTTCATATAGTACAAGTTGGAACTTATTTCTGCTTAGTTAGTGATGTGAGAATGGGGATATTATTTGTCTGTAATTTGGTAAGCCCCCCCCTATTATTATGTTATCCTTCATTTACTCTTCAAAAAAAAAAAAAAGAAAAAGAGAATGGGGATATGATGGTCAGGTATATTTAATTACAAATAAATAAGGTGTCACCTGGAATCAGAATTATTCCCTATCAGTAAAGCAAACTAAGAAGCAATCTGTGCAAAAGCAGAAATTTACCACTACATGAAGAGGCAGTGGCTCAGACTTTTACTTGAGTCCATGCTAAATCAAAAGAGACGGGGAAGAATCACAGAAAACCCACAAGTCTAGATTTAAGGCTGTGTTACCAGGCAGTTCAGTTAGAAAATCCTTCCTTTGGGTCATTCTTTGGATTGACTTTCTCTAGCTGCATGGTGTCTAGTTATTCTGCTAGATTTCTGAGAATAGTGTAATAACAGCTGTTAGCATTTACAGTCAATGACTCCTAACTTGGGTTCTGCCCCTTACAGCTGAGGAGACCTTAGGCAAGTCACACAAACTCCCTGAGCCTCCACATCCTATCTACACAATAGTTACAGAGTTCTGTCTCCCAAGAATTGCTGCCACAAGTGAATGCTATTTGGAAAACACTTAGGATAGCATGTCACAACTGAAAAGACATATGAGTTAGTCTTCCATTGTGTAATAATCGCCACACACTTAGGAACTTTAAACAACATTGCTTCATTATCTCCACTTTTGGAGGTGAAAAGTCCAGGAGAATTTACCTGGTGTCTCTGCTTAGGATCTCCCAGAACTAAGATCAAATTGTTGGTCTGGGACTGAAGACCTCTTCCACACTTATTCCCATAATTGTCACACACTAATTCTAACAGATATGTGAGCTCTCTTTCTGGCTGTTGACTAGAGGTCACTTTCAATCCCTAAACATTGCTGCCCAAGCCATCCTCTTCACGTGATTTGATTCTCTCTGATTTTCTGCTCTTTGATCCACCAGAAAGAAAAATTCTGTTGTGAAATGGCTCGTGTGATTAGATTACAGGGGTAATAATCTTCCCTATAATCCTCCTTTGATAAGATCAAAGCCAATTGTTTAACCAGGTAAAATAGCATAGTAATACTTGTGATATTTTTATCACATTTACAGTTCCAGGTATTAAGCTTGAAAACTTTGGAAAAGCAATTTAGCACTTGGTCTATTACACTCTTGACAAATGCTAGTTCGTTTAGAAAGGAAAAAACTGTACAAGAAAAATTATTCTTTTTTTAAATTTTGTTCTTTTTGAAGCTGCCTAGCCCTGTAAGTGCTTCATGGCTCTGTAATTGCTTTCTTGACCCCTGTAACCACGAGAGCTTAACTGAACATGCAGGATGTCTGACTGTAGCAAGCTCCATGATCATTAATCTGGTCTTGTAACTGATGCTCATAAATCTAGCCTTGTATCTGATGATCTCACCCTGCTAGCTAATCAAAGAGCTGCCAGGTTGTGCTGTCTCACCTTTGTACCTCCTACTTATGAATCATATAAAAGTACTAGCCCCTAAGCACTGGGCTGCCTGGTTTATTAAGTGAAAGATCCCCACTAGTACCACTGATGTAAAATGAAGCTGTTCACTGCCTCCAGACTTCCTCAGGTGTTGTTGCTTTCCTGGACTCAGTTTTGCCACAACCGTTTCCCCATTGCTGCTTCCAAGAGAAGGAGAACCCTGAGCGTTTTCCACAGAAAGGCTTCCTTTTAATGAGATTCAAGAGTCTATCCACTGTCCACACAACTCACTTAAATCTGGGGACCCAAAAGTCCAGGCTGAAGGATAAACTAATGGATTGCTGAAACAACAAGGAGCATTCACAGAGGAACACAAGAAATCCAGAAAAACCCATAAAACATAGTCACTCTGATCACATCCACATGCATAGATTGACAGCTAATGATCGCATGAGTACAGTCTTGTGAACACAGCACACAGTGCAATAAAGACAAGGATCAAAACAATAGTAGTACTCTCTGTAAACTGTGCCCTTATTTCTATTCTTAGATAAAAGTCATGCTTAAATAACAACTGCTCTAGAACTGGTTAATGTTTTGGCTAAAATGTCAGAAACAGAACACATAGAATTAGGTGGGATCATGGTTTCTGGCGCTCACTCTTCTACTAATTCAAAAATCAAATGTAAAAACATTCTCAGGTAAGTATGTGAAGTCATCAAAGGGTTATCCCTCACCAGGCTCTGACTGAGGAGCCCTAAGTATGGCAGGAGAACCGTTGGTAAGTGTATTTCCCACCGCATGGGAGAACCTGCAAACATGCCTCCTGGGTATGCTTTATGTGTCCCTTCTCTGTTAATGCCAACCCTCATCATAATAACTTTATTTTATGAAAAAGTAAAACAAAATTTCATGACAAAATAAGTTTATCAGATAAAGGAAACAATGTGCTATTTAAGCTTGTGTGTCTGACTTTTTCACTTAACCTTATGTTCTCAAGTTGTATCCATTTGCCTGTACATGCCTCAAGTTTATATTTCTTTATGGCAGAGTAGTACTCCATTCTATATGGATACCACATTTCCTTATCCATTATCCTGTTGATGGATGTATATACTATTTACAAGATCTAGCTATTACAAATCATGTTTCTATATAACCCTTAAAGATTTTACAAACCAGAAAACAGAAATTTATAGTTAAGGGGTTTCACAGTTAGTGATATGTCAGCAGTGGCTTTCAAACCCATATTTTCCCTATTATGAAACCGATTTTACTTAAAGAATATATACCTACTCCTGTACTGACTCCATGACAATGACTGCCTCTGATGAATGAAATTTTATTTATTGCTATATTTATTTACTGAACATATAAACACATGTATACAGATGTGCACAACTTCCCTAATCCTAATGTTTCAAAAACGCTTAAAGAGATGCCTCTTTTTTTTCCAAGTCTAGAATCACTATAACAGTTTCAGAATTATTTCATGATTGGCAGAAGAGATAATCAACATTAACTAAATGTAATTGGCTGAATTTTTGTGTCTTGACTTGAGGCCAATTACTACTCCTCAGTGGCTCTCCCAGTCAGCTGAAGTTTCACCTCGGACTTGCAAACCCAAGTATTCTGAATGACCTAGAGAGCTCCATGCCTCACACTTTAGTATCCCTTATGGGCTAGAATTAAGTGAAAATCTCCAATTGTGACCTTACCAAAGCTAAATAAAATGAAAGCAGAGAATAATGATGTCTGAGAATTGTAAGTCCATTAAAACCAAAATGGAGGATTCTTCAAAAAAATGCATATATTTTACTGTAGTAAAGGAGTGCTACTTTGCCTGGAGTAATTTAATCATGAAACTTTCTCTCCACTAGCCACCGCAGGAAAATCCAGAGAGACAAATAAAGATCTCTAACATGTCTCTCTTATCCAACATTATATGTCTATAGTACTAGATAGTAAAGTTTCCATGTATAAATATAAGATAATTTAGTTTCTAAACTAAACTAAAACTAAGGGAAAAACTTTCTTCACCTTAATTTATTTTTAGCATATTATGACTAGAAAGACATCTCCGTCTGTACCAGTAGTGATTTCTTGAGCCTTTTCTCCAGGATTCAAGGTTAAATCCTCCTTGTCTTCCTACCACATTTTAGCAGAACCTACAGGTTGAGAATCTCTCTTAATGTTGTCTCTACAAGTGTTGAAAACCGGTACACTATGCACAAATCTACCTGGCACAGTAACATGGTTTATCTTCCTGAGCTTTGCCTCAAGCATCCTCTTCTTTCATACATTTGGACATTTTCCTATTTATTTTACCTTGGAGAATTTTGGTAGATGATAGTTTTAAAGGGACTTGTTTTTAATCTGTGTTGTTCAATTTATGTGCACACAGCTGTTTGCAGTAGCCCCACGTTATCTTTTAATGTCTGTGCTGTATGGAGTGTTGCCTTCTGTGTCACTTTCTCATGGGTAAGTTACGTCTCCTCCCCATCGGAGTACCAGATAGGTGTCCATGTAAGTGTTCTTTCCAATGGAGGAGTTCTCATATTCATTCTTTTTTCCTGTGTTCAGTTTCACTGATCTCTTATTTCATTGCTTCCTTCCTTCAGCTTGCTTTGAGTTTATTTTGCTCTTCTTTTTTTTTTTCTAGTTTCTTTAGATGGAAGCTTACATTATTGATGTGAGACTTTATTTCCTAGTATGAGGTGGATTGTGAAATATAGTGGATACTTAAATTTCTTAACAAAAATATTACAGGAGAAAACACACGGCTGTTAGCCCTCCTCAGAACACTTTCTTGCAGCTCGAACGCACCTTATCCCGCTGTTTTTGCTACTTCCTTGGCAGTCCTCTCGTGTGTCTTTAGGTGTTCTGTCATGGCTGCCTCTGGGACCTGAGTCTATTCAAATCCATTCTGTTCGTGCTCTGAATCTGTTCAAAGCCATTCTATTAAGGGTCATTTTGAGTTTGAGGAACAGCCAGAAGTTGCACGGTGTCAGACCTGGTGAATGGGGTGGATTAAGATACACCACAAAATTCTTACGGGCCTGCACTTCCTCGGATGGCACTCAGCAGCAGCACTCACTGTATTTTTTATCACATCTCCCGAAGACATGAAAGAGGGCTCCAGGCCTCCTTCAGTAAGTGCTAGGCGGGATGAAGTAAGATTAGTCACTATTCATTTTCGTGTGTTCGTTTTCTATCCTGTCACTTTGCTGCATTTGTTTATTAGCTCTAGGAGTCTTCTGCTGGGGTTTGGCGGGGTATATGTAAAACATCGTATCATCCACAAAACGGCAATTTCACTTCCTCCTTTCCACTCATATCCCCTTTGTTTCTTTCTCCTCCCTGATTATTCTGGCTAAAGGTTTAGGTACAATGTTGAACAGGAAGGGAGAAAGTTGGCTCCCTTATCTTATTTCTGATTTTGGAGGGAAAGCTTTCAGTTTTTAACCATTTAATGTGATGTTGGCTATGGGATTTTCATAATGGCTTTTCAGCAATTTGAAGTAAATTCCTTTTATACTTATATTCATTAGAGTTTTATCATAAATGGATGTTGGCTTTTGTCAAAGCCCTTTTCTGCATCTGTTGAGATGCTCATGTGATTTTCATCCTTATATCTATTTATGTGATGTATGACATTTATGGATTTACAGATGTGAATCACTCTGTAACTCTGGG
The DNA here is from genome assembly GCF_000276665.1 of Chinchilla lanigera. NCBI lineage: Eukaryota > Metazoa > Chordata > Mammalia > Rodentia > Chinchillidae > Chinchilla > Chinchilla lanigera. The sequence continues at coordinate 3,555,610 of NW_004955472.1, read as the reverse complement.
ATGAAACCAGCTGTCATCATGCATGATCTTTGTAAGATTTGCTGCATTCTGTTTGCAAGTAAATTGTTTATGATTTTTTGCAAGTATATTCGTTAAGGGTTTTGGTCTGTACTTTTCCTATACTGTTGAGTCCTTATCAGGTTTTGTTACCAGGTAATGCTGCCTTTGAGGAATGAGTTTGGTAGTGTTTCTTCCCTTTAATTTTCATGAAAAAGTTAGCAGTATGTTAACATTAGTTCTTCTGTGGAGTTCTGGTAAAATTAAGCAATGAACTCGTTGGTCCTGGGCTTGTTTTAGTTGGTATAATTTTCATTGCTATTTCAATTTCACTGCCTGTTATTGGTCTAACCAAAGCTTTTATATCTTTTTGGTTCAATATTGGTGTGTGACAATTTCATACGTGTATGGCAATTTATCATCTGTGTATGGCAATTTATCCATGCATTCTAGAGTCTACAATTGTTGGAATATAAATTTATGAAATAGTTTCTTACTCCTCTAGATTTTAGGGGCGTCTATTTTATTTTGTCTTTTTATTTCTAATTGCATTATGTGGATTATTTTCCTTCTTTTGATAAGTTTGGCTAAGGGTTTGTCAATCATAATTATTCTTCTAAAGAACCAACCCTGATTCATTGATCCTTTGCATTGATTTCTTTTGGGGGGTCTCAGTTTCATAGATTTCCATCCTAATTTTATCGTTTTATTCTTTCCATGGGTTTTGCATTTGGATTTGTCTTGTGTATGTATCTAGGACATTGAAATGTTTCATGGGTTGTTTATTTGGGGCTATTCATTTGTTTATCTAATGTAGGCATTCACAGCTATAAATTCTCTCCTAAAATTACTTTCATTATGGTCCACGGGTTTTAGTCTTTTATATTGGCATTGTCACTGAGTCTAAAAAATTTTAAATTCTGCCCTGATTTCTTCCTGCACCGATTATTCAAAAGCATAGTATGCAATCTACATGTGTGACGGTTCCTGTGATTTCTTTTGATGTTGATTGCTAGTTTCATTTCACTGTGATATGATAAGATGCAGGAGATTATTTCAATTTTTGTGTGTATAAAAACACACTTTATGATCGAACATATGACATATTTTGAAGACAGTTCCATAGGATGCTGAGAAAAATGTTTTCTGGTGCTGTTAGATCAAACACCATGTAGATCTCTGATAAGTCCATTCTTACAGTAGTTCATTCTTCTCTGATATTTCTTTATTGAATTTTGGTTTACCTGTCTATTTGGGAGACTGAGGGATTGAAATTCCCCACTATGATTATTTTGGTATTTTTCCATTCTTCTATGTGAGGGAGTTTGGGTTTTATGTCAATAAGCATGCCAATATTCAGTATACATATTTACAGTTGTTACTTCTTCCTTTTTAATTGTTTCCCTTGCCAGTATATATGATCATCCTTACCTCCTCTAATCAGTTGTGGCTTGAAGCCCACTGTTTCTGAAATGAGGATAGCTACTCTCGTTTGTTTTTGTGATCTGGCTGCAGGGAGCTTAGTCTGTGTATTTCTTCATGGATGAGATGTGTCTTTTGTAGGCTATAAATAGTTGGGCTTTATTTTTTGACTCAGTCTGCCAGTCTATGTTTTTCGATCAGGGGCTTAAGAGCATTTACACTGAGTATTCTTACTGAAAAGTATTTGCTGTTTTCTGTCATTATATGTAATATTTTTTTCACTGCCAATTCTTTTCCATTTTCCTTTTGTTTAACTATTCTCCCAGTTTGATGTATTTTTTCCTCGAGGCTCATGGTGATTTTGATCTTGCTGGCTCTGTTTATAATTTCTTCCAGTATTTTCTGAAATGTTGTTCTCATGGTGATAAATTTCTTTACATTCTTTTTGTCATGGAAAGTTTTGCCTGTCTGTCAATTCATAAGTATAACTTTGAAAACTATAATAATCTGTTGGCAAACTTTTTTAAGGCTTGTAAACTTCACTCCAAGATTTCCCAGCCTTTAAGTTTTGCGTTTAAAAAATCTGCTGTTTTTCAGACAGGCTTTCTTTTATTGACTACTGGACATTTTTCCCTAATCATTTTTTATATGCTCTCTCTGTTCTGAATTTCTGCGACTGTGACTATGACATGCCTTAGACAGGCTCTTCTCTGGTCATGTGTATTTGGTGTTCTCAGTGTCTCGTTTACCTGGTTATCCATTTCAATCTCTATATTTGGAAAGTTTTCGGCAGTGATTTTGGTGACTACATTTTTACACTTTTAGTTTCCTTTTTCTGCCCTTTCTTCTCACCCATAATTCCTAGGTTTGTTCTGGGGAGTCATCTAGGAGATCCTGGATCAAACTTTCATGATTTGCTGTTGATTTTAGAAGTATCACAAAGTGAGCAATCTACTGCATTACTTGCACTGCATTGTACTCCTACATTTTTGTGCTTTTTAAAAATTTTTTTTAGTTTTCTTAGGTTTTTTTCTGGTACCGGGAATTGAACTCACGATCTTGCACTTGTCAGGCAGGCTCTGTGCCACTGAGCTAAATCCCCAGCCCCACTCCTACATTTTTGCACTTATGTACTGATATTCTCTCATCTAATGGTCATATCTACTGGCATGCTTTTCAATTGTGTCCCCCTGGGCAGGATTTATATTTGTTTTCTTTTCATAACCTTTAATACATCCCTAAAGTCACCATTCATATATATCATTCTGTTAAATTTAATCAGCTGTTTCTTTTGTTAAGCCCATAGACAGCCTCTTTTTCTTAGTACATGATTGTGATAATAACGAATACATCCAATACGGGTAGCTGCTACACGTACGTGGCACATATTCTTTTTACGTCCCCTACACACACACACACACACACACACACCTCTTGATCTGCTTCCCATCTGCAAATAATCTCTATTTCTTTATCCTATTGTCTATATTTTATTAATGAAATCCATCATCTGGTATTTGCATGCTTTTTAAGCTCATTGAACATCTTGATGATTCCCTCACACCTTTTTGTGTCTTCTCTCTCTCTTTAAACATGTTAACTGTTTGGTTTTTGGGCTCTTTGCCTGAAACTCCCTCCACTTCAGTGCACATGAGATCAGCCTTTGGAAGCTATTAATTTTTGGAGGCATCTTATTGACATATTTCCTCATAATTCTTGTTTTCATGCTAAATATTGTAGATCAGTTGAGCTAGAAATCTCTGTCAGGATAACAGACACCACTTTTGTGAGAGGGTCTCTCCCTTGATGTCCTTGGCTATAGGTGTCACTCAGCACACAGATGCATACTTCACGTAGTCAGCGCATGAGCATTGGTCGCTGGCGCTGAATTGCTACTGGAAAAACCAATATTAAAAGAACCAGTCAATTCTTGGTATATAATTTAGAGCTTGCTTAGCAAGTTTTCAAGAGTTTTCAACTCCTTCGATAACCCAGAAATTTGGTGGATTAGTAATGGGAGAGAAAAGGATGGGTAATTGGGGAAAATGAAAGAAAAAAAAATAGGTTTAAAAATAAATAAAACAAAAAAAAATGAGAAAATGGAGAGCAAAAAGAAATGGAAGCTGTTGAAAGAGAGAAAGTAGTTTGGGATGATATTATTTTTATACCCAGAAAGAAGAGGGAAGGGAGAGGCAGTTTAAAAGGACATATGTGGGGGCAGATGGAAAGAAAAGGGAGGGATTTTAGGTAGAAAATAGGGCAGTCTTTATGGATACTCTATGCAGTTCATAAATTAGCAGAAACCCTGTTCAAAGATGTAAACAACAACCTTTGGGAAACGAGACCCTGACAGGTCAATGCAAGAAATAAAAAGAATAGTTAGCACTCATACACAGCTGCTAATAAATGCATGGCCCTCATGTACACTCCGAAAGAGAAATAAAGGGAATGCTAAGTTTGTGGAATCGTTTTTATACACAAGCAGAGGAGAAGGGTGGGGAGACTGTGAAGGTGTGAAGGGAAGAGAGGGAGGAGAATGGGAAGGAGGATGGTAAGTAGACCCTAACAGGAGATTGAGTCTAATTAGTGACCTAAAGAAAACAAAGCTTAGAAATCCCACAACATAACACTTGGTGAGGAGACACGTCATGTGACATGTTTAGAGAGCACAGCACTTAGATTAATCTTAATAATTTGTGTAAAAAAGAGTGGAATTGATAGAAAGGGATGAAAATATATATAAAATTTTAAAATATGTACAAGGGGGAAGGGCCAAGAGACAGCGGAAGGTATAAGGGGAAAATAACAAAGGTGGGAAAAGGGTGAGCTTGCAGATGTCAGATTGTCAAGACAGCTTAGGTAAGACTGAGAAACAGTCTCTGAGATGGGTATATGTGTCTTACCTTCATGGAATGATTTAAAAGCAGCAGTAAGAAATTTATATGCAGAAGTATAACCATGTACACATCTATGTACAACGGCCTTCCACTCCAAAACTCAAGCAAGAAAGCAGCAGAGAGAGCGCGTGCGAGAGCACGCGGCGCGGAAGCCCTGGGGCTCTCTGGCCCGGTGGCTTGCCCCGGCTCCTCCCACTGACAGGTGGCAGCCGCAGGTCCTGGTTAAGCCTCCGCCGCGGGTGCTGCTTTCTCTGCACAGCTCCCTGCTCTCAGCTTCCTGCCTTGCGTTTGCAGTTAGGGCGCAGTGCAGCCCGGCCGTTCTCAGACTGGCGACCTCAGGGCCCCTTGCGGGCAGGGAAAAGGTAGTGTCACTGCCACTGCACCCTGTCTGACGGCGTGTGCTTTGTCCCCTTCAACCGTGGGTCAGAGCACTTCTCCTCATTTCAGTCTGACCTCGTGTTAGTGCTCCTTGGGGGAAGCCAGCAAATGTCATCCGCGGGTGACGATCCGCATGATGTTCTCCAGCCCCAGTGACCCTGCAGCCCATTTGTTCTGCTTCAGAGGGGCCTTTTCCAGTCCACTAACACCAGCGTGCAGGGCTCAGCTGAAGGATGCCCGCTGCGTGTGCTTCAGGGGTGCTTGGGACGATGGCAGGGAGCTGGCCGGCGTGCACAGCGCAGGAGCACTGCGGCGGGGAGAGACGAGGGAAGGCCACCACCTACCACACTGCAAGCCCCTCGAGTTCCACTGTCTCGAGGATCGCTCAGGGTCTGCTTCCAGGTCCCGAGTCAGGCTCTCGCCCTTTGTGCCTCTGGGTCACCGGGGCTTGCTGATTCTAACTCTGTCGGTGCGCTCTGAATGCCCGACTTGGGCTTTCCTCCTTGTTCTGCTATAAACGTCTTTCCGCTCTGGCTCTGTCTCCCACGGCACGGGGAGGGTTACATTTACACATTTACTCCTTGGTTAAATCTACACCTTTTTTATTTTTGGCATTGTTGTAAATGGGATGACATTGTTAATTACTTTTTGAGATAATTATTACTATGTACAAATGCTACTAGGTTTTTTATGTGTTTGATTTCTGATGCTGAAACTTTACCACCTGTAGTCTGGCATCCACGGCTGCGCTCATCTGCTCCCCGCGGGGCATCCGAAGTCCCCCAGGATATCTGTTTGTCAGGCTAAACCTGGTGCCAGGTGGAGGTCTGGCCTTGCTCCTTACCCTACACCCTCTGTTACGGACTTTTGTTTGATGGGCTTCTCCTTCAATTGCCTCCCCGTGTTCGGGTTGTTCACCCGTGTATGCCAGTGCCGTACCTGGGGACCCTGGTGAGGGTCGTCTCAGACTCGTGAGCACTGTAGCTTGTAGTCTACCTTGACGCTCCAAACTTGCAGTGAATTTCTCATGGGCACCATGTGGCTGGCTCATGGTTTACTTTCCGTCATTTCTGACAATATCTAACTTTTTACTGATGTTGTTAGATATCTTGTATTTAATGTGATTGATATGTTTCAACACATCTAAAATTTTATTATTTGTTATCTTTCTTTTCCTCTGTTTTAAATTCTATTTCTCTTTTTGGAATTTTCTTGACTATTTGAAGATTCCTATTAAAAAGTACTCCTTTCATGCTCTTATTTTTTTACTATGTTTCAATGTATTTTAATGATTCTCTAAAGCATTAAAATTTATCATTTTACATCAATTTCAAATTAATAATGACCCAATTCAAAGTAAATATAGAAAACTAACCTCCATAGAAGTGTTTTATTTATCAGTGCCATGCTGTTTTGATTACAGCAGCTTTGTAGTATAATTTAAAGTCCAGGCTTGTGGTGCTTCTTGCTGTGCTTTTGTTGCCCAGATTGTTTATGCTGTTCTATGTCTCTTCTGGTTCCAAATAAAGTGTTTTAATTTCCTCCCATTGCTTTGTCATGTGTGTTACATCCTGCATAAATTAGCCTACCCAGAAGAAGACACAATAAATAGAACCACCCATAAAATCCACAAGGAATGACAAATCATACCATTTCCAGCAACATGGATGGAACTAGTAATCATTATTTCAAGTGAAATATGCTAGGTACAGAAAGACATACTGCCTGATCTCACTCATATGTGGAATCTAAAAAGCTAATTTCGTAGAAGTTAAGAGTAGGATGGTGCTTGCCAGAGCTCAGGAAGAGTAAGATGAAAGGGGGAAGGGTAGGAGGAAGGTGGGCTGGGGAGAGCTTGATCAGTGATGCTAAGCTACAGATAGGACCAGGAAGTTCTGGTGTGCTATTACCCAGTCATATGGCTGTTAATAACAATAATGTAACGTATATTCACAAGAGCTAAACAAAGCTACAAGAAAAGATTTTAGATATTTTCACCATAAAGAAACAAAAAATGTTTGAGGACAAAGATATTGTTTGTTGTTGTAGTTGCTGTTGTTGCTTTTTTTTTTTCTTGATGCAGGGTCTCACCATGTAGTTCAAGCTGGACTTGAACTCACTATGTAGCACAGGCTGACCTCAAACTCATGGCAATCCTCCTGCCTTGGCCTCCTGACTGCTGGGATTACAGGAATGTGTTGCCATACCCATCTTGAGGACATAGGTATGTTTACTCTCATTTGAACATTATACAGTGTATACGTGTATTGAAACATCACCTACTGCCCCATTAATGTGTATAAATTTTGTGTATTAATTTTAATAAGGGGAAAACAATACATAAAAACTATGTCAATATATATCATAATCAAATTACTGTAAACAAAATGCAACCCATTCACCAAATAAAGCTCATGAAAGAAACCAGAGAAAAGCGAACACTGAAGGCATGGGAATAACATGACTGGCAATGGACTAACCAGACATTAGGGAGGACACTATTTAAGTAGTAGGACAATATTTTTTAAAAAGCTTAAAGAGAAAGAATTGTCAACTCAGAATTCTACATGGAACAAAACTAACCCCTAAGAATAAAAGTGAAATAAAGGCATTCTCAGGTGAAGAAAACTAAGATACTTCATCACCACCAGCACAGTTGTTCTAAAATAAATAGAAGAGAAAGTTGTTTATGTATGAGGGAAATTATATCAGAAGGAAATTTTGAACTTAAGAAATAAAAGAAGAGCAAGTAAACTAGTGAATATATTTTTCCTCTTAAAATATACCTGATGGCTGAAAGACTAATAAAAACATTGTCTGCTGGTTTTTATCTCCCAGGATCATTGAGGTATAATTAATAAAAATTGCACACATTTACAGTGTATGCCATGATATTTTGGTATACGTATACATTGTGAAATGATTGCTGCAATGAAGCCAATTAATATATCCATAACATCACATAGTTTCCTTTGATTTTGTTTGGTGAGAAAATTTAAGATCAACTCCTTCATTAAATTTAAAATACGTGACAAAACATCATTAGGTATCATCACCATGCTGTACATTAAATTCTCTAGAATTTATCCATCAATCTTAATGGAAACTTTGTTTCTTTGACCTACGTATTTGGATTTCCTCCACATTCCAAGTCCCATACTTCCACTACTATCTACTACTATGAATTTGAATTTTTTAGATTCCCAAAATAAATTAATAATGCAGTGTTGATGTTCCTGTGTCTAACTTATTTGATTTAGCATTCATCAGTATCATTGCAAATGATAAAACTTCTATATTTTTAAAACTACAAAATTCATGTGTGTATGTATGTGTGCAGGTATCACATTTTTTATTCATTCTGAATGAAACAAGTTGATTCTGTCTTGGTTATTGTAAATCATGCTCCCATTAATATACAATTACAATGTTGACAAGCATTTTTCCTATATTTTCTCCTAGTCATTTTATGGCTTCAAATCTTATATTTAAGTCTTTAATACGTATTGATGTTTTCATATGGTTTGAGGTAAGCTTTAGTCTCATTCTTCTGCATGGACCAGTTTTTGAAGAAATGCTATTTCCCCATTGTGTGCTCTTGACAACATTTTAAAAAGCAAATTGGCCATAGAGTGGGTTTATCTCTGTGTTCTCTATCCTGTTCCTTTTTTATGGTTTTTATGCCACTGTCATGATGTTTTGATTACTAAAGTTTTGCAGTATATTTAGAAATTGGGGAGTATAATCAGGGTCCTTTATCTTTCATAAATATTTTAGGATTACTTTTCTCCTTGAAATTTTGATAGGTTTTGCAATGAATCTTTAAACTACACTCAGTGCTATGGACATTTTGGTAATATTAATTCCCAAAACCCATGAAGATGAGTTTCCTTTCCATTTGTTTCTTTTTTTCTATTTCTTTTCATCAATATTTAAATATTTTAGTGTACTGGTCTTTTGCCCCCTTGGTTAAATTTACACCTTTTTTATTTTTGACATTATTGTAAATGGGATTACATTATTAATTACTTTCTGAGATAATTATTACTATCTACAAATGCTACTAGGTTTTCCATATGTTTGATTTCTGATGCTGAAACTTTACTAAATTTGTCAGTTCCAATCATTTTTCCATGGAGTTGTTAGGACTTCCTGTGTATAAAATCACATCTTACACAAACACAGTTTCTCTTCTTCCATTCCTGAAAGGACCCTTTTGTTTGCTTCTGTAGTGTGATTTCTCTGGTGAGGACTTCCATTACTGTGTTCTAGAGAAGAAATGAGAGTGGGCAACCTTGTCTTATTCTTTATCTGAGAGAAACAGCTTTCACCTTTTTACCACTGAGTCTGATAAGGACTGTATTGTATTTGACTTAGGATTATTCTATATTTAATGTTGAGAGTTTCATCATGAAAGCTTGTTGAATTTTGCCATGGGATTCTCTGCCTCTACTGAGATCATTTTTATCATGCCTTCTGTTAATAGTGCATCTTATTTATCGTGTATGTTAAACCATCCTTGTATTTCTGGGTAAGTCCCACTCAATCATATTTTCTAAAATGCCACTGAATGCACTTTGCTAATATTTTTAATTAAAAATTTAACAGAAAAATCCACCCCAACATATTAATTATAAAGAATATGGCGTTATACCTCAATTTTAAAAGGGATCTCGCTCCCACCTCACCTCAGATCACAGTCCCTGTGCCAGAGAAAATTATTTCTCACCCTCAAAGCTTTAAGAATCTCCTGTTTTGGGCACCCATGACTATCCAGCTGCCATGCACCTTTGAAACTGAGACATAACCGGAACCTGGAATGAGAAACAAACTCAAAAAACTGAGGGTTTCCATAATGTTTGAGGAAGGGTTTCCATTCCCACTTCAGTGAAAAAGAAAGAGGTATTTCTGCAGGGCTCTTGTCCATTCATAGTGTATAGTTCCAATTCCACTGTGTTTGAGTGTAGACCAGGATACAGTAAGTCCTCACATACGAATGAGTTCCATTCTGGGAGAACTTTCGTAAGCCAGATTCATTCCTAACCCAACAAAGTGAGTCTTGTAATGTACACCCGTTGATCTTACATAGGACACCTGTGAAAGTTTGCAGTTCAACTGTTCATTAGTCAAGGATTTACTTCATATGGAAGAAAAAGAAAAACACAGAGGTGTTGGAAAAAGAAGGAAAAGAAACAAAGGTACAAGCTCAATGGTCAGGTTTATTTCAGAACAAGCCTGAGAGGGACTGTCCTGGCACTTTGACCAATGTTGCTGCTCTTGTACAGACCATCAGGTCTTCATAGGCTCGGGAGCATAGAGCGGGCCTGTGAAAGAGGAAGGTCAACATGGAACTTTCAAGGGTGAGAGTTCAGTGAAGAGGAGTTGTGGCTACCCTCCGGGGACCAGGCTGGAGAACAAACAGGGAGTAGTAGTTGCTTATGAAGAGAAGGCTGAATGATAACGGGACACAGCTATGCTGTGTTCGCTGGGCCCTATTAACCCGTGACTACACATCTTTAGCAGGCATAGTGGGGTGAAGAGGTTTACAGCGCTCTCTGTTCAGTCAAGAATGGCTGTGGTTGGATTCCTTCAACATGAAGTCACCACTGGGTTGTTAATATCTTAAGTCTAGGTTTCTTACCCGTTTTGCCGGCTATAATTTACTGTTGGAAGTCCTCAGACTGTGCCCCTCTGCATTAGGTCTAGATTTTTATTTGCAGTTTGTGTGAGAGAAAAGAGGATGTGTACATTTGCCACGTTTCCTAAAGCTGAACTCTTTGTTTTTTTAAAATTAGTTTGGTTTTTATAGTTCAATGTTCAAAGTTATTTGATCTTCTCTGATAGGTTCTTTGTCATGGCATTCAACTGCCCTTTTTTGTATATAATGTAGCTTTGTCTCTAAAGATTTCAATTACAGGGTTATAATTGAGGCTTTCAAATAGGACGTCCCATGTTTTACTTGTTTGGATTCCTTTTGTTTTGGAGATTTTCCTTCAGTGTTAGGTGGTTCCTGGTTATCCACTTTCCTTTGCTAAAATTTATGAACCGCAAGTTTATGTGAATGGAAAGAATTTCATAAGAGTGACTAAAGAGAAAATTGACCGGTTTTTTGGCGGTTAACTTAGATGTAAATATGTAAAAATCTTTCAACTCACCCACACCTAGATGTGGAGTGGAGCCAGAGTATTCCTGTCTTCTAAAAGCTGGGTGGTTGAGAGCATCCAAGGGTCCACCTTTCCATGTGAAGGCATCTAGACTGCCACACTCCTCTAAAATTCTGCCATGCACCATGGAGTGTGCCCTGCAGACTTTTAGATGTTCCTGTCTTTGGGCATTGGCTTCTTTCTCTCCCTTTTTGATGTCATTTTTCAAGAACTTCTCTGTGTCAATCTCTCGACAGAGCAAAAATTTGAGTTCCCTGGCTAAGAGTGAGGTATGGATAGAAAAGAGTAATTACCTGGCTTTTCAAATAAGAAAGATAGAGGATTCCACCTCCTTCTTACATCGTTTTCAACCAGTTCCCTCTTGGATCCTACCCCACTGCAAAAGTATTTTATGCCCCCAAGTCCGATGAGCATGCCCAGGAGTGAATTTTCTTACCTGTATTTAGGCTTCCTGTCTGGAGGCACCTTGGTTTATGCACCTTGATAAATCAGTTATGTCACTCCATGCAGCCTCCTGCTCTGGGTAGGTTTTTATACGCTGCAATTTATTTCCTTCTATTTCTGTCTTTGTGAATTTAAAGCCTCCCTTTCATTCATGTAGGATCACTTATTATATTCTTGGAAGAGAGAGGAGATAAGCAAGATTTTTCAATATTCTGTGTTTAACTGGAAGTTAAAAGTATTGCTTTTTTTAGAGGTAACAGAGCTGATACAGGCTAACAAAATGCTTTGATCCCTAGTATTAAAATTCATCTTTTCAAGTTAGGTTATGCAATTAAAACAATAATGATGAAACATCCCACTCACATTCTTGAAAGAGGCTCAGGAAGTAAGTAAGTCACTGAAAGGTAAATCCCACGTTATTTGAGGTAATAGTCTTATGGGGAAGCCATTCTGTTTCAGCTGATAAAGTATGTGAGAATGAATACACGAAAGGAATGAGTTATGGTTACAGAGCAGATTGCTGAAATTTGCATATCCTTTTGTTTGAAAGTTACCTTTGTACTCAGCTTGACCCACTGGACTTTATTTTGTATAAAAGCCTTGGCAGGGACCCAGCACAGGTAATTTCTGCTCTACGAGTGGTAATTTCTATCACATTCGTCATCCTCTGCCTTATCCATGAGAAGAATGCCTTGTGAGAGAATGATGGCCCACAACCAAGAGAAAAAAGGAGAGGGAGCTAGGAGCAAACCCAGTGATCACATTATGTGGATTAGACAAGGCAAGAAGACAGCATTCTTTAGGCACTTGTTGTTTTCAGGTGTTTCTACAAATAACACTAGAAGTAATGCCAACTTTGTGACAGATGTTGATGGTAACTTCTAGTTACTAAACCCTCCCAATTCTCTCAGTCTATTAACATGTAAATAGAGTTGTGTAACCTGTTTGCGACGATTTGAACAAAACATTTCACTTCCAGTTACAAAGTAGGAGTGCTTGAAAGCTGTTCTCTAAGATGGATAACAGTGGAGGTCATGGACTTCAGCAGGGGAATTAACAAGTGCAGTGATGACTGTTGGGTTTACAGAACATTTACCTCTGGGATAAAACCTTGATTTTTATTTTCAAGGATATCCAGAAGTAGGCAAAGGTAAAGCAATTTTTCACAGAGGAATTGCACTGAGATAGAACAATGGGACCACTTACGAGGTGCCCTTAACCATTTTGCATAAAGGGAATGCTGAAAAGGCTCTGTTCATTCATTTATGATGTCATTATAAAACACCTTGCAAACCAAGGTTCATGAATGTAAATTGCTGGGGAAGCAATTGACATAATTAATGGAGGAGAAAATGTTCTTTCAAAAATGTTTTTACAGTCACTGCTTGGATATAGCATTCTGTAACACATAAATAGTGGTGCTCCAATTTGACTTGTATGTATTTTTCTTCTTACATATCTACTGAGTTTATTATTCATATAAAGTGTCTGCAGTTTATTATTCATATAAATGAATAATAAACTGCAGACACATTATCCTAGAACAATACTATGTGCATGACATCAGAAATACCTGTCATTTATAGATTTGGATCCTACTTTTGTATACACCTCATATTCAGAATTTCTTAATATTATTAAAGTAAATTTCTAGGCATAAGAAACACAATTTAAGATATGACAAAAGAGGTGTTTTGTTTTGCAAGTGTTTGTACATTTTATCTAATTTTTATAGTTAATGGCAACCGTGATAGCTAGCTGTTGTGTTGCCTTGAGTGAGAAAAGCCCAGCTGTCTGGTTTAGCATCACTCTGGGTAGAGATAATGGATTTCCTGAAGAAGGAGGCCCCACCCTGGGCGTGGGTGGCACCAACCAATAGGCTTGTAGCCTGGCTGGAATAAAACTGGAAAGCAGGAAGTTGTCCTGTTTCAGCCAGGTATTTTTTCTCATCAATGAGAACATAAATAAGATAGTAACTATATAAAAAATGACTACAGAGAACTATAGCAAATTCTGGAAATCATCTCTGTAGAGGTTTGAAGTATGTTAGCAGTTATTATTAAAAATAATCAGCTCTAGTTGATAATTTGTTTTATCCTACATAATAGCTACAGGAATACTCTCTATAACTAATACTTCCCATTGGTTATATGATTAAACCTATAATTAAAGCTAAATTGGTTTTGTAATATGTCTATCAATTTTATATTTGAAAATATTAGAGTTGAAGAATGTAGCTAATGATAGTACTTACCTTATTGGGTTATTACAACATGCTATGGAGTTAGTTCATGCAAAAGGCTTAGCACTATGCTTGAAATATAGTAAATACTCAACAAATTATATTTATTATATTATTAAAGATAAAATTTTCAGTTAGAGTGATATTTATAGCTAAAGTTGAGTATAATTTTATGCACAATCCTTGAATATTTTTGGCATTTGCTCAATTTTTCTATATTTAGATTAATCCTTTAACATTCATTTCTGATCATCTGGAGTCATCTCTTTCACCTCAACAAACATTTCTTCCACATTTACACATACAGTGAATATAAATCCAAATATGCTCTATAATTATAACCCACTAGTCAAGTTTCATAAGTAAAAAATCAAAAATCACATGAAATCATCACCAGCTGAGCACACTAGAACTCTGCTATGAAAGCAGACCATTTTTTTTTCAAGTAAATGTGCAAGGTGAATAGTGTTTTAAAACACAATTTTGTTTTAGCATTTTTCTTTCATGTTCTCCATTAAGCAAATGTTAGAGGTACTTTTTGTTAATGTGAGATTCTCACACAGAAAAGCTTATAATAAATATCACCCAGCACAAAACCTAATTCAAAGATTTATTAGATGTTTTATCCCCACAAAACCAAACACAGAAGCAGAGTGATTCACACTTCTCACACTTTGTTTTTAGATGTATCACAGTGGTGAGCTCAGTGGAGACCAAATCCCTCAGGCCAAGGGCAGACTGAACTTGGAATACAAAATACCAGGGCATCACTGTCTCCATTACTTCAGATTCTCTGAGACCCGAGGTCAGTTCTCACTGGGATCGTCATTTCAGTACAAAACAAAAAAGGCGTGTTAAACTTCCTAGACCTCATTTTAGTATATTAAAGTATTATATTGAATGTGAAAGGATTTCTTTTGACCACGTGTTTATCTTATATATCTTATATTTACATCTTATACTTCCTTTATATAATGTTATAGAGTTCAGTGTCATATACAAGTGGCCATAAACCATGTGACCTTAGTTGTGAGAAATTTTTTAGTACGAGCTTCCAGGAAGAGGGAACATAGCTGGCACTAACACAAGGACCAACAGGCATTTGCAAATTTCAGGAACTTACTCCAAGCAACACAGGCCTGTGGGTCTTCTGGGGGTGTCTATTAAGTGTAAACCAGGGCATAGACATAAGCTGAGAGATGGAATCCATTCTCTAGAAAGAGATTCTGGTTCAGTGGGTTGGCATGATCTTGTCCAACCAAATTTCAGTTCTCTAATAGTTAGGTCTAAGAGAAGGAAGGAAAGCCCTTATTTCTATAGACTGAACTTGCATGACAGAGACTATTCACACACACAAACTCCCTAAGGACTCATGTCTCATACACAGGACTTAGGTATTTAGATCAATGAGCCTAATTCTATATGTTGCTAATTCAGTTGAATCAGTTCTACCTCTATTCCAACTGGAGTTGATCTCCTAATACAGCATCGGGCTCAGATTTAGCCAACTCCTCAGCTCATCCAGGCCACACCTACAGTGAAGACCTCTAATATCTCTAGCTGACCAGTGGAAGACTGATGGGTAGCCTAAGCAAAGCCTGAAAAAAGTCTGAATATTTAGGAATTTAGAAAATTCAGAGTTTCATTCAATGGCCTATAATCCAGGGTATTCCATCAAAAATTTGGTTCTCCCTCACCTAATCCTAATCTCACCATAACCCGAATCCTCTTTTGAATTAAGAGATTTCATAAATCAACTTCCTTAAATGACTTTATATTTCTTGTGTTGATACAATTTGAGAGAATTTAATCTGCTTCCCCATAGGGATCCTGCTCCTTATGCCAGCTTTGCTGAAAACGAGGTTGGTGACTCTCCTCTTCTTCCAGGGTCACTCTTAGGAGTGCACACCCACTCCTTCAGAAGCTCGATAATTAATTTATAGTGACTGAACGATAAAAAATTATGTCTACTTAAGTTTCCTCCGGGGTAGGCTCACCAAGTTGTCCTTTAATGTAGTTACCCTCGCTCTATAGAATCTAGTCACATTTTCAGAAAAGCAACATTCATAAATCCTAAAAGTCTTTCTTCCTCATTTATTTTCCCCAGAAGTTAGGCTTCTTTCACTCTGATAATGAGCAGTGTGCAACTTAAACTATGAAGATTCAAAACTCACGCACGTACACCTGCGGCCTCAAGTAACTTCCTCTTCCGGCTGGTGAAACTGCGGCTGCTGATTTTTGGCTGTATCCTCGTAGCATCCTTGTTTTATCCCTGGGCCTGGCAGCCTATGTGAATCCATGTTAAGTAAATGTATTTCTCGTCATTCCCATTATAGCTGATATTTGGCCAAAGGTAGATTTAGTTTTACCCTGATTAATCGTCAACTTCATAGTCTCTCACTTACTTGGTTTCTGCTAAAAATGAAAATTGTCAAGGGTTCTATGAGGAGAGAGAACATTTGGCTCTAGCCAGGCGGCATTTATCTGCAAGCATTTCTGGGAGCACACCCACAGGGATGCGAGAAGAAAGACCGGAATCTCTAAGGACCTATTTCTTATGATTCCTTTTAGCTCAGTTATTGTTCAGATTGGTACCTAAATTTGTATCTGTTTTCTTTCCTAATTTTCCACCCCCAAAAGCTTAAGCATCAGACTTCCAAAAACCCTGCTCTCACCCTTATTTTGATGTTGCTTGTAACTTGTGCAGGCCTCCATGGTGCTGCTTTGTTGCCTGGTGTGGGACTGGGAGCTAGGTGCCCGCCTCCGTTCAAACCTGGGGATACACTAGCTGTGCAAGATCTCACACTAGCTGTCGACACTTGACCTCTGATCGGTTTTTTCCTGGATAATCCTGCTGCATCTTCCACTCCTCAACTGACTCAGTGATGACTTAAATTATCTTGTTGCTCATTTGCTTTTCTCTTTGGTATTTTGTCCTCATTTCATGGCCTGCATAAGTTTTTATTTCTTCCCAATAGAACACTCTTTGACAAGAAATGGTACAGGGCAATCAGGGTGTCTCCCTTAATCTGTGAAAAACTGAGTTAGAATTCATGGAGCATTCCCCATGGAGATGTCTTTGTGTGTATAAGAAGCTAGTTAGTTCTCTTGCTTGCACAATTCTCTTCTCTTTGGAACACAGGTCGCTTAAACATGCAAAGGCAGCCTTCCTCTGCACTCTGCTGTAATTTGAAAACTGAGTCCTCTCGACCGAGTTCTTCCATACAAAGACAAAAGCTGTCAAATTAAGCAAAAGAAAAAAACAGAGCAATGAACTATTCAAAGGAAACTTGCTTCAGACCTAGTGAAAAAGGATGGTTGAAAATAAAGTAATAAGTCAGAACAAACTGCAAGTGCAAACATTATGAAAGGCAAGAATGTGAAATCGCAAGAAAGTTAGTTATAAAAGTAAATCAGCAAGCAGTGGAAAGATTGATGTTTTAAAATTAGACAGGCACCACTTATTTTTTATAACAGGCAAAACACAGGATAGATCTAGTAACAAAAATTTATATATATGGAAAACATACTAGAAATGTAAGAACAAATTGAGAAAAATCAAATTATATTATAAATTTAATAAAAGTATTTGAGGCTCAAACATTGAAATCAAATAAGAAAACTGAGAAAGTAAATATGTTTTTTTACTTTAAAAATAAAAGGAGGAAAACATTAACAGACAACCTTTTACAAAATAGCAAAAGAACAGTACAGACAATAAGAGTTGCAAACAAAGTGGTAGGGAGGGGCTGGGGATTTAGCTCAGCGGCAAAAGCGCCTGCCTGGCAAGCGCAAGGTCGTGAGTTCGGTTCCTGGTACCGGAGAAAAACCAAAAAAAAACAAAGTGGTAGGGAATTAACAATGCTTCTTGTATAACATATAGATATCTTCAAAGCGGTTTCTCATGAAAACAGATATAGACATGCAATATTGATCAATCAAGGACTCATTAACAGTTTCTTTCAGCAAAGAAATACAAGACAGTAGATCAACTATGTTAACTATCCTGTATATACATACATACAAAATTTCTCCTTCTTTCCCTTCTCTTTTCCCACATCCCAGTTGCCCTTTACCCTTGAGCATTTTCCTATCATTTCACAATGACATGATTAATTTTTTCACCTAATTGGCAAAAGGGTACCATGGTGTTGGTCCACAACAGCACAATTACAGAACTGAGTTCCTGGAAACCTTAGCTCTAGATAAGATGGCTTCTGAAGGAACAAAAGAAATAGCTATGGGGGAAAAATAGACATTTCCATGACTACACCCACCTCTGAAAAATAATCAGTCGTAAGTCATGATATGTTGGCATTTTTCACATGGTGCTCTAAATCGCAAAGAGGAAAGCCCAGCTAGGTCAAAGTAGAGCAGATTCCTGAACTGTGATTAGAAAATGTAATCTTTAATAGAGATGAGATAAAGACACATTTATAGTCTCATCCCTTCAGTTATGCTAACCTTGTACAGTAAACAGAAACTCTGAAAGTACCCGCAATGCAACTGAAATTTGTTGAACATAATTTTAGTGTTTTACCATTTTTGGTGAAAATGATTTATGTTGTATTTAAGTAACTTACAGGACTCTTTTATTCCCATTTTTATAAAGAATAAAGAATGTCTATTAACTTGATAAAATGATAGCATTTCTGATATAATCAAACTTCTACTTATTTTATGTATTTATTTGATTATAATGAATTACCTTTATACTTCTGGAATAAATTATCTATATTTTTCTTTTGATGTAACACTAGATTTACTTTGTAATATTTAATTTGATAGTTTGTACTGTTTAAAAAATAGGTACTTTTCCCTTTTCCTTTCTTTTTAAGTCAGGTTCTGACATTAGAACGATGCCGATTTAATGGTGACAGTAAAGGTCTTTGTTTGCTTAGTCCAGGAATAATTCAAATATGAAATCATCTGTTTCATATCCATGATTTTACTCTCTCCTATCTTAGGGCTCAGGACAGCTCCACTGTGTTCTGTTTTCTTCACTTTGCTTCTTTTCGTTCTAGGTTTTCTGAAGGGATTGAG
Source organism: Chinchilla lanigera (assembly GCF_000276665.1). NCBI lineage: Eukaryota > Metazoa > Chordata > Mammalia > Rodentia > Chinchillidae > Chinchilla > Chinchilla lanigera. The sequence goes on along the minus strand of NW_004955472.1, from coordinate 3,537,023 downwards.
CTTTAGCTGTTTGTATTCAAAAATTAGTTGAAGATGAGTTTCTCCTCAAGCGGAAACACGCAACCATGCACTCTTTTGTTGGTGTGGGGAGGGGAACAGGCTGTTTCATGGGTATGTCCTATGAGACAGCCTGGTGGCCATGCCCTACATTTCTTACGTGTGTTACACGGGCGGCAAAGCTGTCTCTGATACTCCTACCTTTGGCAGTGCCTGTCAGCAAGGAGCACGACAGGATGTCACTGAGGATAAGCCTATGCTACATAATCAGAATGTCCTTCCTTCCCCCCACTTGACCCTGAAGAGGCGAGGGTCTCCCTATCTGAAGGTATCTTTCTATACCCCACCTGTATGGTAGGTGTGGGGGCACAGGAATAAAAGAAAAGATAATAGAAATTTGTTCTGGTAGCTCACAGGTCTGTAATGTGCCCCTCATCTTTGTGTCGTGGGAGGAGACCGCAGTCCCCCCACAGAACAACACCCTGAGAAGGTGCTCCTAACGGGAAGAGCAGTGCTTTCTTTCCTTGGGAAACCAAACATCCGATGTGCCCATTTGGTTCACCGTTTAATTCATCCTCAAATTTGAAATAGAAACCCACAGCTACATCAAATGGGAAAACTGTTTACCGTAGTAACTTCACAGGTTTCTGCAGTTCAGGTCATATGATGTGGCCATTTTAAGAGCAATCCTTACACAAGGAAATCAGAGCCCTGAAGACATCACAGGAGAGCCTCTGGCTGAAGTCCCAATAGGGAGCTAATGCACCATACAAAGTTGTAAAGACGGGCAGCTACACAATTGGTGGAATACAATACAAATGAAAATGTAGGTCCCCGGCTAGGGGCAAGACACAGTCAGGGTCTTCTTTGTACCACTTACACAAGCCACACCAATGAGCAGCCCCAGGGCAGTCTGTTCTCTGCAAAGAGGGCAGATACAAGACCCCTGACAAGCCACCTGATTATCGCACAATTGCAATGGTACAGTTGCTGGCATTGTGCTCTGCCCTGACACACCACAGACTATTTTCAAACCTAACCCTGCCCACATCAACAACCAGGTCTCTTGGCAGAGTGCAAGCCTCCCCTCACCAGGGTTACCTGATACCAGAACTGAATGGGGAAAGGGAGGCCAAGGACACCCTTGGGAACTGGGGTGGGGGCAGGTGGCTGATAGTTTTCTGAGGGCCAGCTGCATGAGGCAAGACCATATGTGATAATAAGCCCTCTCTTTTGCACGGTGGACTTCAGTTAAAAAATACATATTCAAAGATAAAGTTACAACAAATTTCAAGATGGCAGTCACAGAGCATTAAACCTGAGGCATGGAGCCCTGTGTGGCTTTCCAGGCTGTGCACACTGACTGTAAAACGCGACTGAGACAAAACACCCCACACCCAAATTAAAGACGGAAAGGTTTACTTAGCTCATGGCTTGTGGAGGCTTCAGTCATAATTGGCTGGCTCCAAGGCAGGGTGGCATGGCAAAACGGCAATAGTTCAAGGCAGCAGCAGACAGTGACAGGGTGGGGCCAGTCTTTTCTCCTCCTTGTATTGTACGCAGGCTACCTGCCCCTGTCCATGAGTGCCCTCCTCTTGCACAAGACGAGGATGTTTACAAAGTGAGGACCCTGGGCCCCTGCTCAATCACTTAGTCAAACTGCTAAACTTCTCAAGTTGACACAGTGAACAACATCCTAGAGGTAAGTGCATGTCCTCTACACCCCAGGGTGCAGAACTGCGGACAGTTAGGCTGCTAGACTTCTCAAGTTGACACAATGCATCAACCATAACAATGGCAGTTTTCAGATTTGCAATGGAGGCATTGTTGTACAAGTGAAACCACCTTTGCCTGGGCTTAGAAGGCCTTGGGCCTGCTACTGCTTACTCAGTGACTGAGATGTTACCCATGACAGGACTATACCTCTCTGAAATTCAGTTCCCTCCCTGTAAAATGGGGAAATTTTCAAGTTCTGCTGCACTGTTGGAATCTCTAATTTGACATAAGGTGCAGAATCTGTGTTTTGACATATGGCTCTAGGTTGCTGCTATGCAAATTATGATGCATAGACCAGCAGTGCAACCCTGGGAGCAGGTTAGAAATGCAAAGCCTCAGGCTCCACCCAGGTGTACTAAAGCTGCATTTTAACAAGGTCCCTAGATGATTTGAGTAGAGTACAGTTTGAAAGCCACTGCTGTGGGTAATTTCCACGATTAGTCAGGTATGGGAGCCATCAAGGTAGACTATCTTTCAGGCTACATCTAGCAACTAAGATTATAATTTCTCACAACTAAACAGCAAAGACTGGTAGTGATCATATTGGAAAATTAGGTAAATTCATTAAGAAAAGACTTCTTTTTATTTATGTTTTGAGCCCTAAATATGTGTTTATTTGAATTGTTTCATTCTATCACAATTGCTGCTTGCTCATTAAATTAATTTAATTTTATACTATATCTAGGAACAAGAGGAAAGGATTTTACATCAATATTTTCACCAACCACTTCCTGTAATTTAATCATAGGGCTTCCCTTTAACTCAAAATAGATTCATTTCTTAAAATAATGATTTTTATAATGATTTTTAGCCGCTAGTTTTTCCAACTACAGACATTAGGTCTTCCTCAGCCTTGAGCTTCAAGATCAATAGTATACTCCTAAATCCAAAGCTACTTCATTAATGAGACTGACCCTTAAATTTATTCTCTATCACTTTTAGGTAAATATGCTGATTCCCATGGAAACTAGGTAGACGTCTCTGAGCAATTCCCTACACTATGCTGACATACTGGGAACACCTCAGACTGCCAGTGAAACTGACTAGAAGAACCTCAGCGCCCCACACATTCCTCTTGGCGAGCCCACAATTCATGTTTTCAACAGGAAAACTGAAAAGCAATTTAAATTTTTCCTGCATGCAGTTTATGTTGACTTAAAGAGCAAAATATCCTTGCACATTACACTGATAAAGGCATGAGATGATGAATTTTCATGTTATGAGGACCTTCATTCTTAATTTTTTTAATTCTGAAGGTTCTTGGCATCTGGAATATTTCTCAAGATGGAAGGGCATGAAACAGTGTGGTAAGTAGCATCACTCTGCATGAATTATTGGCTCAACTTCCAGGGAATATATTGGCAGGCTGGCAATGATAACATGGAATTTGTTCTTTTTTCCTGGCTCATTTTTAAAGCATCTGCTGAGAAGATTTCATATCCAACATAAGGGAACATAGCCCAGAATTCTTTTAAAACCTTGAGACCAATGCTAAATCAGACGTAGAAGTAAAATATCACATGGTGACTCTTACATAAGAAACTCAGAATATAAATAATTTAAAGAGCAAAATGTACCATTTCTGTTGTTTCCGTGTGGTTTTGATTTTGTCTTCATTGTTGTTGTGTCATTTTTTTATTTTTAAAAGAAAAGAAAAATAAATGATAGGTGACAGGAAACAAAAAGGCAGCCTGCGTGGAGGCACGAACAGAGGAAGGGAACCCCGAGAAGGAGGTTTCAAGAAAGAGGGAAGGAAAGGAAAGGCGGAGTAAAAATGCCTCGGGTGATTTTCTACACATCCCAAGGTGAATGTAATCACTAATTATTGCAAGCACACCAATAAAATAAAGAAAATTTCCAGCTGCAGACACATTTTAGAACGTGTGCACTGTGTTGAGCGGCGCTCCCTCTCTGCACCGCGAAGTGAGCTCGCTGCGTACAGAGGAGTGAGGGTGTGGGAGGAAGCTCCAGAAGAGCAGAAAGCCCTTTGACTACGGCTCGTGAGGAGACGCTGGTGGGTTACCGCAAGAGCACGAAGCCGTCTTTCCACTCTGCCGGAAAGCGAGAGTGTGAGCAGGGCCAGCCTCCCCCAGGTAACAGAGGTCTGCCCTCCTTCGCCCCTCTGTGTTAGACCCCTCGGACGCACGAGAGATACAGGGAGCGCGGAAGAGCACAAAAATGGGTTATGGGTCAGGTCTTGAAATGGAAACCCATGCAGTCAGAATTCTCAGTTGAACACCAGACTGGTAGGGGTACATTTCTAGAATTTCCAGCACTTACACACCTGGATTTATGGTATGTAGGCCTCTGGCTACATGTGTGCCCTCAGAAAAGCAAGTACAAGAGATTTCTGTGGGAGTCTATGGCTCTGATATATAGATTTGTAAAAATTACTAACTGAGCTGAACCTCCAAGTCTCCCACACGGACATTTCTCTGGCTTTTCCCAAAACTGGGAAATTTTACCAGGAGCTGGTCAATTCAATTTCCTAAAATAAATCCCTTTCTTCCAAATTCCTGCTGACTCCATGGTCCTGAATGAGCGCTTGCCGGTTCACGGACTGGCCCCTCTGCTGCTTCTGCTCATTCTTTAATGATTTCCTTATTGTTTCTGGAAACTCAAGGCTTACCCTCTTCACACACCCCTTTCACTCTTTTCTTAAAAGTTCATCTGTTGACAATCTAAATTGTTAATAGGCTTTAAAAAATCCATCTTGTATTTGTTGCTCCTGTGATTGCTTTTATTTATTTATTTATTTATTTATTTATTGAAACAGGGCCTCACTATGCAGTTCAGGCTGGCCTTGAACACACTATGTATCCCAGGCTGGCCTTAAATTTGTAGTAATCCTCCTGTCTCAGCCTCCTGAGTGCTGGGATTACAAATGTGCATTACCACAGCTCTCCTGTGACTGCTTTATCAGGTCATGGCTTTGCATAATTCCATGTAAAGAATAACAGCTTTTCAGAGAGAGTTGGTACATGATTGACTGTTTCATTCATCATGATCTTTAATCAATCTAAATCAAAAGACAAATATCCTGCTGTTAACAGAACAATCATGAGCTGTTTTTCTTGTCTACATTCCATTTCTTGCTTACATTCTTCTTCTATGTATTCTAGTTTTTAGAGAAACATTTATGTAAAGAAACTTTCTTCTAAAAATTTTTAAGAAACTTCTGAGAAGATTGAGTTTGCAGAAGTATTTTAACTTCCTAATAGCAATAAAAATATTTAAATTTGAAATAGTTACCAAAAAAGTAAGTATTTCAAATCATAGGGTATATCAAAGACATTTAAATCTTTTGACTTCCTTTCTAAACCCACATAATTTCCTCAGATTTTGATTTTCTAAGACAGTACCAATGTAATGTATTGTTGTTTTTCAATTCAGGATGTATTTTAAGTACAATAAAACCTTGGACTGTGAGTAACTTATTCCACAATTATTCTGCAAGACGAGCAAACAGTTTTAGTATTTTTTAACTTGATGAACAAGTAAGTGGTGTTTGCAGTACGAGTAGTACATGACACCAGATGTCACAGGATCACACTGAGCCGACCACTCTTCCCTCTTCAATCTCTTTCTCTGTCTACTAAATCTATCATGAACAAATACACAATTTTAGTTGAGAGAATTACCAATTATTCTTACTGAAACTGAAATTTGAAAAGAGAAACTTCATAGGAAAATAAATGTGCTGAATCTCAATGCATTCTCTGCCTGACTTGAATCTTGCTTTTTACATAGATGAAAATGAATTTTCCATATTAAAGGCTGGCCATTAAAACAACTTGTTAAAGTAAAACTTTTCATATTAATAAATATCATCATTTTATGCTATAAACATACAGTTGTCTGTAGAGGCTCTTGATAGTAAATTAATTAAATCTCTATTCTATTATGGTGTCAGCTAATTTGGAAACTCATTATTTATTTGGCTCTAATTTAGCCTAGCAAATTAATTAGAAAGGGCATGGGAAAACAGATGATTCAACATCAAAGTCCAAATCAAGACGAAGAGGCAAAATTAAAGGGCTTGTTTAGAGAAGAGGGACAGTTACATCAATTTTATGGGGACTTTCTCTTTCCTGAGGACGGATAAAGGCGTGCAGAGAAAATGCCCCAAGGTGAACTTAGCAAACTAGAATCACCAAGTGTCTTTAAAAAGAATAGTTCTGCTTGTGCAGGCGTTACCTGTGCACGGCTACTCTGCACAGTCTCTTCCCGGGGCTGCTCCTGACTGCACCCTTCTCTGTAACACAGTCTTGGGATCCATGGCACATTCGACCACTTGTCTACCGTCTCTGCCTCTGCTATGCTCAGGTGTTGGAAATTTGGCCTCTGTAAGAATTTGAAAAGAAAATATCTATTCCTGCCTGGAGAGGCTTTCATCTCGTGGGAAAAGAGCCAGGGGTTAAGGGTACCACACTACTCAAGAAAAACAAAAACAACAACAGTGGAAAGGCAGCCTACAGCTTATCAAAAATTATTTAGAAATTATGTACCACAGAAGGGGTTAGGATCCAAAATGTGTAGGTAACTCCCACAGCTCAGTTCAAAAATGTGAAACAGAACTTCATTCTAAAGTGAATGAAAGGCCCAAAGAGCTTTTCAAACACATGGCAAAAGCCAGCAAGTATAATAAAAGGAGTCAAGTCACTCATCATCACAATATGGGCAGTCATAACTACACCCGGTAGGATGACTGCTACCAAGAATATAAGCAGAAATAACTGTTGGCAAGGGTGTACCGGGTGGGTCGGAATGAAAATTAGTGCAGCCATTATGGAAAACCCTATGGAGATTCCTCCTCACAACTGTTTTGTTGTTTTCCTTTTCCTTTTGTTTTTATTTTTGTTCTGAGACAGGGCCTCACTATATAGTCCAGGCTGACTTTAAATTTCTTGTATAGCTCTCCAGGCTGGCCTTGCAATTCTCCTGCCTCAGCCTCCCAAATGCTAAGAATACAGGCATGCACCCCATACCCAGCTCCAATTTTTGTAAAATAGGACTATCAAATGATTTAGCAACCCCTCTTCTGTAATTACACCCAAAGGGGCACAAGAATGCAGAGGGTTATCAGCACAGCGGGGTACAGCTCCGCCTACAGAAATCGCCTCTGGAGAGTGCTGTAAGGTACCGCATGTGCACACCCAGGAAAGGAGGAAGTGGGCCCAGCGTCTCCTGCCTCCTGGGCTCCGGAAGTCTGTTAACTCAGGAGACAATCTCCTGTGAACCAAGAGCTGGCTCTACCGGGGTTCCACGGGAGAGGACTTTGCACGTCCTCTTTAGCGCCTGGCACACGCTGAAAACCGAATAGACTGGATGGAGGAAGCCTCCCGACATCGCAGAAACCGTGAGGACGGCTGCGGCGAGTTCCCGATGGACGGCTCCCAAAGAAGAAAAGAGAAGCAGGACAGCGCTTCTGTCTTGCATCTTCGGCAGCACCGCAGCAGCCCTGGGGAGCTGTGCTCAGGGGCTGGCGAGGGACCAGGCGGGATAAGTGAGGACTGGGCGCCGGCAGCTGCACTTGCGTCTCCTGCTTAGCAGTGGTGTCCAGAATTGGCCCTGTGGAACCTCCGCGTCTTCATCTGTAAAATGCTAGTACTGATACAAACCTTTACAGGTTCGTTGGGAAGATTAACTGCCAGTCATTACAGATTCCTTAGCACCGTGTGCTGGCTTTACATACTACCCTCATTTCTTTCCATCCCAAGGCCTGCAGACCAAGCAAGTGTCCCATCACCATGGAGCAAAATGTACATTGTTTGCGGGAGTCTAGTACACTTCTGTAGATGCATGGGCTAAGATGATCATGACAGGTTTCCTTAGGTAAAGAATATGAATGATAGTGAATGTAAACTACAATGCTGTCAGCCTGGATCAATCCACATCGGGAGTAATGATCCATTGACTTCTGGATAATGAGAGAAAGTTATGATGTTGTGACTATATTATGGCTTCTCAGAATTTTTATTGCTTTCCCTGTGCATTAATATAATAACAAGAAGCATGAATCATTTGCCTCCTAACTGCAAGAAGCTACAGGCTGAGATGTTGATCATTTAATGTCAGAAAGCCATTTCTGAAAGAAAAACAGCTAGGACGGTGCTACGGCGTTTACTGACAAGCACTCTAAATCTGCACTATCTGCAGTGGGTGATTTGTCTCGGGAATCACTGGCTTCTGTTTGGGAACAATACTTGCATTAGAAAGGCGGTACACACTCAGCCATATGTGAGAACTGAAAACAGATCTTACAGATAATTTTGCATTATTTCAACAAACTGCTCGGTGCCTACTTGTGGCAGACGTTGCTCTAGGTATTGGAATATAAACATTTGTGTCACACCTTCCCTGTGACATAATGACATTATCTTTTCATGACAAGTGACAGAGCCAAATAAACGAATAATTGGAAAGCAATACAGAATACCGTAAAGTTTGTGTAGAATACAGTAAACACGGATAGTTTGTACATTATGAGAGCTCAGAGAAATAAATCTTAGCAGCTTTAGCAGATGGTATTTCTTGGATATTTTTCAACTTTATTAAGGTATAATTGACAAAAAATCATATATTTACAATCTATAGGAGGCTGAGGCAGGAGGATCTTTGCGAGTTCAAGGCCAGCCTGGGCTACAAAGCGAGCACAAGGTCAGCCTGAACTGCATAGTGAGACCCTGTCTCAAAAAGACAAAACAAAACAAAACAAAAATACAGTGTATAATGTGACCTTTGATATATGTAATATTCTGAAATTACTAAATGAAGCTAGTTATCTCTATCATCCCACATACCTTTTTGTATTGAAAACATTCTACTTTCTTAGCAGTTTTAAAGTGTATAATATATTAACACTTATAGTCTTCGTGCTGTACAATAGAGCTCCAGGAATTATTCATCCTGCCGAATGGAAAATTGGAATTCTTTGACGAGTATCTCCCCATTTCTATCATCCCTGCCCTTCAGCCGCTGGAAACTGTTTGACCCTCTGCTTCTGTGAGACTGACGTAAACTTCCACATAAATGAGATTAGGCAGTATTCTTCTTTCCATGACTGGCTTGTTTACTTAAAATAATGTCCTCCAGGTTCATGCAAACTGTAGCAAATAATAAATTCCTTCTTTCTAAGGCTGAGCAGGGTCCCATTAGGAGCATATACCACCTTTTCTGTATCCCTTCTCCTGCTGATGAACACATACAGCTCGTCGATATTCCAGCTAGGGTGGGTGATGCTACAATTAACATGGGACTGCAGAGTCTCTTTGCAATCTTGATGTCATTTTCTTTGGCTGTTTTGCAGAAGCAGGGTTATTTGGAAGTTCTCAGCTATTTGGTAGTTCTGCTTAAATTTTTAAGCTGCGTGTGGTTGCACACATCTGTATTTCAAGCACTTGGGAGATTGAGGCAGGGAAACTGTAAGTTCAAGGCCCACCTAGACTACTAGTGACACCCTGACCCAAAACAAAGCAAAACGAAACAATGACAATAACAAAAAACTATGATAATGGTTTGCTGTGAAGAGCCTCACGTTAGAACTGGCTACAGAGCCTTGGAACTCAGTGGCATTCATCGGGAAGAGTTTGTCTGCAGCACAGTTAGGAGAATGCACCACTCTCTCTCTCCTCTAAGCCAGTTGTTGACTGTAGGCTTCTCTGAACACCTGTCAGTTAGGTTGTCTCTAGAAGCATGAATATGGCCCTGCAGAGTGTGCAGGACACCCAGACACCCACAGGTCCTGGTCTGCACACAAATGAATATGATAATACTTTCAGGCATAAAAAGCACTACAAGTCTTAGGACATGTGTTAAAAACAGCCCGCTCTCCACTTCACACGGAAGCCACCGCCCTACTTTCTAGCATACCCATGGGCTTTACAGTCAGGCACCTGAATGTATCGGCCACAGCTAACTTGCTGTATCATCAGCCTGTCCCTTACTGCTATGCTGTGCTATGTATACGAGCCTCCTCATCTACAGAGGTAAGCTGCAGAAAGAGCTTTAGTGCCTGTCACTAGGTGACCAGACTAAGAAAATGTGGTATATATACCAAAGAACATATTATTCTGCCATAAGGAAAAATGAAATCATTCAGTAAAAAGTCATCAGCATGCAATTAAGATGATTTATGGTAAGTTCAACAATTTATTGTCAATAACCAAGTCTTATAATAAGTGAACATCAGATTGTTTATATATAATTCTCCGACAAGTTTGGGCAAAATTTTTCAGTAGAAGTCAAGTTCCAAATAACCTTCACCTAAAGAGGAATAGGAGCATCAGTATGATTCCATACGACTTACCTGACCACAGGGGGCCACTGAGGTTACTGGCCAGTGAAAGGCTGGACAGAAGGGGTATATAACCCCAAGGGGAGAGCAGAGGCAGCTGACAGAGGCGAACTGGGTGGAACAAATAGCAGTGTCTATTGCAGAAGTTCAACCAGGAAGCTGAGGGCCCTGCGGATCAGAGGGAGGCGTGTCCGCGACCCACCAGTCCTCCAAAAACACCAGAGGGCCCCAGAGAAGGAGAACTTTGCACGTTTTGCTATGCATTTGGCAGGGTTGCTGGGGTGAGGAGGAAAGCTTTCTTATTTGATTTTTCGAGTCACGGTCCTTTGCACATGTGTGTGGTTATAGCTACTTGTATAAGTTTTCTACTGTTGTTTGTAAGACGTCCCATGTGGTTCAGATACATGCCCGCTTCCAAGGTTATTTCTTGGTGTTATTTTGAATGTGACTTAAACAGCTGAATGCAATCTCCCTGTCTCTCCTCCCACCTCCCATAAGATTATATCTTACACCGGTGAGAGGGGCTATTACCAAGGACTCAAAGAATAACAAATTCTGTGGAGGATTTGGGGGAAAATAAGCCCTTCTGAGTTTGCTGTGAGAATATAAACTAGTATGTCCACTATGATAATCAGTATGGTGATTCCTCAAAAATCTAAAAATGGAAATTCCATTTGATCCAGCTGTACCTCTCCTGGCTATCTTTTCAAAAGACTTAAAGATGTGATACTACAGTGATATATAACCATGTTTATAGCAGTACAATTCACAATAGCTAAATTATGCAACTAGCTTACCTGTCCACCAACAAATAAATGTAGAAAGCAAATATATATATATACAGTGGAGTATTACTCAGCCATAAAGAAGAAAGTTGAATTATTTGTAGAAAAATGGATAGATCTGAAACCACAATGTGAAGTGAAATATATCAGACATAGAAGGATAAATATCACATGGTTTCTTTCATCTGAAAAGCCTAAAATATAAATAAAGAGTGAGATAAAGGACAGAGAGAAGGAAACAGGTAAGTAGATATTTTGGAAATAAAGAATAAAAAAGGGAGGAGAAGTTCAGTAATAACCAAGATATAACAGGTAGAAGTACCAATTGCTTATTATTTATCAAAAATATACTAATCTCAATAAAAAGACTATGATCTCATTTATGGTTGCTAGTCAATTTTCCCCTCAGATGCCCATATTTTGGGGAGCTTTGCATTTTCCTACGCTTTCTTTCCCACCCCCAACAGGGCATGCGAGAAATTATCTATGGGCTCCTACGAAGGTCCCGCCAGCCTATGCAGCACGAACTCTGCTTCCACTTCCACATGTGCAGCTTGTGACCCCGGTTTCCCTCCCTCTCAGCATGGTCCCTTAGCTTTCATTCTTTTGGGGGATTCATGGGTTGGCTCTCGATGTTCGTTTCAGTCTGCTGTCTTTCTCACCCCTCTTCACTTACCAGGCCGTTCAACCCTCCACCGTACTCAGCTCTGCCCCTGCAAACCCTACACGCGTCCGGTACCCCTCAGCAGTCACTTCAAACAGGAAAAGAGTTGAGGCTTTTCAGGCTACAATGCCCTGAACTGTACCCCACCCACCAATTCACATGTTGAATCCCTAGTCTCCAGTGTGAAAGTATTTGGAGATAGGACTTGGGGAGGAAATTAGGGTTAAATTAGGTAGTAAGAATGGAGTGCCCGGGTTGGTTTAATAACCTCATAAATAGAGGAAAAGAAGGAAATCCTCTTGGGTGCACACTGAGAAGGAACGCCACATGAGGACATGATGAGAAGGCAGCAAATCAGGAAGAGTCCGCACCGGAAGCTGTTAGAGCCGCCACCCTGACCTCAGACTTCCAGCGTCCAGAACTCTGACAAATAGATGTCTGTTGTTCAACGCACAGTCCGTGATATTTAGTTACGGCAGCCCAAGCAGACTGAGCCCAAAGCCAGCTAATTTGGGGAATACCGTGAAGCACTCTGCCTTTCTTTTTTCTCCTTTGGAAAACAGAGGCTTCCTCCTTTCCCCCCATGCCTTTGTGCCATCCAGTTTCCTTTGATTTTCTTGCTGGTTTAGGCCCACCCATTATGAGAAATTTCACCTACCTGGGATAATGAATTCATGCACCCTAAAAGAGAGTTGATCAAACACAGGCATAGTGGGAAAAATGAAAGCTCCATCTCTTCATCCAGTTGCTAACAAAAACCCCTGTTGCTCTATCAGAAAGAGAAGCTTCCCTGGGCATGTAAACAGCCTTCCATGTGAGCACCACTCAGCTATGCCTTCCTTTCCTGCAAGCTCTTAAGAGAAAAGATACCCCAAAGACCCTGCTTCTCAGACTGTGCCATGCCGTACTAGTAGGTTCTGTGAGGAGTGAACTCTCTGCATACATTCAGACTGAACTCTTCTACATTAGCAGGGTTTGCACAATAGGACCACAAGCTTGCACAATTGAGGATCTTGGTCTTGCTGAATCACTAAGTTGCCAGGATTGGATTTCAATTTGTGATCCTTCTGCCTCAGCCTCCCATCGTGTTTGAATTACAGGTGTATGCCACCATGCTTGGCGTATTATGATTTTTAAGTAAGCAATGGTACAGGAAAACAGATTGTGTCTCCCTTGTGTAATGAACTTGCTGATTACTATTAAAATATCCCTGTAATAGAGTCAGACATTATTGGCTGTCTATTTCTCTCTAGAAAAATTATAATTCACTTTCCTAAATCAGCATTAAAACGCTTCTCTTTTGCTTGTCAGGACAGATGTGGTTGTTTTGAAGTTTGCAATTCTTATTGCCATATGAGCATGAGACCCTTAGAAGAACAATATTCAATCATTAAAGTATGTGATGTAATCAGACAGCAGCCTCATTTTTACTTGTAGGGCTATGGGTTCAGCACAGCATCTTTATAGGTTTTTAAATTTTAGGGCTCCTTAGAAAGCCAACAATTAACTTACTATCAGATACACACGCCATCAACCCAGAGTGAGTTGGAAAGAAGTTTGTGTACTCCGAAGAATACATCCTACAGTGCAAATTTTTGTCTGTAAGTCATCTGGGTTGCCAAGATAATTGCTAACGAGAACTCATCAAAATACATATTTTGGTTCCAGAGCAGTAAATTTACTCTACATATTTATCATTCCTATTGTAACCATCACAGACTCTTTTGACATCGCTGGGTCAGAACTTGGCATATAAAACAAATCCTTTAGAAGCTAGTGTTTGTAAATACATGACTAAGGTCACATCTAGGTGCATTGGGACTGGAGATTGAAATTTCTCATCTCATCCATGTTTACTTAGCTACTTCCTCAAGGATAAAATGTTTGGCCATGAGTCAAACAAGGTACTACAAAATAAAACAGGAAATCTACTAGAAAAGGCTCTTCAATTACATTCATTCTCACGTTTGTCTCATCTTATATCCAACTAATCCTGAACAAACAAAACTTGCAGGTAAAGCTATGAAGGATCTTCAGAGGTAGAAAAGTCAGGGCAGGGATTATGCTTCTGCTCTCTCCTTCAGCAATACAAGATTCCACCAGAATCCCCAACACCTTTATCATATATTGCACAAATCCCTAAACACTCAAATGTTCATCATTTTCAGAGTCAAATTCAAGGCCAGTGTTAGATATGTTTATCTAGCATCCATGGCAAAAACCAAAAGGAAAACCAGTAAACTAAGTAGTAAGTCATAATAATCGTCATCAGATACCTACTGAACACCCTAATGTCCGAGTCACTCCAGTGAACCTTAGAGGTGAAAACACGTGAAATAATCATGTACTAGAAGGTTTAGGATGCACCTGAGAAGTCAGGTGTAACACCCTCACTACCCCTGAAAGGCCGTGACACCCTCAGAGAAGAACAAAGAATGCAACAATTCTTTGCTGAGTAATTTCGAGGGGGTGAACCATCAGATTGGATTTTAGTGGGGAAAATAGAAGGATTAGATACAGTCCTGAGTTAGATTTGAATATAATTAATTCTCAAAAACTTGAAGATTAATGAAGTAAAGTTCTCTTTATTCGGTTAACAATATTAACTGGTTTAAAATATACAGCCCTGATTGAGAACCATAAAATAATAAAAAACACAAATATTTTGGTATTTCTGTCAACTTCCTGAAATTGTCTATGTTATACTAAAGCCTGACAAAAACATAAGCCTGTTAAGAGTTTGATCAGTATCCTTTAAACCATGAGTAGGAATGCAGTAAGTCATAGTAAGCCTCATAATCAGATATCTGCTGAGGTGAAAAGCATATGAAGCAATCCTTGCCCTACCAGCTTTGGGACCCAACTGAGATATCAGAGATGATGCACCCTTTGCTCCTGACAGACTGCTACCTTCACAGTAGAAATGGATAAAGAATGTGTAACTTGTTTGATGAATATTTCTGAGGGCCCAAATAAGATAGAAAGCCTGAAAATGGCTTACTATTTTGTACTTTATCAAGAATCACTCAGGGCCTCAAGTATCAAAAGTATAGAGCATATTAGAAAAAAGAAAAAGGTCGAAAATCAGGTATCTCGGAATTCACAGAGACACATGTACACACACCATATTATATGAAAGCAAAGGTAGATCTATGAAAAATTATTTTACTTCTACATCCACCCATAATAAAAAAGAAAAATAAATTTACTATACAATAAGCCAGATATTATTAAGCAATCTTTATTAAAAACCTTTACACCATACTCCCTGAGCAGAGAAACAGGGAGTTTTGGAAAGATTACAGTAGTGACTGTCATTCACACGCTCACACTTGACCAGAATGAGACTGAAGCTAGGTTTCTCCCTGTAACCTATTTCTTCATCTGTAAAATGGGAATAATCATAGCTTTGCTTTCTTATTCAGAGCACAGCGATGAGGAGAATGAAGATGACTTCTTTGAATCATGGTGCAATCAATCTAAATGAAAGACATTTTTCTTTCTGTGCTGGTCTTTTCATGCAGCACAAAGTTTTATGTGTTCACTCCTTTACAAAAGTAATCCAATAATCATTTTTAAATGTTGTAAAAAGCACATAAATTTGATTCCTAGTATCCAAGAGAAATGAAAACATTTGTCTACACATGAAAAATATGAACACAAATGACCTACGCAGCATTATTCATGACTGCCAAACAGGGAAAGCTACTCTCATTTCTATCAATGGTTACGCACAAAAAGTGATATATTCACCCAAAGGGTTCTTACTCAATAAACAAAAATCGAGAAGTTATACATGCTACAACGTGGATCCACCTTGGAAACAATTATCATTCAGATAAAAATCCAGGGCAAAAGGTAATACATAATTATAATTATATAAAAAGTCTAAAATAGACAAATCAAGACAGAAAGCAAGTGAACCATGCCTGGGGTTGGGCTGAGGGAGGAGGAGGGGTGTCTGGTAACAAGCATGAACTTCCTTTCTGGGACAATGGAGTTGTTCTGAAATTAGCAGGGATGGTCGCACAAGCCTGTTAAACCACTGAAACGCATTACTGTATATTCAAAACGGTGGAATTTTACGGTAAGTGAATTATTTCCCCATAAAGATGTTTTCAAATGCATACAAGCTCCCCGTTCCAAAAAAATAAAAAATCACAGAAAGAGTGCTTGTCATTTCCTTAACCTGAAGGATAATACTTCCAATAATATATCAAAAAGCATTTTGTCTAAGTAGCTTTAGCGGTTACATTACATTTGAATTTCAATACTCATCCTGTCAAATACAGAAGCAAGCCTGGATAACTCAGATTTGCTGTTATTAAGCTACATAGAAGGAACCATTCCTGCATTATTGAATCTGTATTTCTTAACTCAATCTTCTCAATACTTCTAAGAATTACATTCATTTCCAGCCTCTGATACTGAATAGCCTCTAAAGACACATTTTCTACATTTATCTGCTCCTAAAGGCTGATATTGACAGCATCTCAGTTACTTTGGATGCTTTTATATAAAGCTCAAGACAGTTTAAACCATGTCGATAGAATCAATCTAAAACGTAGACTAAGGTGCTAATACTGACAGAGAAAATTCTCGTGAATGGTACAACAGTATTTCAAGCATATCAAGAACTCTACTAAGTAGAGCCCTTAAAGTAATTCATTGAATGTTTTTAGTATCCCCATAAGGAGGTATTATTATGCCCATTTTAAAAATGAGGACATCAAGGCAAGAAAGTAAATTGGCTTGTTTTAGATGACAGCTCAAATTCAGGCAGTTTGGCCCCTAAAACCTGAGCTCTTAGTCATCACGTTATGTATCTCTTACATGGAAGCAGTTTTTACCCTAAAATAACTTCCATTTAGTTGAGTATACATATGTATTTTTCTAGGAGAGACTGGAAGAATTCAATGAAGATCCAAATAAACAACATTTAAAAAGCTTTATACCCTATTCAGTGGGCTTTTAAATATATGACCTCATTTGACTCTTTAACATCTGTCTACAAGTTTCAAAAGACTTAAGGTCTATCTACTGTCACAAAATATTGCCTCTCTGCAGCACTAAATAACATGAGCAGCACCTTCATCTTAGAAGCATGCTCCTTGTGACGTAAACGTAATACTACTGACCCGGGAGAATTAATTCAGCTTACATTACAGTTCACAGAACTCTGAGCACCGGGCCTGTGTCCTGTCCTCTTTGCCTATGGTCCACAGTGCGGAACTGAGGATGGCTGGCCAATGTATTGGAAGTATGTCAGAGCCACCCAAATAACTGAGCTGAGAGTCAAAGTAGGAAGACAGGCCACCCACCAGCATAACAAGTGGAAGACTTCATGGTAAGGACAAGCCAGGTTCTCAGAAGATCTGCCCTAGAAGAAAGAAAAGAGAACAGAGCAAATTCTATGGAGGACTGAGCCAATGTCTGAACATACTACTATAGAGAGAACATAGGCTTCAGACATGATTTAAAATTCTTGATCACTTCTGAGATGCTTACATACATATGTCAGTGTGGCTTGGTTAGGTTGTTCCATTGACACCAGTCTAAATGTTGCAGTAAAGGTATTTTTAGGTGTAATTAACATTTTTTAAAGTGGGTTTTGGGTTACACAGATTACCTGCAACAGTGTCGGTAGGCCTTATCAAATTAGTTGATGGCCTTAAGAGCAATGATTGAGGTTTCCCAAACAAATAATTCTCCCAAAGACTGCAACACAGAACCCCTGCCTGAGTTTCAAGAATGTGATACAAAGGAAGGCCGATTTAAGACCTCAGCACCGACTCTTAGATGAATTTCAGTCTCTCAGTTTGCTTATGGATTTAGGAACTGCCAGCCTGTGCCAGCACTTAAGTCAGTTTCTTAAATCAACCTGTGTCTCTGCCTCTCAACATAAACATAAATATGTAAGCATAGCCTATTAATTCTCTAGAAGTTTTTGGTTGAATTTTGATTCAATTTTCAGCTTACTAGGCTCATAGTCTTGTGGCTATGAACATCAGTTGTCTGAACATCAGTTTTTTCATTTTTACATTGGACATGACACAGAGTTTACATGGGGTTGTGGCAAGTTCCTATGACAGTGCCTGGCACAAATAACGCTCGCCAAATGATAGCTCTTCTTGTTTTAACGAAAGCGGTGCTCTAATGATTATTCACCAGAGCTTTTCACTCTGGTGACAGAGACCAGATGGATGTTCTGAACGCCTTAAAGTGCTGCCTGCTCTTTCACGTAGCATCTCTATTAGTTTAGTTCGCTTTCAAGTCAACAAGCCATTCAAATGATTGTCTCTGCGCACATCAGCCCTATGGTGCTAAATGATATAAATAAAATATTTGTGTCAGTACAGACTGGAAGACAGATATGCACTCAAGCTAAGAAGTCTATACTAGAGTTAGTCACATAATTCTTTAGGAAGAGGGGAGCAATTTACTCTGAGAAAGTTCAGAAGGTGGGGGAGGGGAGGAATCGGGAAAAGCAGAGAGCAGAAGTGACATCTGATCTGGTTAGAGAGGGCCGGATGTGCAGGGGGGAAGTGGACGTCTCCTGGTGGGAAGGCGTTGTAGACCGAGCTTGCAAGGGGATAGATTTACTGTGGAATACATGCATTTACAGGAGTAACATAAGACTCACCCAAAAAGTCAAACGCAGAGAAGTGCAAAGGATCTTTCCCGTGTGCTAGAGATTCAAAAAATCCAGCTGGAGGCCTGGCACTCAAGGCGGTGTTTCATACACTGGAAAGACCCAAAAGCCGGTGGTGGAAGCTAGAAAGTCTGTGGGCGGGACGAAGGATCTGTGCCAGAAGGTGGAGGGATCTGCGCTGGAGCCAGGAAGCCACATTGCTCAAGGGGAAGCCCAGAGCTCCCCTGAGGAGAACAGCAGCCATTCCTGCAGACAGTGGGTCTCCTCCTATGGTGAGGACACCCGAGCTGGAGTTCGTATCCGGAGAACAGTCATGACAAAGCTTGTCCTGGGAAATCAGCAGCATGCAGGCCTCCCTCCATTCTCCTTTCACTCCACTCCGGCAACAGAGGCAAGTGGGTCTTCCACGCCCAGAGCCACGCCGACTGGATTCAGCTGGGCGTTCCCACTCCCGTTGCCCATTAATTAACCCACCACAGAAGGACAATAGGGCTTTCTTTGTGGAAAGCACTACTGTCCACTTACTGTTGACAGAAAACAGACCTCAGCATGCCCATGATGGGAAACCTCCATTCTCTCCAACTTGAAATTAAAAGCCCTCTTATTCACACTGCAGATCCACTGACAGGAAGGGAGCAGAGGGGCCAGGCACCCAGAGAATTCATAAGAAGAAAGGAATGAATATTGTACCTTTTATTTGGACCCAGTTGTCAGGCTGAAGTACCTCTAAGATTAGGCATGTGGGGACATTGAGACAGACAAGAGCTCAGAGCTACAGCAATCCCTAGAATTCCCTTTTGCGATGTAGGGAGTGACAGCAGGGATCCAGGTTGGGAAAGACCACAGAAAAGCTGGAGAGAGTATTCAACCTCCCCAGAAGGTAGTTTGAAACAGTAATGCATTTCAAGGCTTCTAGAACAAAATAAAGAGCGCTGTAATTTAAATGTTAATACCTCATCAAGTTTTACACGCAGGGCTGTAGCTCAGGAGTCTGTTTCCTGGAAGCGATAATGCAGCAATAAACAGCTGGCTCCCCTCCACTCACACATTTGATGCCGCCTTTGTGATCCATCTTCCCCGCCATGCGGTAACATCAAATCAGAAGAGGCAAGCTTGGGGGCTCTTTATTGTGAGGCCAGATCGCAGCAGGTGAGGGAACACAGTTCTGTAAAAGGGTAGTCCTTCTCCAGGACCCAGGGCAGAGGGCCTGGTGAGGTGGATGACAGCAACAGGAGACACGATGCAACTACAACTCCAGATAGAAACCGCCCGTGGGTGCGCAGCAATTCAGTTCTCAGGTATCCAGAGGAGCGGTTCCCGAGGCGCATCAGCGTGCCTCTGGCAAAGCAGTTTAAGAAGGATCGAATGTGGTAGAGTAATCACAGTGTTGAGTGGGCAGGAAAATCACTAGTGTCCACGTGAAAGTAAGAGTACAGCATGTCAGAACTACTCGAGGACTGCAACCAGCGTTCCATAGGGTACGCCAGGGGTGAGGGTTACCGCGGCTACCAGGGCTCGGTGTGCTCACGCAGGCTTCGCTAGCATTACTGGTGCTATCTCTAGGACGAGTGTGATGTGATTCCTTGGAAGGATTTATTCTAATGCCATGAGCAGTCATAAGCACTCTATCTGACTACTGCATTGAATCACCACAAGACTAACAGGTTAACTTTACTGCAGCTACTACTATTTACGGGTGAGAAAACTGAGACATTTCAGGTGTTCAGAGTGCCCAAGGTCACACAAGTAATTAAGAGTGAAATCAGAATTTGAAATTAGTCCAAATGGCCTCAGACTCTAAACTGTTGCTCCTATGAGACCTTTCTTCCTCCCAGGCAGAAGAGCAAGAGGCCCATGTGCCATGTTCCTAAAGACAGAAATGTGTGTCTTTGAGCTCCTGTAAATAATCCAAAAACTGTAGCTCCTATCTAATCTCTGCAGTTAATGCTGCCTTTGTAAAGAGCAAAATCTTTTAGTTCCTAGACAAAACTAAGCCTCAGGGAGCGTTTACATAGTGACTACATTTAAAATAATGTGTTAACAACCAAGGGAAAACTGGATGTGTGAAAGGCTTCTTTTGGATACCAGATGGCCAACTGGCAATGCAAACACAGGCCTGGAGCAAGCAAACACAACTTACTGCTCAGCATTCAGTACGGTCAGGGACCAGTGGGGCATGTTCTTAAATATTTCTACTCTATTTTGCCTTATTTATATTACGTTCAAGGCTTTAGGTATGTGTTCCCTGCAATGCTTTATACAAAGCACTTTCTGCTATATGAAGAGAGCAATCGGGAAAAAACATGTCCTACATTTAGGTAGGTTCCATCGTGTTTTCAGATAGTGATGAGGCTGCCATCACCACTACAACCGAGGGATGTTTGCAAGCTAGGTTCCTTTCCAAAGGGACTTCACAAGGAAAGCAAGTGGATCACAGCACCATCCCTCCCCCAGCGGAGAGGTTCATTCAAGCTTTAGGCCCCAGAACGTGCTCATTCATCGATTCATTCACCCCCGAATCCCCTGAATCCTGCTGGGGAAGAAGCAGAGAAAATGACACCAACCCAACTCAAACCCGAGGTGTGCTTGAATGTGAAATAGCAGAATGAGGTGTAAAGGGGCGACCTCTGGGGTTTGGGGTCACCACACTGGGACTTAAAGAGCAAACTGACGGGGACAACTGGGAGAGGTTGGGGTGCAGAAATCATGGTGGAGGACCCTCATGCATGAAAATTCGAGGGCTTGCAAGTGAGTAGAGAGAGCAAACGTCCTTCTGTATTCATGATAACACTAAACTGTCCTTCCAGGATTTTTTCCCAATTTTTACTGAGAAATTGCATATTTAACGTGGTAGTACAGAGACTTTTAGAAGATAAATATGGAGCTAGATGTGTTGCAGCCTAAAGCCCAAGCCTGGTGCATGATGACCTGCGAGTCCTTAGCCTCTGCTTTTACAGAAACCAAACTCTGGTATCAGGGCTTTCATCATCTCTCATCCACTGATTCACAGTTGGATGGGGCTGCTCCTTCCCGTCCCAGACACTCAGTCGTGCTGTCTGCTGTCTGCTTCCCTCCCTCTTGTCCGTCTCTGCCTCTGTCTCTTCGTGTCTCTGTCTGTCTCCCTCTCTCTCTCTAATTAATACATACACATTGCCTTAGTGTGTTATGGTGTTAAAGCATTCTTGGTGATCAGCCACAGCAGAAAGACCAACAAAGCACTGTTCCTCAAGAAATACATTCCAACTTGATTTCTCTGCACAAGTCATCAAAGATTCCCTTTGAAGCTAGAAAAAGATGTGTCCTGAAATCCTATTAGAGAAGCCTTCTGCATGTTATCATGGTCCAAGTCCTCTGAAAGTATTTTCAAAATAAAATCAGATTGCCCCATACAATCTGTTGCCACCACCTATAGCTGCTTCAGGTCTTAACTTGCATCATCTCTCCCTAGGAATTGTTTTTATAACAACTGTAGTATCTACACAGACCTGATAATAAACTATTTTGCTTGTTTTGTAGGTTTTGACTCCCAAATATTGTATTTGATCATGCTACTGACTAATTAAAAAGTGACGAGGCTGAACATGGTGGTGCATGCGTATAATCCCAGTACTCAGGAGGCTGAGGCAGGAGGATCACCGTGAGTCTGAGAGCAGCCTGAGCTACACAGTGAATTGCAGGCCAGTCTAAACTACATTTAAAAAGTCATTATCTCAAATAAAAATAAAAATAAAAATAAAAATAAAATAGAGGAGACTTAATCTTTCACGAATTTAACTTCATTTTTCTAGTGCCGAACTCTGAGAGCGAATACTCAGAAGATAAACAGGTGAGAATAATGGATGATGAATTATGTTTAAAAAGAGATATTCCCCAATCTAATGTTACAAGCTTTCTTTATGCCAATGCCCTTTAACACAATAGCATCTCCACAGATGAAAATTTCTTCACAGACAGAAAAATGAATGGCACTTCATTAAAAGTGGCAGGTAACACTGAGAGATTTATGTAAACGGCATAAAAATGAGAGGTACAAAATTTTCCAAACGTATTAATTGTGACAAATACAAAGCAATCATCTGTGGCTTCTAACCAGCTAAGGGAACAAAAAAGAAAGACATTTTCAGAATGTTTGCAAATAGCTTTAGAAGTTGTGTGAAATGAATCACTCCAATATTTGACTTAACAGGGAACACATCTTGAAGTTGGGGACAAATGTGTTTGACAAAGAGAGTTTAACATATTTCTGAAAATATACTTCTCCAGTTCAGTTCATCTTTCTGAGCTCATTCAAATTTACAGAATGTAAGTATTTGGGCATGTAAATCACTTTATAGATTATGTGTGCATCAGCAAAATTCCACAGACCTGTCTGTCACAATCTGGCCATCATTTCCACACCCTCTGACAGTTAAGTGTAACTGCCAGTGTGATTAGTATATGTGGTGGATGACAACTGGTGGTCAACTTGTAACCCCCAGGTGAACTGAACCAGCGTGGTGCTGGGTGTGGGAGGCCCGCCTGAGGAGTGTTCCCAGCAGTGTAAGAGGCAGAACTGGAGAGGAAGAAGTCGAGAGGCTGTTGGGAGCTGAGAGAGGCTGTTGGAAGCTGAGAGAAGCTGTAAGGAGCTGTTGGTTCTCTTGGAGGAGCTCATCATGCTGGCTTTCCTGATGAATTTGGCTGTTCTCATCATCCAAGGAGCTCAGATCCTTGCTGTCACTGAGAATGGCCTTGGTTCACTTTAGGGGAGCTCTGGTCCTCACTTTAAGCATCACTTCTCCTGGAGAAATGTGTCACATTGCCTTTCCTGATGGGAACGTGGCTGTCCTGATCATCACAGGAGCTCAGGACCTCACTGTTGCTGAGGATGGCTGTGGTACTTTTCAGGGGAGCTTTGGTTCTTATTTTGAGTATTGCTTCTGGCTCCCATGTAGATCCCTCAGCCTGCTGGCATGGATCCTTCTTCCCGCTGGCACAGACTTTCTAGCTTCCACCACTGACCTTTGGGCCTTCCCAGCACAGATCCGTGAAACAGGCCTGCATGAGATGTTGTCGTGGGCTCTAGGCCTCCAGCTGGATGCATGAGGGGCACTGTTATGGGCTTTAGGTCTTCAGCTGGACTGGTGCAGGACATTACCATGGGATCCAGGCCCTCAGCTGGATTCTTTGGTCTCTAGTGTGTGGACAGATTTCCTGCACTCTCTTGTGTATGATTCTTCAGGTGACTATTTAAATACTCTTATAAAATATGTGTCCCATATTATATTGTTCCCCTTGCAATACCCCCCAAACTATGACAGCTTACAAGCCTCCAGGCCATTAAAAAGCACAATTTTGGGTGAGTCTAGGTGATGAATAGAGACCTGGCCTTGGGACCCACATTTAGGCTCCAGTTCCTTCCTCTCTGGCTCTGCTCCTCTGTTTTGCTTCCCAGCAACCATGGAGTAGGCAGCTGTGTACCATTATACTTTCCACAATGATGTTTCCACCACGGAGCCAGCTCACCATGGACTGAAACCTCTGATTTCAGGAGCCGAATTAAACCTTTCCTCCATTGTAGGTGTTGAGTATTATATGCTAGAACATGAAAGCTGACTATTGCACACTACCTATGTAACTTTGAGTACTTCTATCCAATGATTATTAAATTGGAGCAGGAATTGTTTTACTTTCTCA
Organism: Chinchilla lanigera; assembly: GCF_000276665.1. Taxonomy (NCBI): domain Eukaryota; kingdom Metazoa; phylum Chordata; class Mammalia; order Rodentia; family Chinchillidae; genus Chinchilla; species Chinchilla lanigera. Next base: position 3,513,180 of record NW_004955472.1, on the reverse strand, counting down.
TTGCTGAGACACAATAGCTGACATCACAAATTAGAACAGAAAAGCTTTATTTTTGTCAAAGATTGCAGATGTTTCCATCCATAGTCAACTAGGCCCAAGGCAGGGTAGCATGGCATCAGGGACACTGCAGAAGAGATGAGTGTCATACCCTACGATACAATCACTTCCCAACATCCCTGCCTATGTCCTCAAAAGGGCATAGATATAAACCATAACATAAATATAAGGGAGCTGTGAGAAAGAGACATCATCAAAAGGGAAGCAAAGATTTTGTAAGATATTCTTAGTTGTTTAGACATTGTCCCAAGGACACCAGGAAGCCACCATCTGACATTAATGGAGTAATAGATCAGAATCACATTTATGAAAGCTCACCCTGGCTGTTGTGTGACGAGGTGGAAGGGAGCAATAGAGGAAGGCAGGCAAGTGACCACAAGTCTGCGGCCAAGTGGGACTCATTAGACAATGGCGGCCGGAGCTACAAAGAGAATTTAGTACAACCGGCAAGTAGAATCCAGAGATCTATAGAGCAATTATAGTTTGGTTCAAGCATGTGAGGAAATTCTTGGTTATCTCAACTATGTGTAGATGACAGAGGTGAGGTCTCTTAAAGGAAACAGGAAGGAAAATGGTGGCAGGTTTAGAGTAAAGACTTAGAAGCTGCATATGATGGCACTTGTCTGTTGACCCAGTTACTCCTGAGGCTGAGGCAAGAGGCTCTCCTGAGCCCACAGGCTGAAGCCCAGCCTGGTTAACATAACAAAACTATTTCAAAAACAAAGCAGGATTCGATGGACCACAATAATAGAAATCGTGTGTATTAGTCAGAATATTCCAGAGGAAAAGACCAACAGGATGTTCATAGTTACAGAAAGAAACCCACTATGTTGATTCACAGAACCAGAGAGACTGGGTAACTTCATAGCAGCTATCTTCATGACGTAGAGCCAAAGAAGCCAGTAGCTACTCCATATGAGAATGTGGGACCCTCAGAACAAGAAGGCCCAATGATGTGGCCCCAGTGTGAGGCTAAAAGGTCTGGAACCTCCTGAGAGACAAGGGACAAGTGTGTGCTCAAAAACAAAACAATGTCGAGTCTAATGTGCACAGGGGATGGCAGCGGGAGGAAGCAGGACACACACATGCACACGCAAGTGAAACAGCGCCCAGGATGAGTTAAGCACGCAGTACGCACGTGTTGCTGGGGTTGGAATGGGCCTGAGCCGGGTGATGACCTGTGTGGTGTGACTGTCTTCATTCCTGGATCCTCTCCAAGAAGATCTGGGACAAAGTCCACCGGAAGGACTCAGTCAGAAAATAGAAGTCTCAGCAACTTGCTCATTATATGACAACCGGAATGCACTATCTAGGCAGGCTAATTTCTTTTTAGAAGATAGTATAGTTGGGAGAGATCCCAGTGGACAAAGCTTGGAGGTGGCAGTTACACTAGGCATTGGAATGGGTCTTTCCTTTGTTCACTTAGGTTTGGTTATGGGTAGTAACTAATGAGACATTCTTCCAACTACCTGGGACCTTTACTCTCACATTGTGAGGGGGAGCTGTTGAATTTGCATGGGCTTGGTCAGAACAAGCATTGCATTCAAAACCCATGGTGGGGTGGAGGTGAAAACTGCAATGAATATAGAGCTAAGTTCCCAAGTGGTCACCATCAGTCGCCCTGGGGTGGGGTGGGAGGTGGGTGTTCAGACTCCTGAATCATAGCAATGAAGAATTCACATAATTTTTTCAGTGGTGTTTTGGTTTTCAGTGGAGTTTGGGTGTGGGTGGGAGAAAACAGATGAGGAGAAGGAAACGTTATGGCATGCTGAAGGGACAGGAACGGGTAGAGAAAGGAGCAGAATGAGGAAAGGGGCTCTGCACTTTGCTGTCTTTGGGTTTGAATGCCAACTCAATACTCCACCTGTAGCCCCAAAGCCAATCGTCTTGGACATTTTATATACCTGAGCAGAGCATATAATACCTGGATTTCCTTTCCCTCAGTGCTTGGAAATGAACTCAGGGCCTTTGCATTGCTCTATCTCTCCAGCCTTTTCTTTCCTTTTTGTATTCTTAAAACAGGGTCTCACTGAGTTGTGAAGTTGTTGGGGTAGGTTGCCCAACTTTGTATCCTCCTGCTTCAACCTCCAAGAGTACTGAGATTACAAACATCCACCACCATGCTACACTCAATTCACTAATATTTATAATTTTAAAAACAGTAATGTTATCAGCCTGACAAAAGCTAAGAAAATAAGGGACAGTGAAAACATAAAGGGAAGACCAATAAGTCAATATTCTTCTTGATATCATCAGCAGTTGAAATTTGACATCTAAATTTAGTGAAACAAAAAGAGTATTTTGTTGAAAGTAACCAAAATATCCAAAGTTGAACAGGAAAAATAAAAACATACATATAATTATCAAAACTTAGAAAAATGAGGAGGCTAAAAGAATTATGGGGTATGTATATTATGTTACGTTTCATAGCAGAAATTCAATAGAAATTATCAAAAATAATAAAATTACAATTAGAAAATTCAAAGTTAAATCCATCAAGAGATATTTCTAAGGAGACTAAGAGTGGAAAAGATGTACACATAGGCATATTCTAGCTTTTTAATTATCATCTTTTAAAAATGTGCATCATATATCTGTTTTGCTTCAACAAGATAACAAAACAATCATTAAACTAAAAATTAGAACAAAAGCATAAACTAACAAATACCAAAAGACTGTTACACCTTACCTGCCAAATACCATTTTTTGGAACTAAGAGAAACTCAACAGTTTTGTTCAAGAAGATTATGACCACTGATTACATATGGAGAAAGTAAAAGCATAAACTTAATAAACCAACCCCAGAAACTACAAGAGTATCATGTTTTTAGAAGCCTGACGTCAGCGTCCTGTTTTCTTTGGTAGCGTGTGGAAGAACTAGCATTTGAGTTAATGGAAGAAGATAAAGAAGTACTGCTACCGGGAGCCGTTGATTTCCAGAGACTGTGAAAATAAGCACAACTGGTAATGTACGAGATAAGCAAATATTACAGAGAAAAAATACACCTTATGAATGACCATGGAAAATAACACTAAGAAATTATTACTACTGGGGAAAACCTTTTACTGTTTTTAATAATTATGCTTGTCTTTCTTCTGCAAACATGTAGCAGATAGTTTGAAAATAAGATCCTTGCTTGAGGATCACATTACTTTCTTGTCTTCTGTGTAAGTCAATCTCTCTCTGCGTTTTTTTTAAAGGCACTTAGGACACATCCAGCTAATGCCAACCTCAAAATCCATTTTTTTCAAATAAGGTGACATATACAAATTCCAGAGTTTAGCAGAAGGAATCTTCAAGATATCATTCAGCCCAATACAAATATACCTGAATGAATTTATTCAGGGTAACACATATGCTGAGTTATGTTTAAAACATATAATTAAAAATTTAACTTTATCCCAGTGACAACAGTTTATGAATAGCTGTTTGGTCCGAATTCCATTTTCTGTCACACACAGTGCAGGATAGAGCTTTTATTATTTTGTTAGTAGAAGAAGGTGTTTGTTGAAAAAACTCTAAACTGGGCTTTGTATCGCACTGTGATTTCCTTCACACACTGACTGAGCAACTCTGCTCTGAATTTGATTTACACGGCACTTTTTGCCTCTGCTACTTTCCAAGTGCCAAACAAAATGCACAAACTTGGAAAAGACCAATATCATTTGAGGATGTTCATGAAATTAAACCTATTGCTCTAAAAAGCTTGGGGTATTTATATCTCAGGCAATTATGGGCATTTTTAAACCAGAGTATTTCACCCAAATGTTGATCCTCTTCAACTTACAGGTATTTCTAAATGAGAGAGAACTTACATTAAAATATGCTTGGGTAAGAATTGAAAAGTTTTCTTCTGGAACAAGGAAATCAGGAATTAACTATATAAACAAGGATCAAAGAAAACTTATCTACAAGCTCTACAAAGTTGAGAAAGCAGAAGTATGAGCAAAAACATATAAATAAACAATCTAATTTAAAGGACCTTAACAGAATTTTTTCAAAGACATATAAATGGCCTAAAGTATATCTGATATTTCTAATCATTGGATCAATCCAAATCTAAGCCTCAATCCAATATTACCTTATATCTCTTTGCTATAATGGCTGTAACAGTTTACATTTCTACCAACAGTATACAAGTGTTCCTTTTTTTCCACGCCCTTGACAACACTTACCATACCTTGTCTTTTTTATAGCAGTCATTTTCATGTTCATTGCAGCATGATCCACAGCAGCCATGATATGGAAATAACGTAAGTGTCCATCAAAGGATGAATAAAGAAAATGTGGAATATATACACAGTAAAATACTATTCAGTCATAACAAATTAGGAAATTCTGCCATTTGCAAGAACTCAATTGAACCAAGAAGACATTTCACTCAGCGAAATAAACTAGACAGAGAAAAGTGTGTCTTATGTGTATGCTTAATGATCTCATATGTGTAATCTAAATGCTTATGATCTCATATGCTTATGATCTCATATGTGTAATCTAAAAATGCTGAAATCATGGAAACAGAGACTAGGACTATGACTAGCAAGGTCTAGAAAGGCTGCAGGAGAAATGGAAAGATGTTTGTCAAAGGCACATACTTTGTAATATGAAGATCATTTGAGGTTACAATGTATAATACAAGTGATAATGAATATGTTAGTTTATTACAATCATGCTTGTTTAGTGTACACATATATCAAATCATCATGTTATATGACTGGAATAAAAACAATCTTTATTTCTTAATTACAGTATTGTGAGCAGAGCCTGATAAGTTATTCTAGAAAGCAAATGCCAGTAAGAAAGCAGATGGTAAAGGTAAGGCTGAGGAGGTTTATGTTGGGAATGAGGATTTCATTGGCAGTTAGTCAAGAAACCATGAGTGCTACAGTCTGGGGATAATCTATGTCTTGAAAGTTTGTGGTAGACTGAGATTAAGAGTAGTGAACTAATTGATTTGTTTGAAAAGATATCAAAGCAGCCCAATAATCAAGCTGTGGCATGGGCACTACTAGCTGGTATAGTCAGATTTATAGTGAGAATTGGAAGGAAAAAAGCAGAGCAGAACAACTGAAAAATCGTAATTTTGTCCTAAAAAGAACCATATTAAGTTGGGACCAAAAGAGATATGACTGCTGAGGAGATCATTATCATTACAAAGAAACAAAGCACTTTCTACAGGGGGGACAAAAAGAAAGATTCCTGAGGGGCATCTCAGGAATAAGCAAGATCCTACCTAGCATAGGCTCAAAGATACAAAATGGTAAATTTTTCATTTAGAAGAAAAACCCTGAGCTTCCTGATTGTGAAGAGGCTCCTAGGGAATTCATTCCCCAGAATTTATTTCACTGCAGCCACCCAGGCACTCAGAGGCTGCTGCTGTTAAAATTACACTGTAGAAAATCTGGAAAGTACAAAGAATAAAGAGAATATTAATCATCTCATTGCTCTCATTTTATCCAAACCCTGAATTATACATTTATTTAATTATTAGTGAAGTTGGACATTTCTTTACATTTGTTTCTTAGATTTAATTTTATGGGCTTTCTTTATCCCATTTTTTTATTAATCTTATTTCTGTGGCTTGACATAATATTTTTAAGTTCTTCAGCCGTTCCTTTTATGTCTGTAATGAGCTAGGTCATAGAAAATGACCTATCCTCAGCTTTATGAGAGATGCCAGATTGTTTTGTGTACTGAATAGCTTCACATATTTATCCAACTTGTTTTCATGTTATTTGTTTCTTTAAATGCATCAAACACATCTATTTTATAAGGTGGCAAAAATCTAAAACTTGCCTCTGTTGTGAACTCAGTCATCTAGTTATTTCTAACGACTCTTATTCACACTGGGTTCTTTCTTATTTATCTTCAGGTGTTTGATGATGAACACATTTTCCTCTGCAAGACTTAGGCCTTTGGAAATCCTCCGAGAGGCTACATTTAGAATTCGCCTAAGATACAAATCAAGATATGTATTTGTTTTTGTCAGATGTCACGGGTTTACCAACTGTGTTTAAAGTTAAATGTTCAAGCTTTTTTCTTAGTTTCTTTGAAACACTGTAATTGTATGAATTTTTTCCCCATCCATGTGAGAGCTGGCTTGTGATTATGAGAAACATTCTTACATAAACAAAGATGCGGAAGACAAGTTGACATACAATTTTCTTTATAACATTTTTTGCTGTGGAGTTTCATCTCTTGGAGTGTTGGGTGTATTTGTTTTTCTTGTTACTATCATCATGACATATAACAATTTAAACTTCTCTAATCAAAATGGCAGCTGTCTTTCAGCAAGGTGTATTTTTCTCCTTTCCCACAAGTTGTTAATTCAAACTATTCAAAAGTTATCTCCCAAACAATACATTTTTCTATAAGAGACTGATATATTTAAATGAAAAATTTTTTAATTTAAAATTAAGATTATAACAAAACCTTAAAATCTTGAAAATATTTATAACTGACAATAATAACAATAACAGTAACAGTATGATGGATATTTTAGCTAATATAATTTGGATGCTGTACCGTACATGTATGTTTTATTCTTAAACTCTCCAAGCAAAATAGAATCACTAATGTAAGTATGAATTATTACATAATGAAAATTATAATCATCTCCATGTACAATATTTACATGTTGATTATATTAATATTATTGAAGTTGAATAATACTATTAAATTGAGAAATCTAGAAATGTGGTATTATTCATATTCTAAGTGGTATTGTATTATATAAGGTTTTCTAATAATCCTGTTTTTAGCTACTGAGTTTTACATCTCCAAAATTTATCAAAAAATTTTAAAATACCAGCAGATGAGCTAGTTCTCAGCATTAAAAGCAAAGTAAAGGGTAATAAAATATAAACAAGGGGCTGGGAATTTAGCTCAGCGGCAAAAGCGCCTGCCTGGCAAGCACAAGGT
>NW_004955472.1:3483652-3506017 GCF_000276665.1 Chinchilla lanigera | reverse complement strand
ATTATATATTATATATTCTGTAATATGATTCATATTACATATTACAAAATATGTATTATAATATACATTATTTTATTTTTACATATACACTATTTTAAATTCAATGGCAAAAACTCATCACTGTTTTTCGCAAACCCAAGTATTTTGGTTCACCACGAAAACTGACATTCTGTAAATAGGAAAAATACATCAAAGTTTTAAAATTACAGTATATATTTAGTAGTAACATTTCTCTTTAAATTAGAATAAATATTTTCAGTGAAAAGAACTATTACATATCAAATCTTAATTAGGATAAATTACCCTAAGAGACACATATCACCTTTAATAATGGAACATAATTCAAATATAAAAAGTCATTCACATTTGTAGTTAGCATTGCTAGATAGCTTTTTTTCATATATTAGTCAATATTAGATATTAGTAGAATATGTAAATGATGTGAATTACATATTCTAAAGGATAATGAAACTTCCACATGGTAAAATCAACTTCAAAACAAAACAGATTAAAAGTGTTGATTTCTAGCAAAATGATTTAATGCACGGGATATACTTGAGTGATTAGCAGACTGTACAAGAGAAGGAATATTAGTTTCCTATTGCTGCTGTAATATGTTATCATAAACTTTCTCACTTAAAATATTTAAAAATTACTATCTTATATATCTGGAATTCCAAAATGTGAACTGAATGTTATGGGGCCACAGTCAAACACTGCATCCCTACCAAAACCTGGAGGGGAGAATCTACATGAGATAGGTAGAATAATGTGTTTCCAAAGATGTCCATATTCTAGTCTCTAAACCTGTTAATATACCAAAAAATAGTTTGCAGGTGTAAATAAGAATCTTGGGATGGAGAAAAGTATCCTTGGTTTTGCAGTGTAGTCATGAGCATTCTTCTAAATGGACAGCAGGAGGGTCAGAGTCAGCAAAAAAAAATATGAAGAGGAAACAAAAGTGAGGAGATACTTTAAACATGGATGAAGCACTGTCCGGAAGATTGCAGAAAGTATCCAGAAACTGAAAGAAATAAAGAACTGATTCTCCCCTAGAGCTTCCAGGAGAATGTGAAAAAGCAAGGGAGTGCCCTCTCCTCTAGAGTATCCCAAGGAAATACACCCTGGGTTTAGCCCTGCAGAAGTCATTTCAGCTTTTGATATCCACAACTGTAAGCTTATAAATATGAGTTGCTTTGAACAATTGAATTTGTAGATATGTATTGAGCAGTATGTGGAAGCTGTAATACTGTTCCTTGATTTCTATTCTTACATCACTCCAAATCCTCTCACTCTGACACTTCCATCTTCCTCATTGTCCTAGTTACCTTTCTCTCATTGCTGGGAGAACATACCTGAGGCTCAAAATTAAGGAAGGAAAGGTTCATTTAGCTCATAGTTTGTGGACGATTCAGTCCATACTCAGGTGGCTCCAAAGCAGAGTGGCACATAGCAGAGGGCAACAGTTCATGGTGGTGGAAAACAGCAAAAGCAACAAGAGCAAACATGGAGGAGCATGACAGAAGAAACTTTCTGTCCCTTATATTGTATGCAGGCTGCCCACCCTAGGGTGGGTGTAGCACTCACACCTGTAATCCCAGCGCTAAACAATGAATCAATCACAAATTTTAGAACCTGCCCCCGTGACTGCATGGGGCTTTGGGGGAACATCCAGACACAAACCACAACACTCACGTAAAGAACTTTACAACTACACATAATCTCCTTGTTTCAGTACTATTATCTGCATCATAGCCTGGGGTCCCTTTTTCTGTGGAAGACAGCATACTTACACGTTCCATGAATTATGACTGGATATGCTAAGGGACACAACAAGGAGAGGAGATTCTCAGTCAGTCTGAGCAATTGAAGCATGTTTTTTACATAGAAATTTTTTAGAAATACGTTTTAAAAATGAATTCTGAAGCAGGGCACTGTGGCACACGCCTGTCATGCCAGCTCTCTGGATCACAGGGTTTAGCTCAGCCTGGACAACTTTAGCGAAAATCAGTTCTAAGACTCTCATTGTGAAATGATACACACATCACTATTTCTAGATGCTAATAAAAACTTAAAATGTTCATTTGGCCATGTTGGCTTAATACCTACGAACCCAATGTGGAAAAATTAACATGAGGTACCTAATTTCTAAACAGCCAGAGAGAACCATGGACTAAAGATCATCAGGTTAAAGCACAGGAAACAGGGAAGTAAAAGACATGACAGCGTCCACGAAAGAAAAATTAGAGAAATTACTTTCCTAGTAGCAGTGTTAACCTAAATTTGTTAGGAACTTATAACTCACGATAACAAATATTATAAAATACACACACATTTAAATATGACAGTGTTAAAGATGCTGCTGAACTAGAATCTTGCTGGAAAAACTTAAATTTTGGATCAAAAATGCTAGATTATGGGGCTGGGGATTTAGCTCAGCGGCAAAGCGCCTGCCTGGCAAGCGCAAGGTCGTGAGTTCGGTTCCCGGTACCGGAGAAAAACCAAAAAAAAACAAAAAACAAAAAAAAACCAAAAATGCTCGATTATGCCAAGGACCGCTGCAGATCTGGTACGCACAGCAGCGACATGTGGAAGCAAACACTGGTAACTAAATGGAGTCCTGAATGTGGATTCGCTAACTTCCCTCCCATCTCTCTCCAAGCCCAAATACAGAGTACCTGGAAAGCCGGCATCTAACCCCTCAGCAAGACATCACAGGGTTTTCTCTGGCGATGTTCTGAAAGTGTGATCCTTGGACCAGAATCATCTGTCACCTGTGAGCTTGTGGAACCAAGACTGGAACCTAATTGTTGGGGTGGAATTGGAAAGCAGTGGGAAACTATAATGTAAAAACTGTGTGTGTGTGTGTGTGTGTGTGCGTGTGAGAGAGAGAGAGAGAGAGAGAGAGAGAGAGAGAGAGAGAGAGAGATCACCTCATTACAGTTGAGAACCATGAGCAGAAAAGAAGTCAAATTATTTTTTAAAAATTTCAATCCTCTGACATTGAGGCCCTTCTCAAGTCATGTTCTACTCCTCACTTTATGATCTTTCAGTTGTAAATCACATTTCTATGAACAGAACCTTATCATTTGTATTAATATTTTCTGAAGACCAGATACTGGGTCAAAATTGTTGCTCATTTATAATTTTGTGCACAAATGCCAAGTTTCTCCTCCTAGAAGTTAAGCAACTTAACGTGCTAATAAAAATGTTTAAGAATTTTTTAATTTAATGAACGTCATCCAATGAGGAGACAGCATGATTTGTGAGAAAAAGTCCTGGTGGTGTTACCACATAAAGACTTAATGGAGGGTTGACAGTAAAAGTAACAGATTTTCACTAGAAGTAGAAGAATATTTTGATAAATACTATATATCCATACTCACATTTTTATTTCAAACCTAATTTTTCATTACTTTCTCTATCTTTTTTGCCTTTCAATCTCACTTCTAGCTGTTCTTTTCTTTCTGTATTGCCGTCTTTTATCCTCATGTCTAATAATGTTTGGACTCTGATAATAAGAGAAGTGTAAGTCAGTGTTCTATTACATGTGTCAGGTAAGATGATCATTTCAGTTACTTTCTCATTGGTGAGCCAAAATACAGCCACAGATTAAAAGAGGAAAGTTTATTTCAGCTCATGATTTGTACAGATTTCAATCCGTAGTCCACTGCCTCTAGAGCAGGGTGCCATGCAAGAAGGAAATAGCTCAGGAGAAAAAGAGCATAGCATGGCAGCTGGAAGAGGGAGCCTCCCGTCTTCTTTCCCTTTTTATCCCACTAGGACATAAGCCTATGAGTGGTGCCCCTCACCTCCACGGCGGGTCCTCCCTCCTCCGTGAGACAGCACCCACGCCCAGAACAATGCTGAACCAACCAGTGGGTTCATCCAGTATCAGACACATACGATCCAGTCACCCCCAAAAGCCCAAAGTGCATGAGGCTTTGGGAAGACATCTAGGTATAAGTCACAACAATGATTTTATGAGTACCTGCATAAAAGATATTTAATTTTAATTATAATGCAGCTGCTTTAACATTTATAAAAATGTGTCTATAATCCCACAATTCCACAGATATTATTGGGTAGTACAATACTATAAAAATGTATCTTTAGAGCAATTCAATTGGTCAAAAATATTAAGTAAATGAAAGTAAAATGAGTATGTTACTACAGAAAAATCACGAGTCCAGTAAATGAATGCTTAAAATTAGAAGCACATTCCACATGCTGTTGTCACAAGCAACATGCCAACTTTCACCGTTAAGATGGCGTAAGGCCACTGTGTTTTACCAGATCCACGTCGTTCTGCTCTCAAACATTACGTGCTCTGAAGCCCAACCTAGCAACCATCGCTATGCCTGTGCTGCTTTAACCCGTAGTAGATGTGAACAAGATAAAGCAAACAAAATACTATTTTTATCAATGGAAACAACAATGCAGTATTTTAAGAGGAATATAAAATCACCTAAACTAAACAATACATGTATTTTCTCTGTAAATTGCATCTCTCTGCATCGGTATATTACACACCCAAAACAAAGCAACAAATGGAAATTAGAGACAAAAATCCACCAGGTGAAAAGAGACACAGGGAAAGGGTGGGGTAAAATACTTCAAAATTATTAACTAAGGTTAATATTTTACTATTGACATAATTATATTGAAACTGTTGAAATCATATATGTGTGGGATTTTTATGCAGAATACATTGTAATATGAAAAGCAAAGCTCAGAAAAATCATCAGAAACAATAAATTTTGAACCTTAAGGCATCTCAGCCTATTTCAGATAAAATAAGACAAAATCAACATATCAAATGATTATATCTTTTGATAACTACAAAATGGAGGGATTTCATGAGATAATCTCATTCTAAAATTTTGAAGATATTTGTACATCTTTTAGTAACCTAAAATAAAATTTTTACCTAGAGGTCAAAATTATTGCATACTTTTGCAGATTACCATGTTTACAAATGTATTTAAGCATCCACCATTTATCATTCATTACCAGGTTGTGCAATTCAATGTTAGATTTTCAGAAATATCATCAGAAAATATCATCAGTCCCCATTGTGCTCAACAGTTATTACTGCTAGCCGGTTGTGAAAATGTTGTCCAAATTTTACTACAATCCGTCATGTGTTTTCCCTACTGACATGAAATGAAGTTCTAGACAATATATTACCAATAAGTTAGAATATGAACTGTATTTGCTGTATTTTTAAAGTTACTTAAGTGAATCCGATACTTTTGCCAATTTGTCATACTAAAGGACTCAAATCCATTAACACACAGCCATGATACTATTTTCCCACATGTTAGCTATTTATATGCTTGAAATTTAGTAAAAATATCTTCTGTAATGAAATAATAAGCAAACATGCATTTTAGGAAATAACCCAAAAAAAAAGGAATGTTTATTTTCTTAGAATAATAAAATAATATCTGGTAAAACTGTTACACGGATTCCAATTTGTACACAAGGAAAGATTATATGTTCTTTTTCTGATGCATTAAGAAAGTTTTTCTAATGCCAAAGAAGATACCATGATGAGGCCAAGCATGGTGGTGCACGCCTGTAATCCTGGTACTGGGAAGCGTGAGGCAGGAGGATCAATGCAAGTTTGAGACCAGCCTGGGCTACAAAGTGAGCTCAGGCCAGCCTGAACTGCATAGCAAGACCCTGTCTCAAAAGGACAAAAGAAGAAGAAGAAGCAGGAGGAGGAGAAGAAGGAGAAGATACCCTGACATATGAAGCAAAATTCAAATTATTTTTAACTTACTTTTTTACCAAATCAGATTTAGGTTGTTGATTTATACATATCTTGTTCTGTTACTTAGTTTCTGGCAATTCTTTTATTTCTGACAGATCAGATTTATCCTACAAATGGGAAAATGTGCAGGATGGTCTGTATGAACAGGTCACTTTTAGAGGTCGTGAAGGGAAGAGAGAAACGGGGTGCTTTCTCCTATGATATTGTCATTTCCTCTCACACTGTCAGTCATTCTAAGCAGTTATGAATTGAATAAACGACAGGCAGAAGTAAGCAAAACTAGGATGGATTCTATTAGAGAAAGTAAGGCTGGACTTCAGTGGAAGTGACTAGAGGACCATTTTCTGAAAGATAAGATGAAAGAACCGGTAAGAATTAGAAACCACACGTAAGTTATGTTGTAAGTCTGTACCAATATGTTTTTTCTCTAAATGGAGATAGAATGCCAAATTCAATAGAAAAACAAACTGTAAATAACTAGCAACAATTGATCTCCAAATCTGAGCACTTCCGCAAATATTACCTAACCATCTGTTAGCTACGGATGGCTCACTTACGAGGACAGCTAATCACTCACACTAGAAACTTTAAAACTGCGATACGGAAAACAAAGCAACTTGACCAGTATTATGTATTATAAATATTACGTACTATGCTCAGCTATATGGCAAAAGTGAAGTTGATTATTCTTATAATTAACAAATGAGAATGAAAGTGAAAATTCCTGCACACTAAGAATTCACTGATTTAAGTGTAATATCCACAAACAGGGTAAGCATAAACTCATCAATTATTTTATAGACAATTGTTTTAATGAGTTTTGCACTGTATTTGCATGCTTATTACTACACTGGTCAACACTGTATTAAACAAAGTAACAGAGAAGGTTCAAACTGTTGGCTGGGGATATAGCTCAGTGGCACAGTGCCTGCCTGGCAAGTGTGAGGTTGGGAGTCTCATTCTCATTACAAACAAGCAAAAAAACCTCTAGTCTCAAAATGCTGTAAGTGCTTGAATACATATATATGTATGGGAATGGATTTAAGGAATGGTAAATTCAAAGACTTTGTAAAGCTTCTAAGCCAACAAATCACTGATTTTATCATGTCTTCACTTTTAAACATCTGCTTTTGGATTTTGTTGTTGGTTTTGTCTTGAGGATTGTTTCTACCACATGTAGGAAAATAGTGTAGTCCTGCAGGAACTTGCATTGAGTAAAAGTATAGGTATTCCTAATGGGAAATCACTGTGTATTGTCTCACCTACTCCCCTCCACGTAGACCAACGCCACTCTCCAGATTATGAACTCCTGGCTACATTTCGCTAGGTAGAAATCGCAAATTATTTTTCATTGACTACATTAGGAACACCTTTGCCTTCTGAAATCCACGCTCTCGAATGTGGGACTTTTTGTCACCTGCTATTTAAATCACTTTATTTTGCTTAAGAACTTTATTTCATATTCTGTCACGAGCTTGGCTTTCTTTCTCTAAAATTTTTATTAAACCAGCTTTATATTTATTATTTTTAGTGAGCAATTAATTGTTTTATAACTTTATAGATTTGTTGAAAATGATTTACAATTCATTCAAGTAATTCATTATTTTATTTGAAAATGCTATAAAATTAGAAGGCTTTTATTCTTTACTAAGACAGTAATAAGCCCTGTGAACTTTGCATTCTAAATATTAATGTTTCCCCATTAATGCTGTTAAAAATATGAAAACTGCATAAGTAAAACCTGCCTTTATTACACATCTATCATTTTAATGACTTCACTGAGAGCATTCCATCAATAAAACTTCGTGAAGAAGTAATGTTATCCATTACCTTATAAATGTTATTTATTTATCTAATGACGTTGTTTTTCTAATTTTCTTTACAAATCAATAATTTTGACATTGCACACATTTTTATTAGAACTGATGTTTGGTACTTGTAAATATCAAGCTTTAAGTATATTTACTTCATTTCATATTTGGTTTCAAGTTTTTCCGATTAGAGATACATACTTGCTTGTGGTTGTTCCCTGAGCATTCTGTCTTTACTAATGCTGTGCATAGCTCCAATTTTTCAAGGAAGAATTGTATTCTTTCATGTAAGCATTTTGTTACAACAGAAAATTAAAGCTAAATGCCAGAAGTTCTATATTTTACTTTGTGGACTTCACTTTATCATTTTTTTTCATCCGTTTGATGAATTTAAACTTGGGCAACTACACCGTCTAGGTTCAGTATTTCTGAAATTAAATATGAAAAAAAGGATAGCTGCTTGTTATCAGACTTGCTCTCTGACAGGTAAATGCTTTTGTGGCATTTTTAAAAAATATTCAAGTGTGTTAATATTAATTTTAGCTTCAAAAGTTTGGAAACATTTAATGACCCTCACTGACGGAACTTAAAGGCCCTCTGGGGAGCCACCAAAACACTGCTCTAAGCACTGTTTAATTGACTCGAAACTTGGAAAATTAAAAGACTCTGATTAAAAAAATGACAGCTTTTCAGTCAGAAGGGTAGACAGCTACAGAAGCATGCTGTGCAGTGACAATCATCATCAATAAAGAAGAATGAGGACCCTCGCTTTAAAAAAGAACCGCAAAGGCACCATTTGATCATGTCAGCACAGAAAATCTAAAATTTTACCAACTTTTATAAAGTCATTGCAAACATCCAGATGGAGCTTGTAGAACAAAAGGACAATCTGTTTCAAGACAGAAACGTTCCTGTCTCCAAACTCTTGTCTTTGGGGTCCTTCTGCAACACAAGTGCTAATAAAACTGGAGAAAGATTAGCCAATACAAGGACAAAATTCTAGGGCTGCCTCACAGGGCGTAAAACTCCGTGAACTGCTGGGCGTGGTGGCGCATGCCTGTAATCCCAGCACCCGGGAGGTTGAGGCAGGAGGATAGTTGCAAGTTCAAGGCCAGCCTGAGCTACAAAATGAGCTCAAGTTCAGCCTGAACTGCATAGCGAGACCCTGTCTCAAAAAGGCAAAAAAGAAAAAAAAAAAAAATCATATGAACTAAGGGCAAAGGAAAAATTGAGGAGACTCCTGAAAATAAAAGCAGGGAGTTGGAGGAACATTGTTCCCATTTCCCACTTTTCTGCTGTGCATTCCCCGGATTACCACCCTCCCCACCGAGCACCAAAGCAGAAGGAAGACAGAGCTCGCAATTTCACTCACCTGAGCACACAGCGATCCCTTGCCTTCCCTCCCGCCAATGCCAGGCTTCTCTCCCTCACCGCAGAAGGTGTGGATGGTAGCTCTGCCACCTCCTCAGGGCTCCTGTGAGCAGCAGATGCAGGCCCCATGATGGCAGCAGAGTGGCTCTCTGTTTAGGACATTTTAAACCAACAGAAATAATTTCTTGTTTAGAGACTGAGCCTGTACATATCACCACCCAAAACAAAGACACCAGTGAAATACTGTTCCAAAAAAAACAAGTAAGAAGAAACAGGTGTAAAAGTTGTTAGAATCAAGTCAGGAGTCGCTTCTTGTGAACGGAAACAAAAATAAATAAATAAGCAAGTCTGAGAGGTTGTGAAGCACCGGTTCTCACACGCAACCACCCGATAGCAACGGTCACCAAAGACCGCCACAACCACAACTTTGCACAAAGCACATCACAACTTCATAAAAAAGAGCAAACTTCTGCAAGGACATCTGCCCAGCAATTGTCTGTCCCACCCAGACGGGGGCCACTCTTGTTATTAATCTTCATAGTTAAGGGTTATTGTTCCCAAATGTCTCATGCAATCTTCACTTTTACCTTTTAAAATTTCCCCTTGCGTTCATCTCTGAACACACTCATCGCTTGCTTGTTCCCATTGTCGGGCTATTCTATTCCCGAGTGAATGTCACCACTCTTCACATGATCCCTCTCTGATTGCTATATAGGTTGACAAAAAAGAAAGAAAAAATAGAGGAAACATAATAATGGATACAACCCACCAAAACATTAATTGCATTAAACATTAATGAAGTCCTCCAAGGAAAACACAGAGATTATCCGAAAGTGTCAAAGTAAAAGACCAGGACAATAAGCAGGACTCAGCTATTTACCGTCTACAAGAGATTCATTGTAAATAAAGACACAAGAAGGTGAAAGTTAACAGTAGAAAGATATATGATGCAAACAAGAAGCTTATTGGTGTCACTATATTTCTTTACCAGAAACAAAAGAGGTACACTTCTTGTTGATAAAGGGGCCCGTCCTACAGGAAGATATAAGTTTGTATGCAATCAATAACATATCCCCCAAATAACTAACAAGAGTTCACAGGATTAAAAAGATAAATAGGCAATAATTTCAATGATTAAAAAGTTCCTTTGATCTAAGGCCTAAAAATTTTCATAGTTACATTTGATATTAATAAGGCTAATAATTGAAGTGGCACATATTTTACTACTCGATAATTTGTGAATTTTGTATGGAAGTCAAATCAGAGAACACAAAGTTGTACATAGGTTCTTGCAGTACAAAGTCTCATTTGTACACATTCATTGAAGAATTCATAAGCTTTCAAAATCCTGTGATCCCAAGCAACCTTGGCCGTGGCTCATTTCTGCAGCTTCTGAGAAACTATGTATTTCTGGATTTAAGCAGCAGACATGAAATAAACAGTGATAATCTAGTGATTATAAAGACAGAAAAAGAGAATTTGGGTACCTTCAGTTCTGTTCTCTGTAAGTTCTCTTGTAGATTTCATGTACAAAACAGTGGAAACAACAGGTATAGTATGTTTGGTTAATAACTTTAATTTGTTCATGTAAAACACATTTTTAATTTTATGGTTATTATAAAAATAATTTAATTACATAAAAAGGGACTAAAGAATGGATCTCTCTGCACATTGATAACATGCACAATGGAAATTTCCTTGACTATACTCCCTCAGTCCTTTATTCAAATGTCTTATAATTTTTATTTAATCTATCTATTTTGCTGTCACTTTATCTAGATTGTGTTAAAAGCAAAGGAGTTATTTTGTTAATCTCTGTCTGTACAGTGCCGACCCCACTTCCTTGGCTGTAATGGAGATCACTAAATGAATGACTGAATCAACAATAAACCTAGAGAACATTATGAGTCAATGGACAGCTAAGCATCGAAGTACTTCGATGCCATCCTTCTTGGCTAAAAATCAAGATGTTCTAGAAGAAAATGTAAAAAACAACTTGAAATTAGACTTGTGAGGTGTGTGCTGAGTGACTTCATTCTTAACACAACTCCCAAATCCATCATATGCAGCTTCATGTAGTAGGAGGATAAAGACCTTAGTATTAATCTCTGTACCACAGAGTACTGCTTTCTCATTAGAAGTCGATGAGTGTTGCCCCTATGCAACTTTAGCTCTTTGTTTCAAGCATATTTTATTTTTTGATAGACTATCTAGATTGCCTGGGATACACTACACCTTCAATGACTGCATACTTTGTTCTCATGTGCTGAAATACCAAAGCATCCACAGACACCTAGGGTTTTCAGCTAGGAAGTTGCACGTTTCATGTTGTGGCAGAGTTTTCCACCATGAATATATTAAAGAATAGGAAAAGCATTTATAGAGATTAATAGACCAAATCACTGATGACTAACCACTTCTTATATAACATTGATGTCAGCACCCTAGATAGAAATGGCATGTCATGATTAATTTTGAAGATAATTCCTGCCTGCAAATGTGGTATTGGAAATAAAGGAAGATGATTCACTATAGGAGAGGCTAGAAAGGAAGCTTTTGTGAGAAGTCAAATGGTTTTGCTATAAGCTGGCAATTTGTCAAGTTTCTCTAAGACAAGGTCAACATCATTGGCTTCTCAAAGGGAGGTAACCTGTTTACACATAACTTGACATGTTAAAGGTTCATTTTGACATTTTATGTTTTTATAATCACTATAGATTTTATGTCATTCCAAGCAATGTATGAGTCAATTTGAACATTATTTTGCTCAAATTTTTTCTCCTTGAGGAAAACAGTGTTACTAAAGTTGAGATAGAATGTTAGTGAACCCCTACTGCACAAGACTTGTAATAACAATAATCATTATTTTGCTATCTCCTTGGAAACACTTTCAAAGTTTTATAGTTACTGGGCCCTAATAACGAAAAGAATATAGCATATTAAAATCATTTACTAATAGAAGCTCCAGTATTTGTCATTAACTTGAATGCCAGATTTAAGAAAACATTCATATGTCACACAGATAATCAATGTGGGGTACAGTAGGAATAACATGATCTTTTCAATTCATTAACATTTTCTGAACCTCAGTGTTAATGCCCTCTACTTAGGTGTGCTTGGGCAAGCATTGTGATATTTCTAATTTCTAATTTTATTATTTATGAAATAAGAATATTCACACCTGCCTTGTGAAATTGTTTTAAGAAGTGAAAGCAATACCACAGGTACAGTGATAAGTGTACTCGCTGGTCATAGTAGGTGCACAGGACGGGTTAGTCTTTTCTCATTCAGACGGGCAGGAGCACACTGTTATATGGCAGTGCCTTCTCAGGATTCCAGCCTTCCCTCCTCATGAGGTATGCAAATCACCAACTGTTCATTCATTTTATCTAGGTTTTAACTGCTTCTCTCAAATAAATAGTAATAGCAAAGGAACAGAACACTCTGATGTAAGTAGTCCAAGATGACTCTGGAATAACCAGGATAAAAAAATACAGAAGGGGTGCACCAGAGAAAATGAAAAATCAGAGATAACAAGGCCGTGGCTACTTTGAAAGAGATGTCTTCCTGACATCATTCACTACTGAATAAGTTTCTACTGTTACCACCCAAGGACAAATGAAATTTCTTCTTCAAAATGTTTATTTCTGAAATCTATGCCTTGTGCTTTGTACTTACTATGGGGCCACTTTCTTTAATGTCCTGGCGATTTCCCAGCACTGCAATGTCCTCCTGGTCCTTACCACTGTCCACCTGTGGAGAGAAGATTTTTTGATCCAGGGTTCCATTACTTGAAATAGTACTCTGTTTAAACACAGTCCAAATCAGGTCATATTTTGGATTAGTTTGTTATTATTTTTGCCTAACAACTCCTAGAAATCTTCAAACTTACCTATTACCTGATTTCCTTTCTAGCTATTTCATTAAGAAGGTTGAAGGAACCAAATTAATTCCCTATACTACTTCCAAATTTCCTCCTATCTAAAATTATTTTCTCATTTCTCAGTTCTTAGGGGAAGAAGTTGGCTTACTTATTTTGAATTTGATTTTTGCCTTTTCTGGTCAACACCAGGTGATAGCTTCTTGGACCCTGATAGTTTCCCAACTTCTGCTATATTAGTATTTAGAACAGTCCTTCTTGTTAGATAAGTGCTTTCTGAGTCCTAAAGAAAAGTTCCAAGTCCTCGTGAGAACACACAAGTCACCGCACACATATCATCCGAGTCCCCAGTATTCATAACTACCTTTCCGTGGACGTAGGAAACGCTTATGGCTGTCCATTCTGTAGGCTGCTCATGACTGCTTCCTGCAGCTCTCTCCTTTTATGTCCTCTGAGGCTCATTTCTACCAGTCACTTCTCAGTAAGTGTCAGAATTAGTGGGTATCATCCTGTTTGCCAAGCTGGAAGCTGGGAGTAACTCTTGTGTCTCTCCCTCTCCCATGAGCTCACAGTTCCTTGGTGTTTGAGAACAAAGTATAGAGATTTGCCTTCCCACAGTACACAGGATGACACTTTGTTTATACCAAGGACACAAAGATGTGGCAAAGAGGTAAACACAACAGGAGATCTTGTTTATCTGTATACATATTTATTTACACTCCTATCTCCATGACTGTTTCCCATGACAGGAATTAACATGCTAGGACTCCTGAGCCACTCAATGGACATGTTTTTTTTATAATGTTACAGAGAAATTAAGGGACTAAGAGACAGACAATCTGCACAGGATGTCCTCAGCTTGAGAAAAGCTGTCTTGGCCTTGTATTACAAAGAACACTAGTCCCTGAGGCTCAGAGTGTGGAATTATGTTACAATAAGATGAAATATCAATTTCCTTAAGAATCCAACTCCTGGTTTATTCTGTAATGATAATTCCTAGAAGTCATCACAATTTACAATTCTTTCTAAGCCTATCTAAGTGTAGGCTTGCAATTCTAAAAAAGGTAAGTTCATGGGCACTATACCAGCCCTAAATCAGCCTAAAATCAGCAAGAAACAGTCTGAGGAATAATTGTGAAAGAAAATTTTGTTTGTTTTATTTAGCCTTCAAGAGACAGAAATTATTACATGAAACCTAGGGATACCTATGTTGGTCAGTTTTCTGGACAAAATATCCAATACCTGCAACTGTAAGAGAGGATATGTATGTGGGCTCATGGTTTCAGAGCATTCAGTCCATGGACGTGTGATTTCACAGCAGAAATGGCGGGTGAGATGGGCCTGGCAAAGAAAACTGCTCAGCTGCTGACAATGAGGAAGCCACAGCACCAGGAAGGAAGGGGCCAAGGATGTATGAAAATCATACCTCCAATACCTGCCCAGACATCTAGAAGCATGTTTTACTACCCACTTAGGCAGCTCTCCAGCCAATCTAGTTGACAAGCCCTCTTAACTGTCATAGCACCTAAAGGCAGCTCACCTAGAGGATGAGTACTATTAAGCCATTTGGAATCCATAGTTCCAGGATAGTTAAGTACCTGGTTAACTAGCTCCATTGCTAGTAGCACTTCTTATATTTAGCTATTTCTTAGGGCAGAGTCAAGGTTTCCACACAAATTGGAGAATAGTGGTCACTTAGTGAAATCAATACCTGTTCAATGGGATGAATGAACAAGTTCATGGAATCCACCAGTTTCTCTCCTACAAAACAAGTGCCAGTTCCATCAGCATACTAGCCTTTTACCAAAATACAAAGGGGAATGAAAGTTGGCAGGGTCTATTGTTTCACTATGTGTCTGCTGTAGACCTTAGTGCCATTCTTAGAGAATTGTTAGTATATATTTTGTGTTCAATTGCTATCTGACTTTATCAAATATTATAAGAATGAATGATTAAACTAAGACAACGTGGTTTGAACCTTTTAGAGGAGGATACCCATGAAATATATTACGATTATGAAACCACAGTTGATAACAAACAATCGCTACTTTGGGTTCAACAGATACTACTACTATCAATGAATTCATCCATCAACCTACACATCAGAGTAGGTATGTTAATCCTCCAAGGACAACACCTACAGTAACATACTGACATATAATTTTATCCTCTACTTAGTTAAAATAGTAGACTATGATTATTATTACTGAAAAAGAACATTTTTGTTTACCTAAAATAGGACATATTTCTCATGTCTAACATCTGAATTAGTGATTTTCAAAGAAAATATTCCCATCTGATATTTAACAGTGCTGAGATTCCTGGAAACTAAACAGGATGGTGATTTGATATGCTCTTGTTTGACAAGCTTCTTCAGATATGAAGAGTTTTACACATGGGCTTCCCTACTTGGTACGATTCCATTTTATAGCTAACTCATTCTGAGATGCTGGTTAATATCTCTTGTCAACCACACTCTCATTTCTCAGGAGAATTCATTAGAATCTACGGTAATCTAGGTCTGGTGTTTCTCCATCCATAATTTATCCAGAAATCTTAGATTTTGAGATTTTCCATATATACTAAAAATATTTTTGAGAACATTTATAAAATTGAGTGGTCATATTATTTATAAAGTGGATTGAAAATGTAAAATGTGTGTTAAAGTTCCTGAGGGAAAATACTTAATGGCTCTATCATAGAATTATATCTATGTAGACCATAAAAAAATTTAGTCACACTTTTACCAATTCAGACAAAACTACTTCAGACCCTTGTTAATGATAGCAATTATTTTCATCAAATCTTATGTGCATAATATATGATTATGAACAATATTGAGTCTCAGTAGTTTCATTTTCATAACCTTTAATTAAATTGTAAAACTTGAACCCTTTCTGATTTTACTATAATTACCAACTCATAAATACTCTTTAAAAATTCCATTTTTATATCTACAATAAAAAGCAATGAAGATAATAAAATGCAATGTATTTCTTGGTGAGGTGACAGAAAATAATAATTTGCTTGATAGGTAAAGGCAAATATTAGATGATTTGTTATCATATTTTATATTGTATTAAAAATCTGTGACATATACCTTACTGTATTTGAATAATAACAGGGGGCAAATCAGCTTCTATGACTTTCCCATACTAAAATGCGATTATCCTTCATTGATTCGAGAATGATATCTATTTGTCACTGTTGACAAAACAGAGCTCAGGAAGTTAGGAAAATAAACTGTCTCTAACCATTGTGAATATCTGCATGAGGGAAGAGGAAAAAATGAAGAAAAATTATCAGGCAGCAGTTATAAACCTAGAATAACTTTAAAAATATATATGCTATGGGGTAATACATTGTTTTTCTGTAAGACTCCAAACTAAATGTACTTTTAGTTGTGTGTGTCCAATATTAAAGTGAAATCTGCACATCTTAGATGAGGGAATCTATAAAATATACTCTGAAGTATTAAATGGACACATATGGGTAAGACTGACCTTTTTTGTGGATGTGAATATTAAATATCACAAAGATGCTAATTTGTATTAAAATAATTTAAAAATTTCTAAACCAAAGCACAGTAAATATCCAAACAGATTCTTTCTACATTAACAAAAATTATTTTAAAATGTC
Organism: Chinchilla lanigera; assembly: GCF_000276665.1. Taxonomy (NCBI): domain Eukaryota; kingdom Metazoa; phylum Chordata; class Mammalia; order Rodentia; family Chinchillidae; genus Chinchilla; species Chinchilla lanigera. Next base: position 3,489,537 of record NW_004955472.1, on the reverse strand, counting down.
TCAAGAAAAATAAACATTTTAGATTGGTTCAAATAATTTTGATAAAATGAAAACAATTGAACTTGTGAGGTATGGCTTTAAAACCATAATTGTAATAGTTTAGTCTTAAAAACAAGAAAAAGACAATGGATCAACAGAACAGAATAAAACAACTCCATCTCTCGTACCAGAAGATACCCATATCTCTATTTTCATATGATCAATTACTGTAAGTTTTATATAGCGTGGAGAAGATAAAACATCATGCTAAATACTCAGAAAATAGTATTATTTGATAAGTGCTAATAATGGTTATGCCTAAAGGAGGGGAAAATGTTTAGATGTTCATTAACTAGTAATTTGTGAGAAAATAAACCCTAAGAATAGTTGAAGACTTTATAGCCAGAAATAAAGTAATTTCTAAATTTAAGAATAGTGGAAGAAATTACAAAAAAGGTTAATATGAATATTAACATTTTCAGTATATCATAAATACAAGCAGACAAAAAGGGTGAGAAAAATATCTGTAGTGCAAAAAGCTTATTGCCTTAATATTGATAATACCTATGCCAATTGATAAGAATAAGGCTAATACTCCAATAGATAAACTGACAAAAGATTTGGAAAAAGTAACTAAATTTAGAAATATGCATGACTAAGAAATATGTTCAACTTGTAATAACAAAAAACTAATTTAAATAACAATGGTGAGCCATATGTTAAGCAAATTAATTTTCTACTGCATAGCTGAAAGAAGATGGAAATTTTTCTATTTTTAACAAGGACTCCAGCAGATCCCATGAAACCACATGCCTTATTTAGAGGCTGCTGCTCTCGTTACAACTCCCCATGTCTGCGCTATCATTCATTTACTTAATAAATATAATAGAGTGCTTATTATAGTCCAGTCCAGGCACTGTTCTGCATGCTGCAAAAGCAGCAAATAATACAGAAGGACCCTTTCACAGAAACAAAGTCGATGAGCCTGCACTGGAGGAAGTGGAGGGGCTACGGCAGCGGTGTCGAACCCTTCAGAGCTTTCGGTGACAACAAACAGCTGCTAGGGCCCCTGAGCCTTAGATTCACCACCCCTTGCCTATGGGAACCCTTACCGAAAAAATGGCTTTTGAGGGAAGACTGGGATACGAGGACTAATCTGTGTAGGAAACTCAGAGAGCGTGGGATGTAGAAGACACGCAGAGTACCCTGAGGCCATCACATTTTTTATTTCCCAGGTGACTCATAAATCGGGATTAAGAATGTTTTCAGGAAGAGTGGTCTTAGTCTCTAAGATAAGATGAGAATACTTGAAAAAGAATACAGAGAATTAAATGCAAAGAAGTTTTGTCTGAATCTTTTCCCAACATAAACAAAATGAGGATTGATTTTATGTTTCAAGTGAACAACTCAACCATCCACTGTTACAATTTTGACACTTATGTTCCCATTGAATACGTTTTCAAAATGGAGAAAATGAAATGGCTGTCTTTGTTTGTTTTGTTTTGTTTGTTTTGTTTGTCACAGGCTCTCACCGAATTGTCCAGACTGGCTGGGCTTGACTTTGCAAGTCTCTTCCCTTAGCAATCCCAGAATGCCGGGATTATAAGAGTACATCACCATGGCCAGCTTGAAATTGGCTTCTATTTAACGTAAGGGTTAGAAAATCTCAGCCGGAACATTTATCAAGTGTAAAACCAGTAGCACGCACATTAACTTGGTTCTCTAGAAAGAGAATGATGTAATAAATATATTTCTATATTATATAAACCTAATGCATATTTTATTTAGTACTAATATTTAGTAATATAGCAGTGAATGGGCATATCCTCTCACACACATACAAATCAGACAAGAAGTAAATATGTAGACAAAAAAGAAAAATGAACCATTAATAACAATCACCACTTTTGCTACAATTTAATGGGCCTGAGAGAAGATGAGATATCAGTGTTAGAAATATCTTTGAAGACCGGAGCTAAGAGCAAAAATTGAGCGTTCCCTTTCCTGCTTACACACTGAATTTGAACCACGGGTCAAAACTAAGGCCTGATAGATTTTAATAAAGCCTCTAACAAAAGTCTTTCCTCTGATTCTCTTCATTGTCCTCAGCAAGATAATGGAAGTAATGTGCTGCTTGGTTAATAGCCTATTTCATTCTCTAATTAAGGGCTACTCCATAAAAATATTCCTTATCTCCATACCCTTTGCAACTGCATGTGCATTACTTTAATTCCATTTAATTTATTTAGAACATATATCAAAGATCATCCAGCATTTTACATCTGCCTCACAGTTCAGCCATAAAATAAATTATTGAAAGGTCACCTTGGTGTAGGTTTCATTAATTTAATTATGAAATGCTTTTCCACTTGGTATTCAGTAGCTAAAACAATCAACACCGAATAAGGTTTCATAATAATGGAATGTGTTATAGAAACTATAATTTGATAAAACATGCTTGTTCTACTATTCTTACTTGGTTGGCTTTATTTCACTTTTCAAATGAGGAAACTAAAAGTAATACTTGGTATTACACTCCTGACCCTCCAAATTTTGGCAGGTATGCAGTATACAAAGATGAGGAGAAAATGTTTTATTTTCTGGAAAATCTAATCAGTTTAGTGTACCTACATTTCAAAAGAAAAGGTTTACTGTTTTTCTGAACGACTGAACTTTATCTACCTCAATCAAGTCCCCACATTTTGAAAGCTCCTCATTTAAGCTGTTCTCCTTAGAGACAGGATGTGAATCAATGCGAAAAGAGTAACAGTGATTAGAGGACTTGTGGCCTATTATTTCTCAACCAAAACTGTTCTAACTTCTTGACTAGAAGCCCTATTCCTAAGGGCGTCTAGGTCTCCTGGATGTCCTAGGAGGAGCCGATACAGAGAAGCCGCAGGTCAATCCTAACCGAAGTCGAAGCACGCAGGAAGGGCACAGCCAGATTCATCCAGAAGCAGCTGGCCCTACAAGCTCCACTGCTAAATCCGCAGGACTTTTGTAGACTTTATAAACAAACGGAATGGGTTTCCTTGATACTCTTCATTACCCTTCTTGATAACAAAATTCTAAACTCAAACTGTGTACTTGTTCCTAGATAATCAGCTATTGGCTAAATTATTCAAACAAGATTTAGAAACAAACTCAGAACCACGGGGAAGCTAAAATAAAGTAAACGACACAGGCTAGGGTGTGGCTTGGTGGGATGGCATTTACTTAGAATGTGTGAGGCCCTGAATTTGATCGGCACTATCACATTAATTAATTAATATAAAATACAACACACGTGACGAGGCTTGCGTGATTTCATGATGAGAGTACGCCATGAACTGAGAAATACGAGTAATTTAACTCCCTGCAGCGCAGGTGCCCAAAGTGGGAAGCATTTCCGGTGTCTTTAGAGATAAAGCGATAGGGTTTCAGAGAATAATGAAAACTACCAGCTCAGGGCATTAGAAAAGGCTTAGGAAAAGAAGTGGCGCTCTGTTGAGGCATTATGTTTATTCATGCTTTTTGGAAGATTCCACAGGGTACAGGCGTGAGTTTATCAGAACGTGGTAGGGAATACGCAGGGGAAAAAAAAAAAAAAAACCACCAAGTAACGAGAATTTTTGTCAAACTGTGACCTGGGACCGGTGAAACCTTCTATCCAGCAGCCTGGAGTTCTGTGAGCTGTTCTCTCTCATCCTTCCTCAACACAAGAAGAGCTGTCCCAAAATGCTGCCTTGCCGCGTGTCCTCCCAAATACCACATTACCTGCCGTAGCTTATGCCATGAAATGCAAATACTGATGCCATGCCCAGGGTATTCCATAGAACCACTCTTCTTTATTCATTATTGCAAAAATATAAATATCTCCTACTTTCCTGCATTAGGCTAAGCAACATGTAAGGCATGAAAGATGGATCAGCCATGGACTTAGCTGGGGAGACAGCTATTCTACTAACCTACTCATATAACACTAAAGCTAAAGTAAAATATACGACAGCTTTTAGTTAAATGCCAAATTATTGGGACATCCCATAATCACGGTAGAAATTAAGCAAACAGAAAATAAGCTCATTTTCAGAGAGTAAGTGAACTTTTCTGAAAAAAAAAAAAGGCAGTTTTTCCTGAATATTTATAGTTATTAACAGTTATGGTAGTTTTTCTGAAGGCCAGCAGTGAGCTCCCTTTGTCCATAAGTAAATGAATACTATTTCTTAGAATTTGACTTGGCTTCCACATACAAGAGAAATGAAGAGGTAGGACTCTAATTGCTACACTGAATCCCCAGGGCCTCAGAAAATCCAACTAGTAACAGGCTACTACTTAATTTCTGGCAGTCATTATGGAAGGCACAGTGATTTTTGTAAACATAACAAGTTTTATTAGGATATTAAATAAAAAACGTATTCAACAGCATGATTCTTTTAAAAATCATTGCTTGCTTTAAAGATGAGTGGGTTTAACCATGGAAAAACCAATTTAAAGTCCAGTAATTTCTGCTCTTTGATCTAAATATGAACATGCATACTAGTTTGGGAATTATCATGGGTAGTTTTTAATTCCTTATCATAATTCTTCCTGGTACAATACAAAGCATGGGTAACAGGCTTTGAACTGGTGGATGTTGTCCAAGTTTTCAACCTATACAAACCAAATTTTCTATACTAATAGCCAAAGAACTATTCAAATAAAAGTGAAAAACAAACATCTTTCAAGTGCCAGAAACTGGAAAGGACCTATGAGGTCGTGGTGTAGCCTTTGGAAGGAAAATATATCCACAGGGAGTGAACAAGAATCTGCTGAAACCTAGAATCGCAAAGACAGGAATCAGGAGTCAAGGGCAGGTCTCCAGCACGGGGGCGGTGAAGTGCTGACCGCTGAATGGCTCATTACCCCCAGCGGACGGAGTGCGGGGTCAGTATGCTAAACAGAAGGGAAAACGTGAAGAGAATACCGACAGCAAATTCAGTAAGTAACTGTCTGCTGGAGAAAAGGGTGGTTAACCAAGGCCTTTCCTAGAAACATAGAAATGTAAATTTTTTAGGTACGGGGATGATTTCCCTCTGTTTCACACAGGCATCTTCCTGACGACAACCTAGAGACTGTTCCTCCAACTTTCCCTAAATTCAACATGCACAGAGATGATATTTATTTTATAAATATTAAATCATTACCTATACAACTCAGTTACTCCTGTTTCTCTCAGTCAGGTAGAATTTAAGGGTTTAAACTGAGGCAAATATAATCAGAATGTCACTAATGTTTTCTTGTTTTCAGAACTACACACAAAGTGGACATATTTATAATGCGACTGGATGTATCTAAGCTTTTTCTGGACTAGCCAGGCAATGATAGCTGTTGTTGGGCAAAATTTGTATATCCCAGGATAGTGTTAAACACCGCAGCTAAAATACGAGTGACAATATTATTCACTTGCCAATTTTAGGTAGATACTTGCCCCTATTTATAATGTTTTTACATTTGATTCCAAGACATATCTAACATAACTGAATATTAGCAATTTTTCTATGTATTTATCTGTATAAGCCAAATTTTCTAAAACAAGTAATTTAGACTTTTAAAAATATATAATGCAAGTGTCAGAAGGAAGTCAGCCATATGTAAAACTGTAGCCATTTTCTAGAATCTTGCAAATGAGAATAAAATTATGTTCTGGACTTCAAGATTTATGAAAAACTTGCAGTAATGATGTCAGTGTGCTATTAAGATAAGGATAGGCACATAAATTAACAGGGCACGATGGAAATACACACAAAGTCATCACTGCTGTTTAATAAAGGCACTGAAGCAACTGAATAGGAGAAAGGAAATCCTACAATAAGTGGTGGAGAACACTTGAATAAACGTATAAAAAATAAAATGCTACCTAAACCTCGGACCCTATACAGTAAGCCCCC
>NW_004955472.1:3481664-3483382 GCF_000276665.1 Chinchilla lanigera | reverse complement strand
CATAGTTCTGACAAAAGACTTCTTCTCTAAAGGCATATATAACTGCTCCAAATAAATATCACCAACATTGCCATTTAAAGACATGAAAGACACTCACCATATTATTTACATATGAAGGTAGCTCAAGAATCAGTAACAACAAAGGATTCAATACCATTAGTTATGAGGGAAATGCAAATGAAAACCATGAGATGTCACTGCACACCCCCAGAATGGCCAAAATTTAATATTTGATAGCAGAAATATTGGCTAGGAGCTTAATGTATAGCCAGCAAAACATTCAGAAATTTCCAGTGAGAATGTAAGACTTATAGCTTGCAGTATTTATTTTATTAATAAAACCTAACCTGGAACTAATCCAATGTCTATCAGAGTAACTCAAAACTAAATAAAGAGGTTTATTCTTTCCATAGAATACAACTTATCAATAAAAAGAACAAATCAAGCCAGCCATAGTGATTCACATCTGTGATCCTAGTTCTCTGGCAGCGCAAGGCAGGAGAGTCACAAGTTCAAATCCAGCCTGCCCAATTTACCAAGTTAGTGAGACTATCTCAAAATAAAAATTAAAACTGCTAGAAATGATGTAATTCAGTGTGAAGGTGAGGCCTTTGACCTAACTGGGTCACAAGGGCAGACCACTTATGAAGGGTGCTAGAGCCCTTAAAAGACGTTCTAGGGCCCAGGCCTGGGGCCTCATACTACAATACCTCAGTCTGACAGGCAGAAGCTGGAAGATCCTAAATTCAAGCTCAGCCTGGGAGAAAAACTTTCTGAATTCTTGAATGTGTGAACATGGTTAATTTTGTATTCATGAATCATTAACAACTAGGCTGACTAAAATATTCCAAGTTTTAGGATATTTTTAACTTAGAAATTTAAAAACATTATGCCATCATTTTCTTAAGGGCTGGTCAGACACATAAAACCAGTTGAGTCTTATGCAGACTGTGTTCCCTGTGGAATTTCTAGAATCCTTTATACTTGGTTTTATGAAATTTGTCATACATCTCTAAATTTAGGTATTTTTTCACACAGAAACCTTTCTATTTTAAGATGTGTGTTCCTCTTCACTTCTGGGAATTTAAATTTTTTTTTCAGGTAATGTTTTCTACTCTACTTGAACTACTTGAATTGGTCTTCTGTCTTGTATTTCCCAGAAGTTTCTTATCTTCCAACACTTGAAAGATTTTTTTTAAATTCATATATGAATTATATTTTTAATTTCTAATTGTTCTTCTTTATTTTATTTTAAAGAGAGTAGTCAATGAGACACAAACAAAAAATAGAACAATAGCAGCATACCAGTATGCCAAGCATAAACAAACCAAAGCAAGAACGTTGAAAGTCATACAGGCTTTCAAGACAAAATAATACAAATTAACAGTGGTTATTATATTACATATCGCTTTCCTCAGTGACATTGCTCAGATTACCCGATGTAAGAATGGAAGATTGTTCAAACCATTAAAGAGAATAAGAAAATAATTATTAGAGATAATACAGAGTTTCACTAGACAAGATGGTAGGAATTCACCATGGTAATTCCATTGCATATTGTTACCTTCAAATCAGCTACCTCGATTACCAGACACAAGCATGCAAAATTGATCAGAATATACAAAATTTTAAGCATTGACTATTCCTTTCAATACGCCATCACACATTAGCAATACAGTTATCGCAGCTATTCATATATATATTTATATTTTCCCTTC
>NW_004955472.1:3480064-3481289 GCF_000276665.1 Chinchilla lanigera | reverse complement strand
TGCTGTAGTATGATGACTTTAATTCATCTGGGAAAATACCCAGAAGGGGAATAGCTGGGTTCAATGGGATTTCCAACCCTAGTTTTGTGAGGCATCTCTAAATTGGTTTCCACGGTGGTTTTCCCAATCTACGCTCCCACCAGCGGTAGAGAAAGGCTCCTTTCTCCTCACAGCCCCTCCAGCATTTGTCATTGGTTGATTTCTTGATGATAGCCATTCTTTCTGGGGTGAGATGGAATTTCAGTGTTGTTTTAATTTGCATTTCTCAAATGACCAATGACGTTGAACATTTTCTCATGTATTTATTCACCATTACTATCTGTTCATTAGAGAAATGTGTATTCATCTCAGATGCCCATTTTTAGATTGGGTCTTTGAATTTGGGGTATCTGATTTTTTAAAAATCTTTGTATGTCCTAGATGGAAGTCCTTTGTCTGAAGGGTTGGCTAAGACTTTTACCCAATTCATGGATTTTCTTTTTACTCTATTGGTGATTTCTTTAGATGTAGAAAAATTTTCAGTAAGATGAGATCCCTGTCGTTGATTCTTTGAAGTATTTCTCATGCAGTTTGGTTTCTGTTCATGAACTCTCTGCCTACCCCTATGTCTTCAAGATTTTTACCTACTTTCTCTTCCAATAAATTTAGTGCTTCTGTTTTAATATTTAGATCTTTGATCCATTTTGACTTTAATTTAGTGCATGGTGAAACACATGGGTCTAATATTAGTCTTTAGCATGTGGAAAGCCAATTTTTCCAGCACTGTTTATTAAAGAGGCTATCTTTCTTCCACTGAACATGTTTGGCCCCTTGGTCAAAGATAAAGTGACTCAGTGTGTTTGTAGTTACATCTGTATCTTCTCTGTTCCACTGATCTTTAGGTCCATTTTTGTGCCAGTACCATGCTGATTTTATCACAGTAGCTTTGTAATGTAATTTTAAGTCAGGAATTGTGATGCTTCCTGCCTCTCCTTTATTTCCCCAGGATTGCTTTTGCTATTCTAGTCCTCTTCTGGTTCCAGATGAAGTTTAGGAATGTTTTCTCTAGATCTGTGAAGTATGCTAATGGAATTTTAATAGGGATTGCTTTGAAACTGTACAACAATTTTGGGAGTATGGCCATTTTCACAGTGTTGGTTCTTCCTATCCATGAGCAAGGAATATCTTTCCATTTTCTGATATCCACTTTGATCTCTTTTTTAAGAGTACTACAATTTTCACTGCA
>NW_004955472.1:3474253-3479084 GCF_000276665.1 Chinchilla lanigera | reverse complement strand
ATCTAGAAATCTGTCCATTTCCTCTGTGTTTTCCATCCTATGAGAGTAAAGATTTTGAAAGTAGGTATAGATGATCTTCTGAATTTCATCAAGATCTGTAGTGATTTCACCCCTTTCATTCCTTAATGCATGTATTTCAGTTTTTTCTTTCCTTTTTTGATAAGGTTGGCTAGGAGTTTATCTATTTTATTTATTCTTTCAAAGAACCAACCATTTGATTCATTATCTTTGTATTCTTTTTTTTTTTTTTTAGTCTATTATGTTAATTTCCACCCTGAGCTTTATAATTTCCTGTCTTCTTTGGGCTCTGGATTTGACTTGTTCTTTTCTAGGAACTTGAGGTGCAGAATAAGATTGTTTATTTGTGCTTCTTCTGTTTTCCTGAGGTGGGAATTCACAATTATAAATTTCTCTCTGAGAACTGCTTTCATTGGGTCCCACATGTTCCTATAGGTTGTATGTACATTTTCATTTGATCGTAAATAGTGTTCAGTTTTTACTTTGATTTCATCTGTGACCAATTGGTTGTTCAGGAGGATGCTATTTAATTTTCCACTGTTTATGGACTTTTTTGTGTGTTTTCTTTTGTCATTAATTTCCAATTTCATTGCACTATGGTTGGATACTACACAGGATAATTTTAATTCCTTTGCATTTACTTAAACTTTATGTACTAGTATATTGTTTTAAGCTCTATGTACTACTATATTGTCTATTTTAGAGAACATCCCATGTGCAGCTGAGAAGAATGTGTATTCTGATGCTGTTGAATGGAACACTTTGTAAAGGTCTACTAAGTCCATATGTTCACAAGTTTGGTCAAGTTCTATTATTTCTTTCCCAATTTTTTGTCTAGTTGATCTATCTCTTTGTGAAAATGAGGAGTTAAAGTCCCCTGTGATGACTGTGTTGCACTTATTTCATTTTTCATGTCTGATAAAATTTGTCTCATATAGTTGCTTGCTCCCATATTTGGTGAATATATGTTTATGGCTGTTATCTCTTCCTCTTGCAGCTTTCCCCTCACAAGTATGCAGTGACATTATCTCTTTTGACTGTTCTTAGTTTGAAGTTCACATTGTCTGCAAACAGAAAAGTGACACCCACTTTTTTCTGGGTTCTTGTCATGTGGTGTATTGTTTTCCATCCTTTGATTTTCAGTCTATGAATTTCCTTTTGAGTTAAATGTGTTTCTTGTATACAGCATATAGTTGGAGTTTCTTTCCTGATCCACTCTGCTAGTCTGCTTCTTTTGGTTGGTGCATTGAGACCATTTACATTGATGGTTATAACTGATGTGTACTGGCTTATCTTTGTCATGTTATTTTCCTGCTGTTGGGTCCTCCTTTTTCCTTCTGTTTAATTGCTTGCTCTGCTTAGTAGTTCCTCTCTGTTGTTGTTCTTGAAGTTATGGTCTATTTATCTCTTTCTAGCATACCTTTTAGAACTTTTCATAGGATTGGTTTGGTGCTCATGAATTTCTTTAATTGTTCTTTATCATGAAAATATTTTATTTCTCCATTAAATTTGAAGAATAATTTTTCAGGGTACATCAATCTGGGTTGGAAGTTGTTTTCTTTCAGTACCTGAAATACTTCACTCCAAGCTCTTCTTGCTCACTGGAGCTCCTGAAGCTGTCTGGGGTTTCGCCGAGCTTCCACAAGAGTAGGGGGAATGCAGGTCATGGTTACCGAGGCTTCAGATATTGCCCAGGACAGAGCCTGCTTCCCACATTGGCAGGGGAGGGGTAAGGGTGGACCTCCCAAGGCCGCTGACTCTGTCTAGTTTTCAGCTGAGCTCCCAGGGGGATGTGGGTTGTTCTAAGAGTGACCACCAAGGCCCCAGAAGTTGTCCAGGGCTCTACTTGCCTCACACACTAGTAGGAGAGGCACTGGACTGGCCCATTGGGGTTCCTAAAGATTTCCAGAATTCATCCCAGCACCTGCAGACACACTATGTGTGTAGGGAGTTGCAACAGAGGCCCCAGAGGGTGGCCAGGGTTTTGCCTGCCTCACATACTGGTCAGGGAGGTGCAGTGGTGACTCACTGGGCTTCCTAAAGATGTCTGGGGTTCTCTAATTGTTCTTTTAATTCTGATTTTCTTTATAACCTCTGGCTGCACCACAATGTATTCTTTTGTTTTTTGTTTTTTTTGTTTTGTTTTGTTTTTTTGGTTTTTCTCTGGTACCAGGAATCGAACTCATGACCTTGCACTTGCCAGGCAGGCACTTTTGCCGCTGAGCTAAATCCCCAGCCCCTGTATTCTTGAATTTTTGTAAGCTATCAGTTAAAAATATTTAGGAGAAGGAGGGGAAGTTGTTTAATTCTGCTTTCTCCAGGGTCAATTTTGTGTATTTATTTTGTTTTTCTATTAGTTTGCAGATTTCTTCCAATATTTAGTGGATGTTTATAATTTCTCCATATTTTAAAATAAAAAGAAAGGTAAGTTGCTTAGTATATATGTGTCCCTGAGTTGCCTCTGCTAACTGCAAGCTAATTTTGATGTGACCAGCCAGAGAGTGGTCACCGTGCCAGGACCACCTTGCATGGTGTGAACAGTATGTGGCAAGGAGAACAGTGGTCCCGGAAGGTATCCACATCCTAGCACCCAGGACCTGTGAAGATGTTATGTTAATTGCAAAGAGAAATTAAGGTTGTAAATGGTACAGTAATCTCAACTTTTCACGAGGGATGTGTTTCAAGACCAATAGTAGACACCTGAAAGCACAGACAGTACCAAGCCCTATACTGTACAGACCACATTTTCTCCTTTTTCTTACAGATACATCCCTAAGTTTTCTTTGTAAATCAGGTTCAAAAGCAAAACAATAATAATGAAATATAATATTATAACAATATTTTACAATTAAAGGTATTTCCAGAATTTTCCATTTAATAATTTTGGGCAATGGTTAGTCATGAGCAACTGAAAACACAGAGGAGGAAATTGTGGTGAAGGGTGAAGTACTACACTAAGATTTCTCATCAACTTACAGTAGGCCAAGGCAATTACCCTGGTTATTCCAGCAAAGTAAATGCATCCACAGGAGTCCTTAGATGTGGGAGGGAGAGTAGGGAGCGAAAGTCACAGGATGAGAGCGTGAGAAGGGAGCCGCACAGCGCTACCAGCTGTAAAGACAGGAGAACTATGAGCTACAGAAAGGGGAGAGTCAACATAAGCTAAAAAGGCAGGGAAATGGATTCTCTTTCTAATCATCCAGAAAGCAACTTCTTGAGTTTCACCTAGTGAGCTTTACGTTGGATTCTCAACATAGAGAAATGCTAGATAATAAATCTGCATTATTTTATATCTCCAGGGATGCAGTAAATTGGTCCAGCAGGATTAAAAGATGTTGGTGTTGAGAGTGGAATGTTATAACAGATACCTAAACATATGGAAATAGATCTAGAATTGGATAGTGCGAAGAGGCTGGAAAACTTCTGAGAAGCAAGTAGAGAAAGTACAGTGGGATTTAGACAATTAGCAGAAAAATGGATGGAAATGGTTTATTAAAGACCCACAAGGAAGCCAGAGGTATGAGAGAAGATATATCTCACTTCAAAGAATTCTACTGGTAGAAGGTAATGTATTCTTGAATACTGTCAGACTATTAATGAAGAGTTGAGAGATGAGAGAAGTTAGTTGGTTTTTAAATTCTTCTTCCTCTAGCTTTTGTTCACTTATTTTATTCTTTCACTGTTTTGCACATTTTCCTCTAATGTCTAAGTAAGGTAATGCTTGTTATATAGTGATAGCTCAGCAGAATTGTGCTCTCCATTTATGTAGAAGACCAAACTTGTAAGTAAGTAAACTTAGATATTTAGTTGAGATTTTTAACAAAGTGTTGAAAGTGTGATTAGATTCCTTCTTGGTATTTATCATAAAATGTGAGAAGAAAAATAAATTAATGAAAGAACTGCTAAAAATGAGCTGGGATTCAACACTTTAGGGAATTCATTGCTTATCCAGATGGCAAAAGTTGATAACAGTAAGAGATTTATTATCAGAATGCATGCTGTAGAAAGAAAGCTGAAGATGTGACTGAAAATCCCTTCACTAATACTTCATGAAGTTACTAAGTTAGAGTACTCAGTCACATCAAAGTCTCTTTGAGAAGATTAAGCATGTGCTTCATATATCCACTTGGCATTCTAAGTAAAAATTAAACATAAAGATGGAATTATCCAGAAAGATCTGGGTAAAGGAGTCACTTGCCTGGTAAAGTAAATTCCACGATGCACATGAGATAACCACAAGTTTCTTGACAATGTTAGCAAGTGGAACACTGCCAGTTTGCACAAGAAAGGACAGGCTTAGCAGTGCACTGCAAATTGTCCTGAGACCTAAGTGATCCATCAACCGAAGTCTTCAATCCAGGTTCAATATCTTTAGCAAAACTGCTTCCTAAGTGGTATTGCGTATTTCCATATTCAGGAAATATTGTCTCATTGTCCATTTTTGTGAATGCAATGTTAGCACCAATCAATTCTTGCCTATATCTATTAATTCATTAGGAATGCCAAGGCAAGATGATATTCCAATTCCTTTCTCTCTTCTTCCTTTACTAGTTTTAAAATTTATTGCCAAAGTATAATTTTTAAAACGATACAAAAATCATCTTATGCAAATTTAAGATACACCTCTATGGTTTTCTGCATTAATTGATGAGTAAAATAATAATCAATAAAGAAATCAGTAGCAGGATAGTTAACACGGGTGTTCTACTGTCCTGTATTTCCTTTTTTAACGAAACTGTCAGTGAGGCATTGGTTGATTAGCTTTGTATGTCTATATGTGTTTTCATGAGAAACTACATTGAAGATATCAATA
>NW_004955472.1:3402111-3474153 GCF_000276665.1 Chinchilla lanigera | reverse complement strand
AAACCAAACCAAACCAAACAAAATTAAAAAAAAAGAAATCTATATTATTGAGTAGTTCAAAGTACATTTTCATGTATAAAGACTTTAATGTCAATTTAATAAAAGAATGTTGAGTCCATTTGCTAGATTTTACACAAAACTAGTTGGTGTTAATTCTTCCACTGGAAAGTATTTTCCTATTTGTTAAACAAAAATCTACGTTATCATATGTAACACTACTAAGGCCTGGAATCTTCAATCAACATTCTTAACATTACCTAGCTTCACGTATCTTTTTTCAATTTAATTTCATTGGTACATTTTAGGTATACAGAATGACCACATTCATCATAGAGAATTTGTACCTGAACCTGATATAACTTAATTCTTTTACTCCCATTTTCCTACCCTCTTTTCAACCCCTCAATGTATCTTCTTAAAGGCAAAATTCTCTTTATCAAATCTTTGATGTGAAAGATAAAGAGACTTTTACACCGAAGAAAGGCAGAGTAAGTCCTGGATTCTTGCCCTTTACTCACGAGTATTAAATACAGTGGGTTTCTCTTATCTGTTTATTTATTAAGCATCCATTATGACCTCATGGATTCACATTTGATATTTTAGCCTATTGAAATTACCATCCATATTTATCACTCCCGACCCACTAACTTTCTTAAATAAATGTAAGCATAATGCTGTGTTCTGAATGTTTGTCTCCCTAAAATTCATGGTTCAACACTTAATCTCCAAATCAATTGTATTCAGAGGTGAAGTGTTTGCAAAGTGATGAAACCATGAAACTAGAACCCACCATTAATGAAATTAGTGACCTTATAAAAGAGACCCCAGAGAGCTCTCTCATCCCTTCTGCCATGCGAGGTTACAGGGAGAAAATGGCATCTGGGATGAGGAGGGCTCCACCTGTCACTGACTCTGCCTGCACTGTGATCTTGGAATTTTCAACCTTAAGAACCAACAACTAAATTCCTGTTGTTAAAAGCAATCCACTCTAGATGTTTTCATACAGCAGCCCTAGTGTATGTACTAAGATACATGCTAAGTGTGTCTCTGAAAGAAAGACCTCGAAGAAGAAATGACTAGGAAAAGACTAACATGAAAAGGACCAAAAGCTAGAGGTTGACTCAGTGGTACAGCACTGGCCTAGCATGTGTTAGGCTCCAGGTTTGATCCCTAACATGTACGTGCACACACACACACATACATATGCATATGCACATGCACACACACATGAACACACACACACACACACACACACACACACGTCATGCAAATTTTGCTGCTAAGAGGGATTTTCGAGCCTTTAATATGCCCATGAAAACTATGACTCTATGGAGAAGCAGATACCATGTTGGGACAAAACATATGGAAAAAAGTATCATAAATAAGATAGTTAGAAAGCCTTGGGTCTCTCAGATTTCATAGTAAAATTAAATGCATAGTGTCTGCCCTGAAGATTGTACACATAACACTTCACGTGAACAGAATCAAAACTTTCCCGTATGACTAGGAATATCAGATTTTTACTGGTCACTTTGGCTTTATGGGTACATTTTAAAGACTACTATCATGCAGTAAATCTAAATATTTTTTCATAAATTATTGAATCCCCGTTAGCTTTCTAATTTGAGTCCCTTAAGATAAGACTTTACTAATACAGCATTGTTTTAAGTCCAATCCCTTACACAGAAATTATTTTAAAAATAATTTCATTACAGAAGTGTCATACACATGAGATTTTTTTAGAACTCTTCCTGACTGTCTTCATTAAAAAAAAGAGCTCTCCAATGAGCTTAAAAGTTTGTGTCACTAAAAATTGTATTGAATATTTTTGTTTAAGTAAATTTACCCCTAATGATTTTTAAATGACTGTTTTAATGACATAGAGTTAAGGGGTTTTTTTTGTTTTGGTTTGGTTTTTTTTTTTTCTTTTTGGTTTTTCTCCGGTACCGGGAACCGAACTCACTACCTTGCGCTTGCCAGGCAGGCACTTTGCCGCTGAGCTAAATCCCCAGCCCCGAGTTAAGGGTTTTAAAGCCATGAATTATAACCAGTTGCTCTCTTTACCTACAAATCTCTAAATTAATGGCCCATGACGGAAATACGGTTCTCAAGGCATGCGGTCTCCAAATCGGCTTTCTCGCTCCTTGCTGTATCTGCCACGGGGGACAGACTAACAGACAGTGTCCCCTTCCTCAAAGCACTAAATTCATGAATGTTTTGTGCGAATCACTGTATTGGTTTTCTTCGGCTATTTTTTCCCTCGCACAGAAACTTTTATTTCTTGGGATCAATAAATTTTAACTTTCCTTCCTGACACTCGAATCCTTGAAGAGAGAGGAGAGGCGGAGGCAGCGAGGATGCTGATCAGCGAAGATGCGTGCGTGTCTCGCTCCTCGCACGCGCCCTCTCACGCGGTGTCACACTCTCAGGACCGGCCACGGCTGGAGGACAAATAACGAAGTTGCCGTTAGTAGTTTGGGAGCGTAGTTTTAATAGACTTCTCTGAGATATTTTTAATTCACATTTCAAAACTGCGTATGTGTACACATAAATTTTAAATATACACATACTTATACTTCAAGGACATCTAATAAAATTTTAATAATTTATACTGAACGCCAGCATTAGCTTTTCCGAAGGCCAAAGAGCAGCCCCATCGTTCTCTGCTGTAGTTTCTCCACTTCGTTTGAGAATACAGCAATCTTCTGGAATTCCTCTTATCTTTGGAGCAATTCCTTCTCACTCTCCTTGGGAGATTTCTCACTTACTTAACCTCTAAATATCCAGCTCTGCCAAGACTTGGTCTTTGTGTCTTTTTCTCTTTTCTATCTATACCCAATCACTTAGTAACCACCTCTTCTACCAAGGTTAAGTACCATCTCTATAAAATAACTTCTGATTTTATATCTCTAGTTGAGCAACTCTGAAATTCAAGAGACTACACACACACAAATGGCAACTCCTTCATGTAAGCCTAAAATGTAGAGAGCCCTAGGATGTTTTTGTATCTCATTTCATAGTCCATCTTCCATTACTATGTGTCAAGTTCTAACTTCAAAATAAGTCATACATAAATTCATCACTCTCACCTTCCCTACTGCTGGACCCATAGATCAAGCCCTGATCCTCTCTCCCCAGAGCACTGCATGGCCTCCTATTTGGTGCATTAAGGAATTCCAAGCAGAAGATAGATGGAAAAATAAATACTAACGAAAAGTTTAATGAAGAGGCTATTTACAAAGAGGTAAGCGGAGACTAGAAAACCAAAAATAGCACTGATAGCTCAGTGCTCGCACTAGCAAGGAGACACCCTTAGACTCACAGAATTGTGGGAATGCTGCTAGCAGGAACGATATAGCCTTAGTGGATGGACACAGACAGCCACTGGAAACCTGAAAGGGCAAGAGGGGAGGGTAATAAAGACAAATTCTACTCTGCCGCTGTAGTTTGTGTCTGGATGACCCCCCTACCCAAAGCCTCATGCAGTCATGGGGCAGGCTTCTAGAGTTTCTGATTGATTCTTGGTCCAATGCTGGGATTATGGGTGTGAGTGCTACACCTGCCCTGGGGTGGGGAGCCTGCATACAATATAAAGGACGGAAAAAACCTTGCTGTCTACTCCTCCCTTTGAGCTCCTGCTGCTTTTGCTGTTTTCTGCTGCTGTGAAGGTTGCCCCTCTGCCACACCACTCTGCCTTGGAGCCAGCCCAGTATGGACTGAAACCTCCACAGACTGTGAGCTAAATAAACCTTTCCTTCCTTAATTCTTAGTGTTGGGTATTTTGTCTCAGCAGTGACAGAAAAGTAACTAAGACACCTCCCTACCTCCCCTGTGAGTGCTTTCATTAACTGAAACTAATGCAAATCAACGTTGAGAGAAGCCAGTTAAGGGTTAATACATTTCACACAGGTCCGTCTCAGGGGTGCAGAGTAGGCAGAGGGACGGCCAGTGAGTGCCACTGCTCTTCTGCCTTACTTCTGTCCTTATTCTGTTTTAAAATCTATTTTTAACATGTAGTAAAGTTATTGAATGAAAACAAAAGATAGACCATGTTGGATGACTGGCAAAAGCTCCTCATGATTTTCTACAGCTGCCAAAAAAGACCAAAAGGACCCAACCCACATCTGCTACTCTACCGGCCTCATCTCTGGTTATTCTCTTAGGCACTTTCTGAAGCTTCTGCAGGCACAGTAATGCTTTGAGATCTTCATAGCGTTCCGTTTTCTGCTTGAGCTGCTTCCATTATTCTGTGCTGCTGAATTCATGCTTCAGGTTTCATGCATCCACCACTCTTTACAGGGCCCTTCCTGCCCCTCTGTCTAACGTTACCCCCACCCCCTCATTGCATCCTTTTCCACCAGAGAAAAATTCTACTTCCTATTTTAATTCTGCCTTCTACTGTATTTTATGTTGTGTATTATATAATTCAAATGCCTGTTTTATCTGCTGTTCGCTTTACTGTAAGCTCCGTGTGAATGGGTACTGCTCCCCTCCTTGCTTCTTTGCTGCTGGCCCCCTGCTCCCTGTGCTAGCACGAGGTCAGCAGTCGATAAATCTATGTTTAATGAATGAATACAACAAACAAAATGGATACAACCGATGCCTTCTCTAAGTATTATCCCTTGATAAAAATACCTGAAATCCTGTGAATGCTACAAATCACCCCGTTTTTAGTTGGTCTCGCGCCTGCCTTTAAATATTTTATCTATTCTCCCCTCTACCTTGCTATTTCTGATTGCTAAGTGAGACAACATATGCAACGCTGAATCCTGTTGGTTAATAATGATCAGAAACTTAAACACAAGGTAGCGGAGAAAGAACGTTGACCTTCACCCAATTTCAATTAGTAGTACTGAGATTCCTAATATCTTCTGGAAGGAAAACAGGCCCTGAGCTATTTAAATTCAGCATGGCAACTAACAGTAAACTGCTGGCAGTGAATGTGATGTGGGAGGTTAGATAAAGGAGAATTAATGGGAAAAATGTGTTCCATCACTTCAAACATTATCCTGTGCTCTGGGGACTTACACTCTATCAGCAGCAAAGTCAGAAACAAGTTACAGAGTGCGGCGTGTTGTTCTGTCTCTATTTAGCAAGCCAATTTGCCTCCTCTTTGGGAAGATGATCCTGGCATTTTTTTATCTTAAGATGCTGTGCTATAAATGCTGCTCAAATACACTTAAGTAATTTCAACTTAGAAATACAAATAAGGTTGACATTCGCCTACACTTGGTATTTAGGCTAAAGTAAAATCTCTTCTGCTTTTCTCTCCACATCTGCACAATACTGAAAGAAAAAAATGTACAGAGAGACTAGATGTAATCAAATAATTCCAGGGTAGAAAGGTAAAATATTTCAGTGTATCTCATTCTGAAAATGTATCTCTGCTTGAAAATATAATTACAATAAAAGTGTGCTTGAATTACATGTTGAAAATAAATGCAGGACTTAAATACATTTTTCAATTACTACAACAGTATAATTTAAAAGAAAACTTCCATTTAGAGAAACTTGACAGAGAAAAACAGCAAGTAATATAGTATTGCTTTATCAAATAATCAAATACAGAATCTTAAAAATAATGATGCATGTATTTTTAATCAACCTATATTATTGATTTGATAGCTCACTTACTAATCAGCAAAATCCACTTTGCTCTCATAGTAAATAGTCGGTATGTTTTTTGCCTAAAAGAAATATTCCAAATATAAAATACTAAATGAGACTAGAATATGAGAGAAAGAAAAGACCCACCCACTGATTAAGATCAAACTACCTGTTTCAATATAAATACCAATCAACAGAAATGTTGAAGTCAATTTCAACTTTACACAAACGTGCATGCACACACACACACACACACACACAAGTATATATTCAAGAATAAGACATTTAAGATATTTATGAGAACTAAATCACAGTCTCACTATTACATACATTCATGAAAATATTTGTTTTGGTGTTAAAATATTAAAATTTTCTTAGCCAAAATAAGTTCAAGTGGGCTAACTTGAAACCTGATCAGTAAAATCAAGATCAATAAATAAATTCTACGGAGAGTTCAAATGTTTGTTAGCACGGAGCCCACTCTAACAACTCCTTTTTGTCTTTCTCATTTTCTAGGACAGCTGTTTAGTAGTTCAACCTCTACCTAAGTCATCTGCTCACACAACCTCACTAACTCTCAGTGGAGAAAAATCTATGTCGTTTCAAAAGTCTTTCCACCTTTCTAACACTGGGGTGCTAATCTGTGGTGCTCTTAAGCCACCTTCTTGGCTGGGTGTGTTTTTTTGTACCCCAGCACTATCAGTTTGTAGGTGTGTACCTCAGTTTCCTCATGTGATAGATGAAGGCTATTGTCAGGTTTTGGAGAGGACATCTACTGAGTCTAACACACAGCTGGTGCTCCATCAGTTAAGAACTTGAACTGTGGAGGAAGAAGCATCTTATTCAGCACACAGCTTCACTGAGGATTAGGAAAACAGACACATGTCAAGAAGCATTTGTCAAGTAAAACTATCACTATTTGCAGATGACATGATACTTTACGTGGAAGACCCAAAAACTCCACAGGAAGATTCCTTGAATTAATCAACAAATTCAGCAGTTTAGCTGGATATAAAGTCAACACCCAGAAATCAATAGCATTCCTATACACAAACAACAAACAGACTGAGAGGAAATTAAGGAAACCATACCTTTCACAATAGCATCCAAGAAACTGAAATGTTTAGGAATCAATCTAACAAAAGAAGTAAAAGATCTATTCAGTGAAAACTACAGTACTCTGAAAAAAGAGATCCAAGAGGATCTCAATCAATGGAAAAATATCTCTTGCTCATGGATGGGAAGAACCAACATTGTGAAAATGGCCATACTACCAAAATTGTTGTACAGATTCAATGCAATTCCCATTAAACTACCATTAGCATACCTCACAGATCTCAAAAAAACATGCTTTAAATTCATCTGGAACCAGAAGAGACCCAGAATAGCAAAAGCAATCGTGGGCAACAAAGACGAGCCAGGTGGAATCACAATCCCTGACCTGAAATTATACTATAAAGCTACTGTCATAAAATCAACCTGGTACTGGATGAAAAACAGACCGGAAGATAATGGAACAGACTGGAAGACACAGACACAATCACAAATACACTCAGCCACCTAATCTTTGATAAAGGGGACAAACAAACTCACTGGAAGAACAACAGTCTCTTTAATAAATGGTGCTGGAAAAACTGGCTTGCTGCCTGCCAAAGACTGAAAATAGACCCAAGCCTATCACCATGCACCAAACTCAGGTCAAAATGGTTCACAGACCTCAATATTAAACCAGAAACACTAAATCTATTGGAAGAGAAAGTATGTAAAAATCTTGAAGGCATAGGGCTAGGCAGAGAGTTCATGAACAAAAACCAAACACTTGTGAAACACTTGAAAGAATCAACATGTGAAACACTTGAAAGAATCAACTGGGAACTCATCCTACTGAAAAGTTTCTGCACATCTAAAGAAATCACCAGCAGAGAAAAAAGAAAACCCACAAACTTGGAAAAAATTTTAGCTGACTGTCCCTCAGACAAAGGGCTTCTATCTAGAACATACAGAGAATTAAAAAACCTCAGCCCCCCAAATTCAAAGACCCAATCCAAAAATGGGCACCTGAGATGAACACACTTCTCAGATAAAGAAATACAAATGGCAAATAAATACATGAGAACATGTTCAACATCATTAGTCATTCAAGAAATGCAAATTAAAACAACATTGAGATTTCATCTCACCCCAGTAAGAATGGCTAGCATTAAGAAATCAACCGGTAACAAATCCTGGCGAGGCTGTGGAGAAATAAGAACTCTTCTCCACTGCCGGTGGGAATGCAGACTGGTGAAACCACTGTGGAAATCAGTTTGGAGATTCCTCAGCAAACTCGGTCTACAGGTCCCATTCAACCCAGCTATTCCCCTTCTGGGTATTTTCCCAGAAGATCTGAAATCATATTACAGCAATATATGTGCACCCATGCTTATAACATCACAATTTGTAATTGCTAAATTGTGGAAGCAACTCAAATGTCCGTCCACTGAAGAATGGATTAAAAAATTGTGGCACTTTTATATAATGGAATATTACTCAGCTATAAAGATAAACTCAAGGCTTTTGCAGGTAAATGGTAGCAACCCAAGACCATATTCATAAGTGAAATAAACCGACCTCCACGTGTTAGCAACATATTGTTTCACTAGTGTAAGAATCTGAAAGAGTGAATAAAAATTAGGAGGTATGACAGACATTGTGAAATGAAAGGAAAATGCTCAAAAGAAAAGAGCAACTGGGGTGAGGGAAAAGAGAAAAGAAAGAAGGGGAAATTATGTATGTATGTATATACAGGATAGCTAACATCGTTGTACTACTGACTTCTATCGCTTTACTGAAAGTAACAGTTAATGATTGCTTATTTGATCAATCTTGCATGTCTCTATTTGTTTTCCTGAGAAACCACTTTGAAGATATCAATAAGTAATACAGCAACCATGGTTAATTTCCTACAACTTTGTCTGTAGCTCTGTATTGTCTGTATTGTTCTTATGCTATTTTGTAAATGGATATCTGTTTTTGAATATGTTTTCCTTCTGTTATTTTTAAAATAAATTAAAGAAAAAGAATCATTTGTCTTTGGGAGCTATCAGTATAGCTTCTGACACCGAGCACTAAATGCATATGCAGACAAATCAACTCAGAGAGAGCCATTTTGTTTTGTGGTTTCTTAGGTTTGTTGTGCTTGGCTCGTAGCTCAGGTAAATGCTATTCTCTCTAGCCAGCTGGTTCTGTAATAGTGTGCCATCGCTGGGATCTTCTTCCGGCATAGGTTCTTCCAGGATTTTCTGATGTCACAAGTTCCCCACGACTCTGCATGTCTTTCCCTGCTCATGTCCCTACAATCAGGATCCATGTCTAACGGCAAATGTCTCTGTTCATTGACCTTTGACCCAAGGCAGACCGTGCTGGAGGAGATTGTGTTCCACTTGGATATTCCTACCAAAGTATTCTTTGGATATTCCTACCAAATGCCCAAAGGCACCCAGGTCTGGTTTCTCCTGCTGTTTTGCACATTTCTAGAGCCCTGAGATGCACCCACCTTGCAGCCACTTCCCCTTGCCCCATCCTCACACATCTTTCTCTGTTCAAACAGTCCCACAGCTTTGTGGTAACTAATTTAACGCTATTTTTCAATTTTGCTATTGTTTTACAGATATAGGTATTTCTTTACATATATATATATATATACTGAAACAGCAGCCAGAAAATGAATATACAAACACATATTTATGTCTATGTATTTGCATTGTCTAAGGATTTTAGTGACAAACAGAAAGACCATTCCATGAGAACATTTAAATCTATTGAGTTTAAGACAATGCCAAGCACATGGAAAGCTATCATAAATATCTATTGGAATTAACAATAGTAAGATGAGAGAGACAATCTTAAAAGTAACTAAATTAATAAAAATAATATATTTTAAAGATGACTGGATTTTATGTAAATTTCAGAAAATATTAAAAAATCCAAATATTCATAATCTCTAGAGTACTAGTCATGTTCCTTCTCTAAGCATAACGCACCCTGAAATGGCAGTACAGCATAAAGTAGGTCATTTGATAATATATCACGATAGAGCAGTGATGCCAGAGATAGTCAGAAGCAGCCAAAACTTTCAAGGAAACACCTTCACCCGATGAAGTCATGAAATTTAGGATACATACGGACATGGACAACAGAAAGTTCAGGAGAACTGTTCGCCAGAATGTTTGATGACATTATTTGTTGCAGATTTTCTATAGAGACAAATAACAGGAAAACTGCAAATATACTTAACCTAGGAAACTCACCTTTGAAAAAAAAAGGAAGGAAGAAAAGGCTATCAACTGATTCACACGGAAACTTTAATCTGAATGTTTTCTGAGTCTTTACTGATGCCACGGGCAGAGACATAGGGTGGGCGGAGATCTGAAGGAGATTGAACAGGAGCGTGATACCTGAAGTTTAATAGTCTAGCCAATTCGGGGCTGGGGATTTAGCTCAGCGGCAAAAGCACCTGCCTGGCAAGCGCAAGGTCGTGAGTTCGGTTCCCGGTACCGGAGAAAAACCAAAAAAAAAAAAAAAAAAAATAGTCTAGCCAATTCATTTCAGTGCGTATAATTCACTTGTGTAAAGTAATTTCTGTTCAGCTAATCAATGTATTATCATTGTCAGGTTGCAGAGATTCCTGTTTAACACACATGCCGCAGTATGGGAGAGCTGCAAAAAAGAACACTGGTTTGGAGCTGGGGATTTAGCTCAGCGGCAAAAAGCGCCTCCCTGGCAAGCGCAAGGTCGTGAGGTCAGTTCCCGGTACCGGAGAAAAAAACCAAAAAAAAGAAAAAAAAAAGAACACTGGTTTAGCTGACATTGTCCTCATGGTGCTAACATTTTTTTTTTTTTTCAGATCACTTCAGTTGTTGTTATGACGATGTTAAGTTTTAAATAAAGTTTGTAGCCAGAGGTGGTGGTATATGTCTGTAGTACCAGCACTCGGGAGGGTGAGGTAGGAGGGTCACTGCAAATCCAAAGCCAGCCTTGGGCTGCAGCGTGAGTTCAAGCTATCCTGAGCCACATAGTGAGATCCTGCCTCAAAACACCATAAATAAATAAATATTGTATTTTGAGTGGTCCTTTTATTTTCTGCCTAATTTTTATTGAAAATTTTTTAGCCACTGACTATCTCTTGGTCCTAGCTTACCTTGAACAAATTCTAATTTTTTTACATATACTGAGTTGAAATCCACTTGTTATGCCTATCAGATTCCATTTCATCTTCTCTTTCTTTATAAATGTTCATTATTTGATTTCAATAGTGTTTACAGTTATCATGCATCTTTTATACACTTATTACGATTTCTACAAATACTATAGAATGTTGTTTTGTTTGCACATCTTTGGATAGTGTTGCTTTATGCATAATTTTGCATCCACAGTTTTCATTCAAAATTATATCTATTTCTCTAATGATAATTTCCAGCCAACAATCATCCATTCTCAATTCTGCACAACATTTTGTTATATCAACCTTCCTAATGTATGCGTTCCCTTGCTGCTTGATATAGTGGTTGCTTCTAGTTTTATACTAATATAAATAAAACTGCAATGAACATCCCTGTACACAACTCTGAATGTAAGTCAAATTCCCCTTAGGGCCTTACTGGTAGGAGTATAGATGTATTTTCAGCTCTATGCAGTGCTGACAGATTGCTTCGCACTGTATCAGAAATAGCCCATATTCATCCACCTGGACTCTGGAGGGGGTTCCTCTGTCTCCCTGCGCCCATCAACAGTAGGTACTATTGGGCTTGGTTTTCCCATTTCTTCCTTGTTTTACAATGTTATTCTGGGGGCTGGGGATTTAGCTCAGCGGCACAGCACCTGCTTGACAAACACAAGGTCATGACTTTGATTCCCGGTACCGGAAAAAAACAAACAAACAAAAAATAAAATGTTATTCTATCTGACAGGCTTAAAGTGGTGTTCACTGCGTTGTAAATCTTCCTCGTCATTAGTAATCTTGGGTCTGCCTTATCTACTGTGGAGTGCAATTGAGAATATAATTCACTGATATTTTTAAAGTTAATTTTCACGTCCACAGATTCTTTTTATGTCTCATAATTTCTGTGTTTACTCTTCCTGGTAGGGGAAAATCCGAGCAATAAACCCTTCATCTTTTTATGTCTAGAGATGCCCCAGTTTTAACCTAATTCTTAAATTCCAGCTTATATAAGTATAAAATGATAGATGAGCAGTAATTTGTAGACACATTTATGGAGCTCTCCATTTTCTTCTGCTCTCTATTTTACTGAACGGTTTGCTCTAACTCCAATTGTCATTTTTTGTAGATAATTTGCTTTTTCTGCACGATAACTTTTGGATTTTTTATCATTGATATTATAAATGTCTATTTTTATGTGTCAAGCATTCTTCGTGTTTATCTTAATCTATAGAAGAAACCTCTGTGCTTTTGCAGATATTCTGCAGGGCCATTAAAATCTGTCCTGTTGAACATTTATTTTTATTTGTTCTGCCTGTAACCTGAAGTGCAATTTTCTGCTAAGAATTTGACTTTTTCTGGAATTCTTGAAGGCTCTCTTCTACTAATGCTTTTAGTTTTATCAAATTCGTGCCATTACTTACTTTAAAAGAGCCACATGGCTATGCAGTGTTTCCTAGAAAACAGTTATCATCACTGCCCTCCTATACCTTTCTTAAAAAACAAAACAAAACAAAACAAAAACTTCCCCGTTCTATTTAGTATTTCCCTTCACACCTCTCAGTACAGCTCACATCACTACTTCACTTTTTTCTGTTTTAAGCTCTTAGCAATACTGACTTGTATTACAGAAGGGGCTATAGCCTGCCTTCTGTCCTCTGCCTTTATCACAGGACCCTGGATGCTTCTCACACTTGTGTAATCCAAACTCCTAGTGACTGTAAGACTGTGGTTTGTTCCAGTCCATAGAAGATAACAAAAATGAAGGTCTTTCATTCCTGTGGTTAAGGCCCAAAATTAGCTACACTCGGGTATATCAAAATTTAAATTAAGGTCTATATTTGCCAAAGAGAAGTTGACAAATCACATGATTTTACTGAAGAGAAATTTTGAAAAATATCTCAGAATATTGTGGCCTGTTCTTTTATTTTGCTTCTAGAACGCTAAATATTGGGAGTGGCAAACAAAATGTTCATTCAGTCAGCATCTCAAATCAACCACGAATGGTCAAAATATGGATGTTTACCAATTCATCCTCCCTCCAAATCAAAAAATTCAATAAAATGAAAAAGAAGTTCTCTTCTTGTTAGTGAACAAATACCAACTTGTTCGTATTTAGAATAAGAACGTTGCTAAAATGACATGCAAGTGTTACAGGCCCTTCCTATTATTAATTTGTACTTGAAATATATTTGAAATAAAAGTATCCATATGGATTAATTATATCAAGACCATGAGATGGAATGGAAACTTCAAGAAATAAAAGTAAGCTGTCAGTTGGACTTATAACAATCAACTCTTTTTGATGCAGTAGGAAATCTCAGGATGACTTTGTTTTAACTATTAGGGTTAATTTTTATTTACATATCTGTAAGTTATCCAACTCTGTAATCCTTTCTAAAAATCAGTAAAAGGCATTCTGCATGTGAAATAATAAGGCAAATAATATGTATCATTAAATTCCTGTTTTATGAGCCAAACCCTCTTCACAGTTTTTATCGTCCAAATCGCAAACCTCCGCAGTTTTACAGAGGAGGATCAGAGGGTCGGAGAAGGCAGATGTGCAGATTCCTTTGTCGTGCTCCTCGAAGTCCGCGGCTTCACTAAGCCCACCTCAAGCTTCCCCCGTGCCCTCCTTGAACCAGCCTGAGTAAGAACCCTTGATCTCTGAGTGCCCTGGCTACGTCATCACTCCGGCCTGCCTTCTGTGGTGATCCTGTAAAGTCAGCTTAGTTAGAAATCTGTTAGCCTTCATGTTTCCCCTTAGCAATTTTTCATTATGGTGGGTGTTTCCTTCAATCATGAAGGTGAGTTTCCACACACTTTTGTTTCTTTAGTGGGTCCCAGATCCTCACAGGTATGGTCCTACTTTGTAGAAAGCCCCAAAGAGGCACTGTAATAGGGCTTTAATTTTTCTAAGCTTTTGCACCTGCACTAAAGTCAAGCGCACACTCCCTTATACATCAGTAGTGCCCCCACTGATACATTCCTATCCTTCCTCTTATTCTTCATCTGTCCCCGAAACGCCCCTAAAGAATTCTGGTTTCTACTTCATCTACACAAGTTATCAGAGCTCTGACTTAGAAAACACTTCCCTTTGCCACTCTAAACTGAAATCTATTTATACGAAATGTTCAGGCAGTTTTATTTGTTGTTTCGCATGCTATGAATTTGCTCACCTTATAAAGCAAAAGAACCCTGAAGGCATAGCTGTCTTTGATTTTTTATCACATTATGATTAGCTGTGGCAGAAAAGTTATAAATTCATATATATAATCTATTAATCTCAAAAAGTGCAGAAAATACATTTTATCTTTTAGGCATAAAACTGAAATGATTTTTTTTCTTACCAGTTTAGTAATAGGAGTGTGAACAATGCCACATAAGGCAGATGGCTCTGTGTTTTCTTTTCCCTTGTAAAGCAATGACAGAATTGGAAAAGAGCAGTACTTCGGGCTATGCTAATCTGATCCTGCAAACTCCTTCTGCTTTATTTCAAAGTTCAAAAGCTCCTAGTATCAGGACATTTTTACTCTTAAGAATTTAACTTCACTCCTTTTTATATATTTCTTAGTGGAGAAAGGTGCTCATTGCATTTGGTAGGGTCTCTTCTTGTTGAAAGGAATGTGTTGTTAATTTTATTTTAATGTCCTCTCCTGTAAGCTGAATTTGCCTAACATCTCCTATGCTTTTATTTTAGTCTGCTATAGGACTAAGAACACAATTCAGTAGCTTCGAAAGCATAAAAAAGGTATTTTAAATATGCTCCCATCCCACACTGCTTTACAACTTTGATGCTGCTCTCATTGAAAAGTCCTGTCTATGTCTCTTGCACTTGAACACTGAAGGCTTGTGACCATGCTGGGACTCAGAAAAGGTGTGGCACTTTGACACGCTGAGTTGGAGAGTCTCAAAATAAAGGTGTCTGACCGTCCCCGTTTCTCTGCCAGGCGTAGGGAAGGGGTCTTTTTGTTTTGTTTTTTGTTTTTTTTTGTTTTTCTCCTGTACCGGGAACCAAACTCACGACCTTGCGCTTGCTAGGCAGGCGCTTTTGCCGCTGAGCTAAATCCCCAGCCTGGGAAGGGGGTCTCTTTAAAGGTTCCTTTTATGACTGAAAATAAAAAGAACTTCTTGAAAAAAATCCAGTTGTCTAAATGCCTTTTTAGAAATCTCATCAAATAACCCTCAAAAAAGAGAAGTGAGTAAAAGTCAAATGCTCCCCACACTCAGGCTTTCCATCTATTCTCCTAAAGGCAGATTTGAGAGATTATCTAGGAAATTTTATCTGCACAGTAAGACACCCTTTGCTTAGAATGAAGTTCTACATGACACTTCTAAAACTTGGCTACTTTCCCCACTTCCCTCTCCTCTACAAAGAAAGGAGAAAGGCATTTGAATTTCTCTGAGTTATTGGAGAATCGATCTCTTGTCATCTCCCCACTGTTAAAGCATGTATGGAAATTTGTATCCTTTACTCTTTACTAATCTATCCCTGTCAGCTTATCCAAGGAACCTTTGGAGGGGGTAGGAGAAGTCTTCCCTTCACCTCTACAACTGCTTCAGTCAATCTAGCACAGAGGAAGTGACACTATGTAGCCCCTAGGGAACTTTCAAGGTTATATCAAAAAACATGATACAGGTTCTATCTTGTTCTCTGGAATATTCATACTGTAACACAGATCAGCGACTACCTAGACCTGCCCTGCTGCAAGGAAGCCCAGAGACATGGAGAGGTCATATGCAGCTCCTGATCTTCATATGACTGGAAGATCATATGAAGTCCTGATCTTCCAGTCATCTCAAACCTCAAGCCAGACACTTGAGTGAAAGTGCCTTTAGATGAATCCAGCCCCCTGTCTTCAAGATTCCAAGCATCATAAAGCAGCTACCAGCCATCCAATAAGTGCCACCCTCATTCCCAGACTTTGTAACAATAATAAGATTGATATTATTATATACTACCTCTTTCTGAAATAGTTTGTTATGGGAAAATATGAGTAATTGCCAGAACATTCTCCCTTGAACTAGCACAGCATGGGGCTGGGGATTTAGCTCAGAGGCACAGCGTCTGCCTGGCAAGTGCAAGGTTGTGAGTTCGATTCCCGGTACTGGGAAAAAAAAAAAAAAAAAAAAAAAAACTAGCACAGCATGTTTTGCTTCTATCCGACTGCTTCTGGGACTGTTATCTTTCTGTTAAACTTAAAGGTGTAAGGAGAATTTACTCTTTACGCCTTTCCACACACTGTCCTGCTGAGTGCTACAATCTTTGCACAAATATATGTGACAGGGCAATTACCCTTACAATTTCCAGATCAAAAATTATGTGTGTAACTCTTGATGATCAGATTCAATAAATTAATCAACATTCAAGTTTTCTAAACTTTTGTGTGTCAGAAAGGTTTACACAGGAAGTCCCAGAATGTCACTTCTGTGCAGAGGTTGAATGATATTTTGCATAACTTGAAGTCCAAGTCAAGTTTTAGTATTTATATGGTGGCATGTGTTCATCTTATTTCTCAGCCTAAATATGTTTCCTTAATCAGAAAAGTTACCTAGATTTTAAACACGCATTTAATAGTAGCTCGTGGAAGGAATTAATTTAATAATCACTTCATTCATCTTAATTACCTTAATACTTTAAGAAACAGGCAGAGCAATAAAAGTTTCACAAGCTTTTTGGTTTCTCAATTCATCTAATTTTGAATTTAAAATTGGAATCTCTCCTCTATGATCTGATCATTGCCCCAGGCTTTGATTTTGCTGTTAGTGCCATCACCACTGAAATATTTTGTTTGAATACATCCCTCATTTATTAGGGGAAATATTAAAATAAATATTAGCAATCAAGGAAAGTATTAAGTAATCTGTGAAAGTATAAATTAGAAAATTAAGACAATTATTTTTCACAGTGGTTCAGTAACTTCTTTGTTTTTGCTAAACTTACCATTCAAAACTATTGGGAAAGGGAAATAATTTTTACAGCATTTAGGTCTGAATGAAACACTGAAAGGAGAATTTATTACTATTTCAAAATTATCATGCACTGGATACATTAAGGGTAGAGATGTAACATCTACTTGTCATGGTGCAAATGCTTACATTATATTGTGTTTGTAATATATATTCAAAGGAATGGTCAGTTTGGTTTTTTTTTTGTTTGTTTGTTTTTTGTTTTTTTTCTCTGGTACTGGGAACCGAACTCACGACCTTGCGCTTGCCAGGCAGGCACTTTGCCGCTGAGCTAAATCCCCAGCCCTGGAATGGTCAGTTTTAATAAAATATGTGTATTAGGTGGAAAAGCTGCTTGGCAAATTTTCAGACTGATTTCTTATTCCATTATTTTGTTTTTGTTCCAATACAGCAGTTGGCTTTTTAATTAGTAAAAAAAAAAGCATTAGAGTCACAGAATGCTTTTTTCTGGATGTGACGCTTATGAAGAGCTTAGAGCTAACCAGGTATATCATGGAATCTAACCCATAGCTATACATCTACAGTTATTAAAATTAACATATTATAAAAATGAAAATATTCACACTATTACATATTTTCAAGTCTGCCCTATTTAGCCTTCATAAAACATCTGTAACATAGTTATTACTATTGTCTCTACTTTACAGGGGGTATATTAAGAAAACTAACTCCCAATAAAAAGGGAAGAAGGAGGGTGGGAGGTTAGGCTAAAGCTTAGTGTGAGGAGGAGGAGGAGGAGAACAAGAAAATAAAATGAGTTCACCAAGCAAGGGGTGGAAAGCTTAGGACAGATAAAACTGTCCTCTTGGTGTTGTCATGCTATCAACTGTATTTTAGAAGAATTCATATACATGTTAACTATCAGAGTCTATTTCCTGATAATTGTAAGGAATTACAATATCAAGCATAAGCACTGACAAAAATGTATATTACACACTTCTTGACTGAGACAGGGGCACTCTTTTTCATTTAAATTTAGGTCTTTAAAACAAAACAAACAGATACCCAGTATGCATAATTCAGAAAATTCCTTAGGGAAGATGAAACAAAACAGTAAACGAATTACAAGAATGTGTGTGTTCCTGTAGCCTTTTTTAAAAAAAAAAACTAGGGAGAAAGGTAATGAACATATAATCATTTGTTTGACAGTTTTAACATTTAATTGCCTAATAGCATTGCTAGATCCAGAACTGATAGGAATTGATACAGAAGACAGGCAGAGCAGTATTTGTTCCATCTGGAGAACGACCATGAGTCTAAATCAGACCTCTAACTTAAAACATTTATATAAAACAAAAGCTGACTACAAATGCCACAAAAATCAGTCTATTATAAAAATAGAAGTCAAAGAACAGGCAGAAAATGTGGGATAATATGACCAAGTTTTCATACCAAAGCCAACATAAAACAGCTATAGAAATAGCAGGACACAAATGTCTGCGTGAAAAGTAATTGCACACCACCCTGGAGCATGCAGTTAAAAAGGGCAAAATATTGACTATCACTGGTAATCAAGTGAGTTTCATTTCAAGAGAGACAAAATAACAAAAAAAGAATGTTTAGTGGTGGATAAGAAGTAAAATACAATGTCATCTGCTAGGCTTAAGAGAAGGAACTTATACACCCTTACAAATAAATCTGAATAATTCTGAATATATCCAAAGACACTGATCAAGAAACTGAGCTAAAAATTAATGATTTCATGAACAATGCATTTTAGAATCAAAAAACAAAGTAAAAAACTTTAGAAACTAAGCTATAAAAAACCATTATCCAAATATGATACAAACTGAATGAATCATGATTTAGTGAACTGTAAGACCACATCTGACTACAGTTCAAGGTTTTCCTCTGAGCAGCACAGGTCTTGTCTTGGAATCCAATCACAATATGAGTCTCTAATTGTGATTGATATTTACATAATTATATTGCTATTCATTATTTATCAAATTTTAGATTAATTCTGAAGGCAAGTCCTGGGAGAATTAATTACCATAATAGAACAGCTTGTAAGAGTTATAAACTCTGATAGCAAAATAATGATAGAACGGAGAGAATCTGGCAGAGAAGAGAACTGGACAGAAATAAAGGGACCCATATTTCTGTATTTTGTGTAATGATGAGCCAAGAATAACGGCCCCAAATTGACCAAATAACGCATCAGTTAGTGGGATGTTCAAGTATTCGTAACAGGAAAAGGAGAGTTAAGAGTAATGGGAGCAGGAGGATTGCAGGTGTGAACACTACTCGGGCAAGTTTTAGAGCCTGTCTCAAATTAAATAATAAAAAAGATTAGGGATGTTGCTCACTGTGGAAATACTGGGTTCCATCACTCGTACTACAAAATTAAAAAACGGAAGAAAAAGTAACGAGAATAAGTGTGGGCGTGTCTGCCTCCGTCCCAACCCGGTTTACCGTGTCAACAAGTTAACAACCATCCGGAATCCTGCCTTCTTTCCCGTCTTTCAGGGCCACAGAATGGCAGTTGCTATGCTCACCTTCCTATTCACATTCTTGATAGAATGAAGGGGACACAGCTAATGCGGAAGGAAATGACACTGTGGAAAATTAGTACTGAGTGAGTCATTTCCTAACATCTGCCATAACGAGAAAAATAACTTTAGTGCACAACTTGTAGTCTTCGAAGTAATATTAATATCAACAGTCAGGAAACTGGAAGGGGCAATAGCTAACCCGAGCTTGAAAACCTCATCCTTTGCAGCAGGGAATCAAACATAGTTTTTTAAACTGATGTATTAAGAAATAAAGATAATAAACAAAGAAATTATAAACAGACAGCATTAAAGACAGTTTAGCATTAGTAACAGAGATGAGACATTAGGACATAGGAGCCTCTCCCGGGACTTTTGCTTTTGATTCCACAAACACAGATAGGTTGACTATGACCAGGAAATTGTGCCTACCACTGAGTATACAGCTGAGAATAAGACAGCTATGTCCTCGCCTTCCGCTTATGTGCTACTAGCAAGGACAGGAAATAAGGACACGTAATGTCACATAATGATAAGTAAAAGGACAAAAGGACAAGCTGTGGTTAAGAGTGATTAGAGATAAAGATTAAGAAATCCTTCTCCAAAAAAAAGAGGTGACGTCCCCGAGCAGAACTGGGAGTGAGATAGACTGAGCCTTGTGAACAGATACAACTAGCACAAAACTTGACAACCTGTCTACTGGATCTCAAACCATGAAACACATAATCATGAGACGCAGGGTTCCCTGTGTTGAAAAGCCAGAGAGCTGATTCCCAACTGTGTTTGCCAGCGTTAAGGAGATTCTAGCTGTAACTTGTTCAGGTTCATCCGAGCAGCACACACCATCCCCATCAAAGGCCATTATGTAAACTGTGCAGGACTAACTTGAATCCACTCTGCTGGTATAGTCTTTGAAGCCCTAAAACAATGTCTACTCCGGACATCCAACGCATATCTACTAACCAAGTGCAAAGTTTACCAGCCACAAAAAACCTCTAAGAAGGAGCAGAATAATAGACTGGACAGAGTGAATTTGGATAAGAATTTTAGACTTTGGGCTTTTACTTATGAGAATAAGACAAATTTATTTCAGTTTTTTTATTTTACAGAGACAAAAAACAATAAAAATGATACAGAATTTCCAAACAAGGTGATAGGAAATTAGCAATGGTTATTATTCTGCATATTATTATCTTCAAAGTAGCTGCTCAGATTACAATATAGGCATGTGAAATTGATCAAACAGTATGAGCACTAACTGTTCCTTTCAATGAGCTGGTAGAAATTAGTAGAACAATTATCTTAGCTATTTTGTGTATATATAAATATCTTTTCTTTCCTTTCCTTCTTTTCTCTTTTCCCTTCTCCCAGTTGTTCTTTCTTCTGAGCAGTTTCTTTTCTTTCACAATACCTATTGTACCTTTCGGATCTTATTTACTCTTTCAGTTTCTTACACTAGGGAGACAATGCAATATTTACACATGTGATTCTGATCCATGCCCTATTTCAGACTTGATACTTTTGGAATTACCTCGTCCGGCCTTCCGTGTATAAGAGGATTCTATTTCTGAACTTAAATTTTTCTAAGGTAGTCAATAAACACTGAGAATAAGTTTGAGATGGTTGTGACTGGCATTTTCTCTAGGGAGGCTGGTATGCTTCATTTTAGTGCTCACTGTCCGTGCTGAACTCCTTACACGCTACCTTAGACGATGCTATTTCATACACTCTGGACAAAATGTTAGAGATAACGACATTTCAGTTGTTAAATCATGGGACAGTTGGAGTATGTATTGTGCAGAACCACCGAAGAGAGGCCTGGAGGACGACGTGTAAAACCCACAACAGTAGTTTGCTGAGTAACGACCCAGAGATCAGTGCTTGGTTTTCAGGAGTGGCCTTCTTAAAATGAGAAAGAAGACTGTCCTGGGATTCACAGAGAAGCAGGGGATGGCCACACTCTGCTTGACCACAGTGTGATGATTAAGACTAATAAGTTAGGAGAACAAAGAGCTCGAGAGCAGTAAGGTGACAACGCTCTCCAGTGTTTCTTTCCAGGTCAAGAAAGCAGAGCCGTGGTGACATTCCGTGCCTCTCACCGACCCGTTACTTGCTCTAAATCAGCTGGTAACTAAGGAAAGAATGAATTGGGTCTATTCCCTTGACATCTTCCATTTCCATGCTAAGAGATTCTTGACCATAGGACAAAGATTTCAGTTCCATAGTGCTCCCCATGAATACAGATAAGGGGGCCTAATTTGGAGGTCTGAATAACACAGGCTGGATCTAATTGACAATACTACAAATAAAGTCTAAATTTACAGAGGAATATTTATCTTGTTATCTTAAAACCTGTTCCTCCGGCCTTACCAAACACCCAAACCCTGTGATTTCTGTATGTAATTTTGTCCGTTTCCTTTGAGTTTAAGAAACAGGCATAACAATTCTGTGGAAATTTAATTTTAATTACATCCTACAACTCTACTTTGTGGTTTGTCTATATAAAAGTCAGAAAGTAAGTGTTTTACAGAATGAGACACTGTCTTAGTCCTTTTGTTTTTTGCTAGTAACATGATGCCACAGATTGGGAAAATGATTTTTTAAAAAGAATCTTATTCAATGTAGAGTTACAGTCAGAGGTTAATGGGCCACATCTGATGATGGCCTTCTGACTTAGTCCTGAGTATCACATGGCAAGAAAGGGAGAGGACACACATGTATCTGCAATCTTGTCCCTTTTTCCCTTACTATTCAGCTTCCAGTAGCTCAGTAACCGGTAAGCCAACCTGATCCCAGCCTGGTCACCTCGGAAAGGTAACCGCTTCACTCCATAGTTTCTCCTTCACCACCAAACTTCTCATCTACAGGGACAGGAAGCCCAGGTCAAGTGAAATATAAGTGGCTTAGCATACGAAATAGCAATAAAATATTCAAATCAAGTGCTATGAGAATTCAAAGGAGTGCAACCTACATGCTATTCAGAAATTGGGAAGGAAGTTTGAAAGATGTGATATTAATCATTCACCTTTCAATAACATTTCAATAGGCACTGACAGACAGACAAAGCTCTAGATAGGGACAAAGTATTCCTGACTTTAGTATGACTGAAATGTCTGTGCATGTGAGAAAGTGTGTGTGAAGGACAGAGAATGAGAGAGAGAGAGAGAGAGAGAGAGAGAGACAGAGAGAGACAGAGAGAGAAAGAGAGAGAGAGAGAAAAAGAGAGAGAGGAAGAGAGGAGAGAAACTAAATATTCAAGAATGCATATGAGTTTCATTACAAAGTTAAACACTCTCTGAGGAATTTTTAATTAACTCCCCATTACTGAAAAGTCAATGAAACCGTACTGTTTAGGAAAATGACATTTAGGAAATGGCCATAGTTGAAGGACACATTGCCCTCATCTAAAAGACCACATTTCTCAGCCTTTTTTGCAATGAGTGATGGTTGTATGCCCAGTTCTAGCCAAGGGATTTGAAGCAGAAGCACTGAGAATATTTTCAAGATAATTCTTTTTGTATGTGTGTATGTGTGTCTTTTTGAGACAGGGTCTCACTATGCAGTTAGAATAGAAAGGCGTTCTACATCCTCCACCTTCTGCCTTTTTGCTGCCAGGAATCCAGTGACACTCTAGCAGTCACAAAGGCTCTGACACAAACTTGAGAACAGAAGCCACAAGAGTGGAGCAATAACAGAAAGATTCTGGATTTCTGATACTGTTCATCTCTCACAACCAGATCTTGACTTCCTACTTTGGGATTATTCCTATGGAGAAGAATATTTCTACATTGTTTAAACCATTCTCTTTTTGGACTACTTGTTATTGTCATCCGGAACAAGCCCAAGATAAACAGGTTGGTACTTGGGGAGGTAAAGTAGAACAGAATATTGCCCACTGAGTTTCTGTCTCAAGTTTAAAAAGTCGTAGCAGGGGTATGTGCACTTAAGAAATGTCAGTAAGAGGTTAAGGAAAGAAAAATACTGTATTTAAATTGTATAGCAAAAAAAAAAAAAAAATGAATATGTACCAGAAAGACTGAAAAAAAAAAAAAGAAACTGATAGTATGCATGATTTAGGTCAGCTCTACTAAGTTATTTTCAATACTATATATCCTGTGATTAACTTTGTGCACTGCAGATTGTTTCTGATTATCATTCTCCCAGTCCCCGTTTTGTTAAATTTCTATCACTACTCATGGTAACACAGAAATTATAAAAAGTAGCTACCCTGAAAGAGCAACATTTTGCTAAAGAAAAAATTAGAACAGTTTCTCGGCTTTGCCTGCTGCTTACATTTGCAAGTGCTATGGCTTTTATTTTGAAAACAGAGCACACAGAAGGGCGTGGAAAGGGAAGAGCATTCCCAGACTGCAGGAACACATGACCACCCCACACGCATGCTCAGACTTACGTCCAGGACGCACGAACACTGTCCTTTCCTCCTTTTCCGCCCAAGCTTTGGGATCTTATTCCAAGTAGTTCCCTCGAAGCTACAAGGCGCGGATGTAAGAAGACGGTTTACGGTCCCAGCCTGATTCAAAAGCACAGGAAAGAAACATCCCCTTTCCATGGAAACAACCATGTTCTTCCCATGATTACAGTACGGACTGTGCACGGGCACAGATCAGGTGTGGTCACAAAATGTAATCAGTGCTTTAAAATGATATCTCTGTTAAACACTTTTTCATCTGCCCATTGGAAATCCTATGTTTTTGAAAAATACCTATTCCCACTTTTTCAATCAAATTGAGAATTTTTGCTTAAATACTTTGATGTTTACCACTTTTCAATATTGCAATATCCCCTTTCATTCTACGAGTTACCTATCATTTTGTTGATCGTTTCTTTTGCTGGACAGAAGCTTCTTAGTTTTATGTGGACCCACTTATTTCTGCACTTGTTCACTGTGTTTTTGATGCTATATGCCAAGGCTAAGATCAAAGAGTTTCTTCCTCGGGCTTTATTCTAAGAGTTATAGAGCTGTGGGTCTTATATTTGAGGCTTTAATCTACTTCAAGTTGATTTCGGTATGTGATGTAAGACAGGCATCCAGTTTCACTCTGTTGTGTATGTATGGCCAATTTTCTCAGCACTACTTGTTTAAGAGACCACCATTTCTCACATGTTGTATTCTCGGCAACCTTATCAAAGATTAATTGAACATGGGCTAATTTGGGGGCTCTCTTCTATTTCTTAGGTCAACCTGTCTGTTCTTCTGGAAGTATCACACTGTTTTCAATTGATGAAACTTTGTAATGTAGATTGAAATCAAAGAGTGGGACATCCCACCCTTGTTCTTTGTCATGATTGTTTGGCTTGTTAGGGTCTTTTGTGATTCCATACAAGCTTTAGGATTATTTTTTCTATTTCTGTAAAAAATAATATTGGAATTTTACGAAGGACTCCACTTAATCC
The DNA here is from genome assembly GCF_000276665.1 of Chinchilla lanigera. Classification (NCBI taxonomy): domain Eukaryota; kingdom Metazoa; phylum Chordata; class Mammalia; order Rodentia; family Chinchillidae; genus Chinchilla; species Chinchilla lanigera. The sequence goes on along the minus strand of NW_004955472.1, from coordinate 3,449,472 downwards.
ATAGATCACTTTTAGTAGGATGGACATTTTAACAGTGCAAATTCTTGTAAACTGTTAACATGAACTACTTTCCCACTTATTTGTATCTTCTTCAACTTCTTTCATTAGTATAATTTTAATTTTCAATTAAAGGTTTTTGTCTCTTTGGATAAATGTGTTCCTTTTTATTCTATTGATTTTTTTTTTTTTTTTGGTTTTTCTCCGGTACCGGGAACCGAACTCACGACCTTGCACTTGCCAGGCAGACGCTTTGTCGCTGAGCTAAATCCCCAGCCCCCTATTCTATTGATTGATGCTATCAGATTGTTTCCTTGATTTGTTTTTCAGACAGATCATGATTTGTAGAAAGAAATCCAACTGATTTTTGTACATTTATTTTATGTTCTGCAACATTATGAATTCACCTATCAGTTATAGCACCTTTTCTGTGGAGTCTTTATGGTTTTCTGCAGAGAAGGTAATGCTATCTTCTAGACAGATATTCGATCATATATCAGTAAATAGATACCAAATAGATATTCTATCATTCACAGTTTGCATGCGGGGCAGTCAGGGTGCAGTGAACATTCCCTTGGTTCTGAGGTCTGCGTGGCGATTAGCAAGCTGTCTCTGGCGGGTGTGTCCGGGCTGGCGTGGAGGCGTGGCCCTGGCGTCCAGATCTGGTCCCGCCACCCTTTCTCTCCGGCACCGTTCCCCACTCTGCTTCTCTGCCTCAGTGGACTCAAGCTTTGCTCTGCCACCCCACTCGGCCCTAAAGCTTCTGCCGTGGAGCCTGGTGATCAAGGAAAAACCCCCCTAACATAGCAGCCAGAGTCAATCTCCCCTTCTTCAAGGTGCGGTTTCGAGTAGTGCATCCAGCAACGGGAAAGCTGACTAATACGGGTGCCTTTCATTCTTTTTCTTGCCTGATGGCTCTGGCTAGGATTTACAATATTATGTTGACTAGGCATGATAATAGTGCACCTCTTGGTCTTACTCTTGATCTTAAAGGAAACACTTCAAGTTTGATCATTGCATGTGCTGCTGGTGGTCATTTTTTCATGTACAGCTTTTATTTTCTTGGGAGACAGTCCTTCTATATTTAATTTATGGAGCGATTTTATCATGAAAGAATGTAAAATTTCTCAAATGTTTTCTCTGCATCTATTAAGATAATCACATAATTTTGTCCTTCATTTATTACTGTAGTGTATAAATTTATTGATTTACATACATTGATCTATCTTTACATTCTAGAAACAAATTCATTTTATTGTGCTACATATTGTTTTATTTTCTTTCTTTCTGTCTGTCTGTCTTTCTTTTTGTGCCACTGGGGTTCAAACCCCAGAGTCTCACAAATTTTCAAAAAGTTCTCTTTTTGAAACAATGATCAACCCATAGGGTGTATTCTTTTCATGTGCTGCTAAATTTAGTTTACTAGTGCTTTTGCATTTAATGGATATGTTCTGAAATCTTCTGCTCTTTAGTATCCTTGTCAGGCTTTGCTATGAAGATAATTTTGGACTCATAAAATGAGTTTGGAACCGTTCTTTCCTTTTCGGTTTTTTTGAAGAATTTGAGAGTAATTGGTATTAATTCTTTGGTAGAATTTACCCAGAAAGCTAGTGGATTTCTACTTGTTGGCAGATTTTTTATTGTTCCTGGTCTTCTCAGATTTTCTATTTCCTCATGATTCAGTTTTTGGAGAATACATCTCTAATAATTCATCCATTTCTTCTATGTTATTCAATATGGAGGTATACCAATCCTCACAGTAATCTCACACTATTTTGTATTATTATGGTATAGTTTCAATATCTCCTCCTTCATTGGAAATTTTGAGGGCCATTTTTCTTGGTTAGCCAGCTAAAAGTGTTGTTAATTTTATCCATAGAAAACCAAATCTTAATTTTGTTGATTATTTCTATTATTTTCTGATCTGTGTTTTACTTGTTTCTGCTCAGATTATTTCTTTCATTCTGTTGATGGGCTGGTTTCTTCTTTACCTGGATCACTGAGTTACTGAGTTGATTATCTGAGCCCTTTCTTTCCTCTTGATGAAACCATTCATCACTGTACACTTCTCTCCAATTGCTACATTGCACAAGTTTTGACTTGTTGTGTTTCTATTTTTTCCCTCAAGGTATTTTTTATTTCCTCTTTAACCTATTAATTGTTTAGGAGTTTGTTGCTTAATTTCCATGTTCTTATGAATTTTCCAAAATTACACAGTATTTGTTTCTAATCTTATCCTATTGTCATCAGAAAAGATACTTCGGAAAAATTGTCTTCTTAAATGTGCTGCCATTTGTCTTTAGAATAAAAATGGCCCAATCTGCAGAAGGCTGTGTGTCCATGAGGACGACACTGTTGTCAGGGATGGTGTTCTGTACGTCAGCTAGTTCCATTTGGTTTATAGCACTATCGCTATAGTTTGGATCCAAAATAGCCACAAGATGTTCATCTATTCAAAGGTCGGGCTTTTGAAAGGTGATCTGATCACGAGGGCTCTAATTTCATCCTTGGATTAATCTATCAATGGATTTCTGATTTGATGGCATTAGTGAAAGGTGATAGAAATATAGGATATAAGCCTAGTCAAGATGTAGTTCAAGGTGGGGCATGGTGGTGCATGCCTGTAATCCCAGCACTTGGGAGGCTGAGGCAGGAGTATTGCCATGACTTCAGTGCTAGCCTGGGTTACATATGCTACATCAAGGTCAGACCACACTACATAGCAAGACCTTATTTTTTTTTAAATGTGGCTCCTGGGAATGTGACCTTGGTGAAGATAAACTGATTCCTTAGCACTATCCATCCTGTCTCTTGTAACAGCTTTTGACTAAAAGCTTTTTATGATGGAGGTGTTGCTACCTTTGCTCTCTTTTAGTTACAATTTGCATCAAGTATCTTTTTCTATTTCTTTGCTTTTGGTCTATGTGTATCCTTGAGGCTAATGCAAATCTGTTGTAGGCAGTATATCATTATCCCTCACTTTTTAAATTTGTCCATTCTGGCCTTTTGATTTAGAGCATTCAAAGACTTACTAGTGCCATTTTGTTGGCTGTTTTCTGAGTGTTTTATAGTACCTTTGTTCCTTTATTTCTCTTTTACTGTCTTCCATTATGATGTTTTTTTGTAATGGTATGCTTTGATTATCTATTGTGTAGTATATGTCTTTGTGCTTATCATGAGGTTTACATAAAACATCTTACAGTTATAACAGAGTATTTTAAACTGAGAATAACTTAACCTCTTGTACTAGTCACTTTCACATAACTGGAACATCACACATGACACTCACAATTTAAAAGAGAGAAATTTATTTGATGCACAGTTTCAGGAGGACCAATCCAAAGTTGGCTGTCTCCAAAACAGACCCAGCATGGCTGAAGAGCTTGGCAGAGCACAGCTGCTCATTCCATCACAGTCGGAAGCAGAGGCAGAAGGGAGAAGCCAGAGGCAAGAATACACCCTTCAGAGAGGCCCCAGAGACTCACCCCTTTCCACTGAGTCCTGTCTCCAAACGTGCAATGGCTGTGTAACATTTTACATCTGAACCACCACACTTCAATCACATAAGAACTCTACTACTTCCCCCTTCTCATCTTAATCCATTCAGGTTGGTAGACAAATTACCCCAGACTGGACATTATGTAAACAACAGAGATTTATTGCCATTCTAGCAGCTATGAAATCTAAGATCAGAGCTATCAGATTGGGATCTGGTAAATAGTTCACCCTCATGGATGGTGTCTTCTGACTGTGCACACACAAGTGTAGGGCAAGACAGTTCACAGATCCTTACACCTGTGCATGAGGGCAAGGGACTCAAGACCTAATTATTTCTTAGGGGCTACCTGCTAATACCACTACTTTTGTGGTTACTTCTCAATGTAGGAATTTTTGTGGGACACACACATTCAAACTCCAGCACTTTTCTCTGAATTTTATGCCATTGATGTCACAGTTTACATCTTTCATACGTAATGTGTGTATCCATTAACAAACTATTTTAATTATAGTTATTTTTAATACTTTTAGCTTTCATACTAAGGTAAAGTGATTCATATACCACTAATACACTGTTAAAGTATTCTGAATTTGACTATATTTTTACCTTTACCAGTATATTTTATGCACTGATAAACTTTTGTGTTATTAGTTACTATCCTTTAATTTCAATTTAAGGAATTTCTTTAGTATTTCTTGTAAGGCAGATCTTATGATAAACTCTCTCAACTGTATTTATATTGAAATATCTTTGTCTCTCCATTTCTGAAGGAAATCTTCCTCAAATTAATTAATCTTGGTTGGCATGGTGTTTTGTTTCGTTCTTTCATTCTTTCTTTCTGTCTTTCTTTTTCTTTGCGGTCACTGAATATGTTTTCTGACTCAACTCTGGTTTGCACTATTCCTACTAAAAGTTCACTGATATCCTCAGAGAGCTTCCCTTGTATGTGGTAATTCTCTTTTGCTTCATTCTAGACTTTTTTTAGTTTTAACAATTTGTTTTTATCTCAGAATGTTCTCCTTTTGGAAACTTTGACTTTCATGAATCTAGATATCTGAATACCTCCCAAGATTTGGAATGTTTTCTGCAAGTATTTTAACAAGTTTTCTTCCCCTACTCCCTCTGTATTTTTTCCATAATTCATATATCTATACGTTGAATGGAGTCCCATAGGCATCTATGTTCTTTTCATTGTTTTTATTCCTGTTAGTTTTGTTTCTCTAGCTGTGTTTGGTTAGTTTCAAATGAAGTTTTAGAGTTTGCCCATTCTTTTTTCTACATGATCAAGTTTATTTCTGAAACTGTCTGTAGAATTCTCAGTCTGTCATTGTATTATTCAGCTCATGAAATTTTGTTTAGTTCTTTTTCATAGTTTTTTTTCTTTATTAAGCTTATTTTGTTCATACATTGATTTTCTAGTTTTTCTTATTCTTTTTTCTGTATTTTCCTTCCTCTTATTGATCTTTTTGAAGGTGGTATTTGAATTCTTTTCAAGCAATTCATAGATCTCAACTCCTTTAAAATTGGTTTTTACACCTTTCTTAGTTGCCTTAGCTGACAACGTTTGCCTGATTCTTTGCTATCCATGAAGATCTGCATGAGTATCTATACATATGAAGCCCGAAATGCGCCTCTTCTGGTCTTTACAGGCTGATTCCACAATGGACTTCTCTCAGTGCATGGGTTCCCAAATGATGCGCGGCCTCTGGGGTCATGGTCCAGTGAAGCTGGAGCTGAGCCAGTGGCCACTGCTGAGTCCAGTGAGTTCCATGAGTGACAGGTCTGTTGCTAGGAGCTCAGGAGGGCAGAGATCCTACCTGACCTTTGGAGGAACTAGACTGCCCCCAGAACTTTGGTCAGTAGGGCTAAAACTGGGATGAGGTCCACTTCAGAGTCTTCAGACCAGAGACTAGGTGGCTGGACAGACCTAACTGCCTGCAGATGCCTGAGTAGGCTCTTACTGGGTCACTAAGGAGGGCCCTGGGTAGACAGTACAGTCCCCAGACTGTGGTTCAGAAAGATTGGAATTACATTTGCAGCTACTTTAAGGTTCACAGTCAAAAGGAAGGTCCGCAAAGTTGCCTTTGGGAGGTGAATAAATGTAACTCCTGACAGGTCCCTGGCATGCAGGATTGCCCTCAGATGCAACTGAGAGTGGCTACAGCTGAGTTACATGAGCATTTCAAGATCTGCAAGGGAGTGAAATCAGCAGGACTGTCTGCAGGAGTACAGACAGCAATATTCTCCTCCAGATTTCTCAACAGGCAACACTGCACACCAGACTATAGCTGAGAGCAGCTTGAGTTACAGGACCATTTCAAGATCTGCAGTGGGTCCAAACAGGTAGACATATCTTCTAGCAGTTCCTTATGTAAGCAGAGCTACTCTGAGATCCCACCTGAGCTGGGCTAGCACTGAAGCACAGGGCCAGCTCAGAGTTCACTGTCAGGCATGAGGTCACTGGATCTTTCCCTTGAGACACAGGTGGGTACAACTCTTCCCAGGTCACTTGGGTACTTTCAGTGGCCAAATCAAGACCAGACTTGCCTGTATGCAAGTATACAGGGCAAGGGCACTACTTCTAAGTTTGGAGCAAGGACCATGGTCTGTAAGCCTAACACCTGGCTACATGTCTGCCCTTTCCAAAAGGTCTTTCTGAGACTGAGTGTCTCAGTTACTTTTCTCTTGTTGTTGAGACAAAGCATCCAATGCCAAAAATTGAGGAAAGGTTTATTTAGCTCACAGTTTGTGGAGGTTTCAGTCCATAACCAGCTGGCTCTGGGTCAGGGGGTCATGGTGAGGGGCAACAGTTCAGGGCGGCAGAAGACAACAAAAGCAACAAGACCAAAAGAGGGGAAAAGCAAGCTTCTTTTCCTCCCTTATATTGTAAGCAAGCTATCCACCCCGAAGGCAGTTGTAGCACTCACACTACCTCCCCGCCCTCCTCTTGCACAGGATGAAGATGTTTACAAAGTGAGGATGCTGGCCCCCTGATGAGTCCCTTAGACAAACTTCTAAACTTCTCAGGTTGACACAATGTATTAACCATTACCCTGAGGATCCTCTGGGTCTTTACAACCTCCTCTCTGACTCCTGAAACTTCCACAGGGTGACTTTGGTGTCTGTATGACCGTGAAACTGTTAGTGCTTTGGGCAAATGTGAATGAAGGAATCTCTTATTCCCCACTTACTTCACATAATGTTATTTTCAATAAGTAGTAAAGAACCTGGTTCTCACTTCTATCTTTCAACAAAACCACCATTATAACAATTTCATGCAAACTATTTATTATAGTGTAGTATGCATAAATGCCTCCCATATGTTACACTATCTCTCTTTCCTTCTCTCTCTCTTTATCTAATATACATGTTTCAGTTACAGGAAATAATGCTACTCATGTAGGAAATAAACAGTGTTGAATGGTTCAATGAATTTAATTGAATTGGGGCCTGGTTTTCCTTCTTAATTAGACTGATACATCTGAGATGAATTTTAACATTCTGATACTTGCTTTTCTCTGAAAAAACTTTGATTTCAAGTATTTAGATTATATTTCCTTGAGAAAAAAATCCATAATTCATTACATGAGGATATAAAATAAAATGGATTTTCCAAGTATCTGTTCTCTAGTAGTATATTAAGTTCTACCTCTGTAAGCATCACTGACTAGGAATTGGATCTGACAAAGATTTTAGGACTTCACTTTCCCAGACTTCATCCCCTACTCAGGAAAAATTTTGATTACAGAAGCCATGTGGACTTCTCTGTGGAGAAATATAGATTTCAAAATGTCAACAGCTTTAGCAAAAACATGATTGTTTTCCCATTTCTTCTTTGACACTTCTGGTTCCCAGCCATATCTTTTTGAAGAGTTTGACAGTCCTATTGCTTCTAGCTGATGTGCAGTGATGCTGTTTTTATTTCCTTTTACTTCAGAATAACCAAGTCAGGGACATACAATGGTTCTGTTGTAGTAAATCACTCCTTCAAAAGAATCTAATGATTTTAAATATCTTACAAATATGCTTCCACTGTCATTTTGTTTTTGTTTTTGTTTTTCCAGTACCAGGAATAGAACTCATGACCTCGTACTTGCCAGGCAGACGCTGTGCCACTGAGCTAAATCCCCAGCCCCTTCCACTTTCATTTTTGATGTGAATAATAATTTGAAAGTTTAAAATAAGATAAGAAAATTAGTCACTTATAAGATTTTAAAAACCTTTCTTGCAATAGCTGCAAAATGGGAAAATGATAAAATCCTTATGACAATTTTTTGTGACAACTTAACTGGGCCACGGGATGGATAGATACTTGGTCAAATATTGTTATATTTGTGTCTATAGGTGTGTTTTTAGGTACTGGGAATCGAACTCACGACTTCAGGCTTGCCAGGCAAGTGCTTGTGCCACTGAGCTATATTACCAGCTTTATAGGTGTGTTTTTAAATGAGACTAACACGACCTTCTAGGGGGACCTTGGACATGGGCAGCTTTGGCGATCCTCTGGCCCTGCCCCCTGCCAACACTGCAGGAGGGGCCTTGGACTCAGGAAGCCTGGGTGAGCTGTCTGGGTGCCCAGGTCCTCTGGCACCACCCCCTGCTGCCATCTCAGGAATGAACCTGAATCCCTGGAACCTAGGGAAATTTCAAAATGACAAAAAGAGGAAGCAAAATGCAATCTCAGCCAAGCACCCCATCCCAAACAAGTCCAGGCAACATCAACACAGAAGAAGTCGCATCCCTGAAATCTCTGAAATGCTAGTAACTGAAGTAAAGAATCAGCTATATCGGGCTATAGAGGAAATCAGGTCAGAAATAATTGCTCAGGTAAAAAAAAAAAAAAGAAAGAAAGAAATGACAAGCATAATGAAAGAACTGCTGGGCATATTGAAAGAAGACATAGATTAAAAAATAGACAGGAGCACAGAAAAATGATGGAAACCTTGTATGAACAGTATAGGAAAGAATTACACTGCATGAAATTTTCAAAGAGATATTCAGGAAAAATTCCATCAAAAGCTGGAAGAACTGCTTGATGAAACAGAAGATAGACTCTCAGACCTTGAAGACAGCATTGCAGCTAGTGACCCTGAAAGAAAAGATCTCTTGGGGCTGGGAATTTAGCTCAGCGGCAAAAGCGCCTGCCTGGCATGCACAAGGTCGTGAGTTCGGTTCCCGGTACCGGAGAAAAACCAAAAAGAAAAAACCAAAAAAAAAGAAAAGATCTCTTAAAAATAACGAAGGAACAGCAAATAACAATTCAACAGCTACAAGATGAGGCAAAGAAAATCAATATAAGGCTGATAGGTGTCCACAAAAGAACAGGAGACAACAAGAATGACATAAAAAGACTATTAGCAGCGGTAATAGCAGAAAATTTCCCAAGCATGGAACAAGAACCCTATATACACATAAGTGAGGCATATAGAACCTCAATTAGCCATAACCAAAATAAATCTAAACCCAGACACATAATAAACAAGATCCCAGAAATTCATCAAAAGAACAAGATATTAAAAGCTGTTAGAGAAAAAAAACAGATCACCTATGAAGGAACACTCATCAGAATCATGGCAGACTTCTCAACACAGACCATCAAGTCAAGAAGAGCTTGGAGTGAAGTATTTCAGGTTCTGAAAGAAAATAACTTCCAACCAAGACTGCTGTGCCTAGCAAAGCTATCTTTCAAAATTGATGGAGAAATAAGATACTTCCATGACAAAGATCAACTGAAGAAATTCATGAATGCAAAACCAATCCTACAAAGAGTACTGAAAGATATTCTACAAAGAGATAAAAATGACCACAATCTCAAGACCAACAATAGAAAAGAACTACCAAGCAAGGTAAACCGTTAAACAGAGGGGGAAAGTACAGAAACAACAGTGGGAAAATAACATGACTATGATAAGTCAATACATATCAGTAATAACCACTAATGTAAATGGCCTCAATTCACCAATCAAAAGAAACAGACTGGCAGAGTGGATCAAGAAACAAAATCCATCAATATGCTGCATACAAGAAATGCATTTAACTCCACAGTAAATCCATAGACTGAAAGTCAAAGGATGGAAAGCAATACTTCATGTGACAGGAACCCAGAAAAAAGCAAGAGTAGCTGTACTGTTTGCAAACAAGGTGAACTTGAAACCAATAACAATCAAAAGAGATAAAGAGGTCACTATATTCTTGTTAAGGGAAAACTGCAAGAAGAAGAGATAACAATCATAAATATATATGCACCAAATGTGGGAGCACCAATTATATAAGGCAAATTTTAACAGACATGAAAAATCAAATAAGTAATAACACAATTGTAACAGGGATTTTAACACCCCATTGTCACAAAGAGATAGATAGATCAACTAGACAAAAAATCAGCAAAGAAATAACAGAACTAAACCAAACATGTGAACAAATGGACTTAGTAGACTTTTACAGAGTATTCCACCCAACAACATTAGAATACACATTCTTTTAAGCTGCACATGGTACATTCTCTAAAATAGACCATATGCTAGCACATAGAACACGCTTAAGTAAATGCAAAGGAATTGGAATTATCCCATGCCTATTATCAGACCATAGTGCAATGAAACTGGAAATAAATGATAAAGGAAATCACAAAAGCTCCATAAACACATGGAAATTAAATAACACTCTCCTGAGCAATCAATGGGTCACCGAAGAAATTAACGTAGAAATTAAACACTATTTACAATCAAATGAAAATGCAGATACAAACTACCAGAACCTGTGGGATGCAATGAAAGCAGTTCTCAGAGGGAAATTTACAGCAGTGAATTCCCACATCAGGAATACCTAATGAACACAAATAAACAACTTTATGTTACACCTTAAACTTCTACAAAGAAAAGAGCAAGTTAATCTCAAAGCCCAAAGAAGGGAAGAAATTATAAAGATCAGAGCAAAGATTAATGCAATGGAAATTAAGAAAACAATACAAAGAATTAATTAATCAAATAGCTAGTTCTTTGAAAAAATAAATAAAATTGATAAACCCCTAGCCAACCATGCAATAAGGAATGAAAGGGGTAATATCACTACAGATCCTGTAGAAATTCAGAAGATCATCAATATCTACTTCTAAAATCTTTACTCTCATCAGACAGAAAACACAGAAGAAATGGACAGATTCCTAGATATATATGAATTACCAAAGCTGAATGAAGAAGATATAAAAATCTTGAATAACCCAATATTAGCTAATGAAATTGAAAATGTAATAAAAAACTTACCAATGCAAGAAAACCCAGGTCCTGATGGATTCATAGCTGAATTCCACAAGAAATTTAGAGAAGACTTAATACCAATTCTTCTCAAACTCTTTAAAGAAATTGAAAGGGAAGCAATTCTCCCAAACTCATTTCTGGAGGCAAGTATTATCATGATAGCAAAACCAGAAAAAGAACTAACCAAAAAAGAGAACTATAGGCCAATCTCCATAATAAACATAGATGCAAAAATTCTCAATAAAATACTAGCTAATACAATGCAGCCAATCATCAAGAGGATAATACACCATGACCAGCTGGAATTCATCCCAGGAATGTATGGATGGTTTGATACATACAAATCAATAGTATAATACACCACATCAACAGAGCTAAAGACAAGATCACATGATCGTCTCAATAGATGCAGAAAAAGCTTTTGATAAAGTCCAACACTTATTCATGATAAAAACCCTACAGAAAATTGGCATAGATGAACTTTACCTCAATCTGATAAAAGCCACCTATGACAAACCAAGAACCAACATCATACTAAATGGACAAAAACTGAAATCTTTCACTTTAAAATCAGAAACAAGACAAGGATGTTCACTGTCACCACTCCTATTCAACATAGTGCTGGAGACACTAGCCAGAGCAATCAGACAAGAGGGAGAAATAAAAGGAATAAAGATAGGAAAGGAAAAAGTGAAATTATCATTATTCACAGATGACATGATACCCGACTTAGAAGATCCCCCAAACTCCACTAAAAGACTCCTAGAATTAATCAACAAATTCAGTATCACAGCTGCATACAAAATCAACACTAAAAAATCAATAGAAGTCCTATAAGCAAACAACAAACATACTGAGAGAGAAATAAGGGAAAATATACCTTTCACAATAGCATCCAAAAAACTGAAATACTTAGGAGTTAATCTAACAAAAAAAGTAAAAGATCTATACAGTGAAAATTACACTACTCTGAAAAATAGATTGAAGAGGTTTTTAAAAAATAGAAAGATATTCATTGCTCATGGATAGGAAGAACCAACATTATGAAAATGGTCATAATCTCAAAATTGTTACACAGATTCAATGCAATTCCAATGAAAACACCACTGGTATACCTCACATACCTAGAGAAAACATTCCTAAAATTTATCACAAACCAGAAAAGACCAGAATAGCAAAAGCAATCCTGGGCAACAAAGGCAAGGCAGGAGGATAACAATCCTTGATTTGAAATTATACCTCAAAGATACCTCAAAGATACTGTGATATACCTCAAAGATACTGTGATAAAATCAGCATGGTGTTGGCAAATAGACTCGAAGATCAACCAAACAGACTGGAAGATGCAGACACAACCACAAAGACACTCAGCCACCTTATCTTTGACAAAGAGGCCAAACATGCTCACTAGAAGAAAGATAGCCTCTTTAATAAATGGTGCTGAAAAAACAGGCTTTCCACATGCCGAAGACTAAACTAGACCCAAGCCTATCACCATGCACCAAAATAAAGTCAAAATGGCTTAAAGATCTAAATATTAAAACAGAAACACTAGTCTAATGGAAGAGAAAGTAGGTGGAAGTCTTGAAGACATAAGGGTAGGCAGAGAGTTCATGAACAAAAACCAAACCACACAGGAAATACTTTAAAGAATCAACAACTGGGATCTCATCCTACTGAAAAGTTTCTGCACATCTAAAGCAGTCACCAGCAGAGTAAAAAGAAAACCCACAAATTGGGAAAAAATTTTAGCCAAGGACTCCTGTCTAGAATGTATAAAGAATTTACAAAAATGAAGCCCCCAAAATTCAAAGACCCAATCAAAAACGGGCATCTGAGATGAATACATGCTTCTCACATGAAGAAACACAAATGGCAAACAAATACATGAAAAAATGTTCAACATCATTAGTCATGCAAGAAATGCAAATTAAAACAACACTGAGATTCCATCTCACCCCAGAAGGAATGGCTATCATCAAGAAATCAGCCCATAACAAATGCTGGAGGGGCTGTGCAGAAATAAGAACTCTTCTGCACTGTTGGTGGGAGTGTAGACTAGTGCAGTCACTGTGGAAATCAGCCTGGAGATTCCTCAATAAACTAGGATTACAGGCCGCATTCAACCCAGCTATTCCCCGCCTGAGTACTTTTCCAGAAAAACTAAAAATATCATACCACAGTAATTTATGTGCACCAACGGTTATAGCAGTGTGCTTTGTAATAGCCAAATCTTGGAAACAACGCAAATGTCCATCAACTGAGGAATAAATAAAAAAGATGTGGTAATTTTATACAATGGAGTACTACTCAGCTATAAAGAAAGATAAACTAGAGGTTTTTATAGGTAAATGGATGCAACTAGAGACCATACTCATTAGTGAAATAAATCAGGTTTACATGTGTAAACATTGTATTTCCTTCCTACTATAAGAACCTGAAAGAGTAAGTAAAATCCGAGAAGTACAGTAGATATGTGAAAGGGAAAAGAAACTGCTCAAATAGGAAGGAGCAACTGGGATGAAGGAGGGGAGAGGAAAAAGAGAGAACGAAGAGGGAAAAAATATGTATGTATATGCACAGGATGGCTAGGATAATTGTACTATTAATATCTGTTGGTTTATTGAAAAAAATTGTTAATATGTAATTGTTTGATCAGTCTTGCATGCCTATATCTGGTTATATGTGCAACAATTTTGAAGATGACATCATGTGTTGTATCAACCATTTTTAATATCCTATCACCATGTTTTGAAATTCTGTATTACTTTTATTGCTCTCTATGCTGTTTTGCTTATGTATTTGTTTTTGTTAAGTTGGTTCTTTTAAAAAAATGAAAAACAAAATTTATATGTATATATAAGGATAGTTGGACTAGGTGTATTGCTGATGTTTATAGTTTATTGAGAGGAACAGTCAATGCTTAAAATTTCCTTTTTTGTTGACCAATTTTACATGCTTGAATTTGGTAATCAGAATGACTGATCTGAGAACAATATGCAGTATAAGATCCATTGTTGAACTCTTACCATCTTGTATAGTAAAGCTCTGCATCATTTCCAATGTTTTTTTTAATTTTTTGTTTTTTTGCTTGTTACTATCTTTGATAGTTTGATCAATCTTACATGCTTATGTCTAATGGACTGAGCAACTTCGTTGTTGATAACAGTATGTAATATAACAGCCACTGTAAATTTCTATCGTTTTGTCTTGAGGTCATGCATCATTTGTGTTGTTTTTGTGTTGTTTTGATTTTGTCTTCATTGTTGTTTTGTTAGTTTTTTTTTATTTTTAGGATAAAAGAAATAAATGAGACTAACAGTTGAATTAATAAAACTTAGAAAATAGATTGTCTTCTCTGATGCTGTTTGTCCTCATCTGATCAGTTGAAGCCTGAATAGAAAGAATAAGAAGGCTTCTCGCCCATGAGTAGAAGGGAATCCCTCCTGCCTGCCTGAGCGAGACCACCAGTCTTCCCCTTCCTCTGCACTTGAGCTGTAGTGCTGGGTCTTTGTGAGGCACCAGTCACCTTGCAGATGGGAACTTATTTCACCAGCGTTCCTAATAATCAGGTCTCTATATTCAGACTGGAACTACACTGATGAATCTTACAGTTTTCAACTTTGTTTGCCACAGATCTTAGGACTTCTCAGGTTCCAAGTCATGTGAATTAACATTTTGTAATAAACTTCTTTAAATATATATAGTATTATACATAAATATATAATATAAAATAATTATGCATATTATATTAGATAATTATATATTACATATAAATATATAATGTAAAAATATAATATAAAATAAATATACAATGTAAAAATATGTGCATATATTCATATATAGCATAAATATATGCTATATAAATAATTATATATAAACATACCATACAGTATATGTAAATACAGATTTTTTATATGTGTATATAAAAGGGACAATCAAAAACACAGTGAATATTTAGATTTTGGTACAGTAGAAGACATATTTCTCTGAATTCCCCTCAAAATGTTCCCTTGCTTCAAATATACCTTCTCCCATAGCTTCTGCCACCTTCTGAAGTAGTTCTGGAAGTCCTCCTTCATGATTGTCTTTATGAGGAATGATCAAAAGTCCGGTGAATACTGCTGCTGAGGGCCATCCAATAGAAAGCCACACTTGTAGAAACATTATAGTGTACCCTCACCCACCTCTTCATTGAATCTGGCAACTTCTGGCTCTTCTCCAAGGTCAAGGTAAATGGTCTGAACTGATTCAGGACATCAAGGCAGCCATAGCAGTGCAATTAAAGACACTCATGAAAAGACTTCCAGAACTGCCTGACGAGTGTCAACAACAATAGCATAAGTGCATTTGAAGCTAGAGGGATTATTCTGAGAGTAGTTAATGGCAATGTGTCTTCTACTGGAATTTTTTTTCAATTTAAACAGATACCAACAGGAGTGACAAAGGGCAAAGCCTCTGCCCATGGTAGCAGCAACACAGCCAAGGCCACTGCCTGTTGCACGACCATCAGTCAACTCCATGCAAACGCTGCACTTTGCTTCCTTGTGACACAAGGCAGTGGAGACTCGGGATAACCAACTGACCCATCCTACATAAGGACAAGCCTTGGGAGAGGCCAGCCCAGCGGGCCAGCAGGTAAGGCAAAAAGGTGTGAACCTGGCCAGCAGCTTCAAGGATTCCAATGTGATGGACAGGAAGCTCCAGGAGACCGTCATGGGGTGGGCACAGCCTAGACATAGGCCTCCTGAGAATTAAAGCTCGGGCTGGGAAGGATATGGACCCTGCCCTCCATAGCAAAAACATTGGGCCCACAAAGATTCGACGTGAAGTCCAATGGTCTGCTTCAACCCCCACCCCACAGCCTACATCAGAATGGATCAAAGTCCTAAATGTTAAAGCAGACATACTAAATAGGCAGGAAGATAAAATACATAACTCTTGAGATGATGGGTGTAAGCAAGCACTTTCTGAACAAAATCTTAGCAACACAGGAAGTAGTATCAAGAATCAGTAAATGGAATTGGATCGAATTCAAAAACGTCTTCACAGCAAAAGAAAAAGGCAACTGAGTGAGGAGTCAACCTACAGAATGGGAAAAAAAAAATTCCCAGCTGCACTAAGACTCCGATTTATAAACAAGTTCCATACCTGGAGGACATTTACAAGTCAGATTCATTAGAAGACTAACAAACTAAGTCTCATGCACATTTGACACAAATATACAACATAAGTCATAAAAAATTTCAGGTGTGTCATGATCTCTCCTTGTTCTCTAGAATTGTGCCAGCTATTGAGTGATTCGTGTTATAAGAATGAGTGACCTCTACCACCTTTCCACCTCAGTTCAGTCTCTCAATTATTTTCACGTTTGTCTCACTTTTGTTTCACTTTTGCTTTGAGCTTCCTCGCAGTCCCCTCCACATCACCACTGCTCTTCCTCTTCCTTCCAGACATCCTGGGTTCTGACAGAGCACTGTACTGTGGTACGCGATTGCACTGTACAGTGAGCGCATAGCAGCACAGCTGTGACGGTGTCCGGCAGACACGTGAGCTACTTCTGCAATTTGCTCACCTCTGCTGATACTCTTAACGTGAGGTCCATTCATATCTGTGAAAGTTCGCGACTCAAATGTTCGTAAGTTGGAGACCCGCTCTATTCCTTACGTAGAAGACTAATGTGTAGGATATATAAGTACTCAAAAAAATTGGACATCCCCAAAATAAAAGGCCCAATCAAAAACTGGGCAAGTAAGATGAATAGACACGTCTCAGAAAAAGAAGTACAAATGACCAATAGATACATGAAGAAATGTTCAACATCACTGGCCACTAAAAAATGCAAAATAAAACCAGACTGAGATTCCATCTTACCCCAGTCATCATCAAGAAATCAACTAAGTGATGGTCAGGCTGCAGCGGAAAAGGAAAACTTCTTCATTGCTGGTGGAAACATAAACTAATACAATCATGAGAGAAATCCATATAGAAA
This sequence comes from Chinchilla lanigera, assembly GCF_000276665.1. Taxonomy (NCBI): domain Eukaryota; kingdom Metazoa; phylum Chordata; class Mammalia; order Rodentia; family Chinchillidae; genus Chinchilla; species Chinchilla lanigera. The sequence goes on along the minus strand of NW_004955472.1, from coordinate 3,432,728 downwards.
TTCCTCAAAAAAACTGAAACTAGAAATTCTGTTCAACTCAGTTACTTTCCTTATAGGTATCTTCCCAAAAGAGTTAAAGACACCATGTGCATGATACATTCATACCCATGATTATAAAAGTACAGTTAATAGTAGCTAAATCTTGGATGTGGCCTGTATATCCATCAACAGATGAATGGATAAAGAAATTGATGTATTTACATGCAATGGCGTATTACTCTGTCATAAAGATAAACTTGAGTCATTTGTAGGAAAATAGATGCACCTTGAGATCATATTAAGTGAAATAAATCACACACACATACATACACACACACACACACATAAGCTAAAATACTGCACTACTCCTCTAATGAGAATAGCAAACTACAAATAAAGAGTAAAATAAAGATAACAGTAAAGAGGAAGACAGATTTTTCTCAAATGGAAAAAAGATTGAGAGAGGAAAAGAAGGCAAGGGAGAAGAGGGGCAAAAAATGAAAAGAACTGAGACGTGTCACATACACACATCAACTTCTTGCAAGGAATGTAAATATTCTGTACTGCAAACATGTACCTATACAAAACCTTAAAACCTTACCATAGTACAAAAAATAAAATGTAAAATCATTTATATGTAAAAATATAGTCTTTTCTCCAATCATACCTCATCTATTGGTTTGATTGTTTTTGTTGATTCCAGTTTTCTAGAAAACTGAAATTAATGCACTCCTGAAAACAGAACATTTTCATCACTAGGAAAAGTTTATTTTCTTAGATTCTGGTGGCAAAAGTGAGAACAGAAATGCTGCTCATTTGGTCAAAAGAGAGACTTTTGAACAACAATGAAGGTGTGCCAGATGTCAATTATCCTCAGAGAATGTCGCCTTCTATTATCCATGGAGATCCATGATATTTCACCAGAGATGTATTTTTTCTATGAATATGAAGAGAGTATGTCATTATATTTCTGAAATACTCTTCAAATTTTGACACCTAACAGGACTGGCAAGGAATAAGTTTTTAAAAAACTACCATTAGGAACAGAAATGGTTTAAAAGTAAGTCAGTGAAGCATATTTCTTTTTCTCTTCCAGCCATTTCTGTTTAAAGAACTTCAAATGTATGAAAACATATCACAAAATTCCATAAACAAGATAGTACACTGTAGTACACAGGAAAAGAGATGGTGTTCAAGAGGTCCAAGAAAAGAAATGGCAAACTCTTGTGAATTAGGTGGATACAAAGCAGATTATAGTACATACAGTAACTTGAAAACATGAAAAATAGTAATAATCAGAGATGCTATAGAGTATCTAATGTCTTAGGATCCAATTTGAAGTTACGTAATAGAATGCTAAAGTTCCAGTCACATTAGAAGTGTGTTTCTGAGTGACAGAGAGTGACAGAAGGAGGGGGGAAGGAGAGAGGGGGAGAGAGGGAGAAGGAGAATAAAAGATAAGCAATATTTAATTGACCCTTGGAAAACACAGGGCTTTATAAATTTGAAAAGTTATCACAACAAAAGTGATTCATACATTTGAGTTCAGAATCCTGAAGTTTTAAATATTTTGATGCTGAGCAGAGGACAGAACTCTGCCCACTGAGTGCACATGTGGAGGATGGACCCCCACCCCTGACAGTGTCAGACATAGGCCCAAATAAACAACCTAATGATGTAGCTGAAGGTCCTAGAAAAACAAGAACAATCCAAATCCAGAGCTAGTGCAAGGAAATAAATTATAAAGATCAGAGAAGAAATTAATGAAATGGAGATTTAAAAAAGTATGAAGAACCAATGAATCAAAGAACTGGTCCTTTGAAAGAATAAATACAATAGAAAAGCCCTTAGCCAGTATCACCAAAAAAGGGAAGAAAAAAACATAAATTAATGCAATTAAAAATGAAAAGTTGAAATCACAAAGAACAGCACTGAAATTCAGAAGATTATTAGCAACTACTTCACAGACATGTATGCCCATAAATTGGAGAATTCAGACATAGAAATTCTAGAAATATATGAATTACCAAAACTGAACCAAGAAGACTTAAAAATCTTGCATAAGACAATTCCAGGAAATAAAACTGAAGCAGTACTTAAAAAAGAACTACCAACCAAGAAAAGTCTGGGATCTGATATATTCACTGAAAAATTCTCCAAGAACTTCAGGGAAGATCTAACTGCAATACTCCTCAAACTCTAAAGAAGTTGAGAGGAAAGCAATACCTCAAAGTCACTCTTGGAAGCTAGCACTGCCCTGAGTTAAAAAAAAAAAAAAAAAAAAAAAACAGAGAAGGATCCAACCAAAAAAGAGAACTACAGGCCAATTTCTCTGATGAACATAGAGAAAAAGTCTTCAACAAGATACTGGCAAAAAGAATGCAACAAATCATCAAAAAGATCATATGTCATGACCAAAAAGGCTTCATCCCAGAGATGCAAGGATGGTTAAACATATGCAAATAAATAAATGTAATCCATCACTTAGAAGGGAGAACAAAAATCACATAATTATTTTGTAAATGGATGTCTGTTTGTTAATGTTTTCCTTCATTTCTTAAAAAAATCACACAATCATGTCAAGAGATGCAGAAAAAGCCTTTGTCAAAATCTGACATTCATGATAAAAAAAAAAAAAAACCTGAAGAAAAGAAATACAGAAGGAGCTTATCTCTATCTGATAAAAGCCACTAAGGACAAACCTACCGTCAGTACAATATTAAGTGGGGGAAATGGAGACCAGTCCCTCTATGGTCAGGAACATGAGGACATGTCCACTATCACACCTTCCATCCAACATAGTTCTGGAAACATTAGTGAGAGCAATCAGGCGAGAGAAAGCAATAAAAGCAATATGCCTAGGAAATAAAGAGGTCAAAGTATCACTACTTGCAAATAACAATCCTCTACTTACAAGACCCAAAAAATTTCACCAAAAGACCCACAATTAATGATGAAAGTCAGCAATCTATCAGGATACAAAATCAGCAGTCAAAACTCAAACTCATCCTGTAAAACAATAGAAAATTTACCAATGGAAAATTAGAGAAATGATAATTTTTATAAGAGCATCAATAAAAATGAAATATTTAGGAATTAATCTAACCAAGATAGTGAAAGACCTCTACTTCAAAAATTACAGTACTGTTAAAAGATGATCAAAAAGATATCAGAAATGGAAAAATACTCCATGTTTATGGATAGGCAGAGCCAATATATTCAAAATGGCTATACTTGCAAAATTGACATACAGATTTAATGCAACCCCAATAAAAATACCAACAACAATCCTCACATATCTATAGAAAATAATTCTAAAGCTGATATGGAACCCGAAGAGACTCAGAATAGCAAAAGCAATCCTGGATAACAAAAACAAAGCAAGAGGCAAAACAATTCCAGGTTTTAAATTATACTACAAAGCTATTGTGATTAAAACAGCATGGTATTGGCACAAAAGAGACATGTGGTTTAATTAAACTCAGAAGATGAAGCAGGAACAGCCCTAGATACATATATGATCTTTGACAAAGAGGCCAGAAACATACACCAGAGGAAACAGACATACTTAATCTACTGAAGGTAAAATCCTGGAAAATATAGTGTAGACAAAGAGTTTCTGAACAGAACCCCAAGGGTGCAGAAATATTACTGAGAATCAATAAATGAAATTATATCAAATTAAAAAGCTTCTGCACAGCAAAGGAAACACCAGAGTAAAAAGACAACCTACAGAATAGGGAAATTTTTTTTCCAATTATTCCTTGGGCAGAGGACTAATATCTAGGATATATATATAGAACCAAAAAAATTAGACTCCCAAAATAAAATACCCAACCAAAAAATGGACAACTGAAATGAATAGCGTCTTCTCAGAAGAAGTAGAGATGACCAACAGATACATAAATGAATTTTGGACACTACTGACCATTGAAGAAATGTAAAGTAAAACAACACTGAAATACCATCTTACTCAAGAAAGAGTGACTATCATCAAGAAATCAAATACTAACAAATGCTGAGTGAAAGAAGGAGCCCTTCTGCATTGCTGGCGGTAAAGTAAGTTAGTGCAAGTACTGTGAAGATCAGTGTGGGGAGTCCTCAAATCACTAACACTAGAAATACCATTTGATCCAGCTATTCACCTCCTAGGTATTTCTGAAAACTTTCATCATCATATTTTAGTGATACATGCATACCCATGTTTATAGCAGCATGATTTATAATAGCTAATTATGGATACAGTCCATATGCCCATCAATAAATGAATGAAGAAAATGTGATATTTAAATAGAATGGAGTATTACTCTGCAATAAAAAAAAGTTAAACTTAGAGTATTTGTAGGTAAGTGATGCACCTCAAGGTCGTAACGCTAAGTGAAATAAGTGAGGCACGAGTTTAAATATTGCATAATGTCTTGCACTAGTGAGACAGTATGTTGCTTACACACGCAGGTCTGATTTAGTGAGTAAAAATTAGGAGGTAAGATAAACACTGTGAAACGAAAGGAAACTGCTCAAAAGTAAAGAGCAACTGGGATGAGGGAAAAGAGAAAAGAAAGAAGGAGAAATTATGCATGTATGTATATACAGGATAGCTAACATAAGTGTACTACCGTCTTCTATGGCTTTATTGAAAGGAACAGTTAATGATTAATTATTTGATCAACCTTGCAGGTCTATATTTGTTTTCCTGAGTAACCACTTTGAAGAGATCAATATGTAATACAGCAACCAATGTTAATTTCGTCACCTTGTCTGTAATTCAGTATTGCTTGTACTCTTCTTGTACTACTTTGTAAATGGTTGTCTGTTTGTTAATATATGTTTTTGTTCTTTCACTTTTAAAATTTAAAAAATTGCATAGCTTCTCTTCTATGAGAAACCTAAAATATAAATAGCAAAATGAAAGATAAATAATAGATCTTTCTCAAATGGAAATAGGAAAAAGAAATGGAGGGAGAGGGAGGAGAAGACATAGAGGCAATGAGGAAAAAAATTGAAGAAAAAATAGAAATAGAGTTTCTGTAGATGGGAAGGAGACCAAACATTGAAGCAGAAAAAACTGAAAATGTTAGGGGATGAAATAAAGATGAAGAGGCACTGTGTACACTCCCCATGTAAAAGTAATCACTACAACGTGAATACGTTCTAAAAAAAAGAATGATAAAATAAGTATGTTTATATGGTAATCCACCATAGAATCAAAGCCTAATATCCTAATACATGTAGAGTTCAGATAAATAATTAGGACAACATTAGCTATTTAGTATGAGAGTATTTCCATGGGAAATACTTTTGGAAATTTAAGAGTGCAAATACCAGTAAACCAATGAAACTATGCTAAAGATCCCTCTTTACTATAATAATCAAAATTAAGAACTTTCACCCCTTACTTTCCCTACTTTTATTCTTTTATTCTTTTATTCTTTTTTCCTTGTGATTTTGTTCATTTCCCATAGTAAGCTTTGATTGTGTATTGTTGGTTATAATTAGAAATTATAAGCAAAAAATTTTGTTAAATTTAACTGCAGTAAAATTAAATTTTTCTCTTCTTGAAGTTACAATTTAAATGAAGTAAGAAAAATGTAAAACTTGGAGGTAAGTATAATGTAGGCTGATATTATATTTTTAGTGTATACATGGGACTGTGAGAAATTAGTATAAATACGAACAGAAGAAACAGAAAACAAGAAAAGCTATTTCACAATGGAAGGAACACAAATGATTGATAAACATACCATTAATATCCAAGGAAGTAGACTAAAACAATAGTGAAAGAAAATTTTATTTTGAGTTCACTGGCAAAGATAAAAATTCTGACAATGCCAGAATTTGGTAAGGATTTGAAATTAAATGAGTTTTTCTAATTATGGCAATGATCATTATTTCAATTGTTGTGTTAAACAATTTGCCATTATATTCTAAAATTCAAAACGCACCCGTGCTGTCATCCATCAGCTCCACCCCGGAAATTCCTTCCCCATCAGATAACACCAGAAAACATGCAAGGATGTTCATAACAGCCTCATTGTGATACAAAAAAACTGGAAACAAGGCAAAAAGTCTTGAGGAGGAAGTTATTTTGATACATTCAAAAGGAGAAAATTATTGTGATATATTCATACAATAGAATACCAAAGAGTAGTGAAAGTTAATAAACTAGTGTCATATATATACAGAGAAACACATAGTGAACTGGAATAGGCAAATTGTAGTAGAATTTGCATAGTATGATGTCCTTTGTCGAAATCTCAAAATGAGGAAAACTAACAATAAAATGCATACACACACACACACATATGTCTGCATATTTGTATCTTCAGAGTTAAGGGCATGATGGGCATGGAGCTCAAAATGTTTATTCTTGAGAAAGGATGACAAACAAGGAAGGGGTGAAGAGACTGCAGCAGGTCAGCAATATTCCTAAATGCAGCAGAGAACACACAGACGTTTGATTTATAATTTTTCAAACGGTATCAGTTAACTCGTATCAGACAACCTTTTGTGACTGTCATATTTTATAGGCTAAAAAAATAAATGTACAGCAGCAGAGAGGCAGATAAATGACTATGCTTAAAGCAAGATCAGTTTTAATAATAAAGATGAGTGAATGGCAGTCACTGCAATATCTCTGGGATAAAAAAGGAGAGATAGGGAAATTTTATGACAGAAAAAAAGAATTATTTTAGCAAAATATCTTGATATATCCTTGTATTTATTCCACTTTAGTCAATAATTACATTGTTATACATCATTTAATACCAAATACAATAATTGTAATTAACAGTCCAGAAGATGCAGCCTTAAATTAAAACGTTGGTTTCCTGGAATAGCCAGCTGTTGTACTACACCCTTTAACCCAATGAATGAAGCACCTCGAGATCTTGCCTCCTCGGTCTTCATACTAAATTCAGCGGACTCTCGTTTAGTTTCTTTAAATTCGTACCCATACATGTCGGTCATTCCTCCATTTACTTAGGTTGAAGCTTCTTACCTGGAAAACATTCGTCACTCTGTGTTCCAAGATCTTTAATTGTTATTTTATATTTCCCATGAGGCTTTAGATAGCTACAGAAGTGTGAATTAAATGTAGCGTGTGGATTGAAGAGCGGTTTTGAACCCTAACTTTGGAATTCAACATCTATGTCTTTAACCTCCCTGTGCCTGCACTTTCTCACCTGTAGAGCAGGCATCGTAGCCACACCATCCACGTGGGCTTGTGGTGATTATGAATACGTACATACGTGTGGTGCTAGGCAGGTAATAAGTGCTATGTTAGTCTTTCCATCATCACGTGATGATCAGCAGTGATGGAAGGAGTAGCAGTGAGCAAAGGACACACAGGGGTCCTTCAGTCATACCGTTGCTCCTCCCCTTATATTTATTCCACTTTCCAAAGTATCAGGTATTTACTCTCATCCATGGTCTAAACATTATCTAAATGGAAAATTCCAGAAATAAATAATTCATCAACTTTATATTTCAGGCCATTCTAAGCAGCATGACAAAATCTCCTACGCTCTGCTCTGTCCCCCAGGTCCTACATCATCCCTCTGTGCTGTGTGTTCACATTCACGCTGCATGCGATGCCCATCACCAGCCACTTAGTGAGCAGCTCAGCTATTAGGCCAGCTGTGGAGGGATCACAGCGCTTGTGCTCAGGTAACTCTCATTTTACTTGGCAGTGAGGAGTGATGCTGGCAGTTCAGATGCGCCTTTGAAGAAGCCATAAGGTGCTTCCATTCATTATTATCTCATATTATCGAAAGAGAAAGGTGAGTGCACTGCAAGATGTTTTGAGAGAAACCACAGTCATGTAACTTTTCATACAGTACATTGTTTTAATTGTTCTGTTTTATTATTAGCCGTTGTGTCTTGGTTACTTTTCTCTCGTTGCTGGGACAAAATACCTGACACCCAAAATTAAGGAAGGAAAGGTTTATTTCGCTTACAGTTTGTGGAGGTTTCAGTCCATAGTTGGCAAATTACAAAGCAGACTGGCACATGGCAGAGAGCTACAGCTCTTGGAGGCAGAACACAGGAAAGCAACAAGCACAAAAGGCAGGAATCGCCCCAAGCAGCCTCTTGCTCTCCCTTACATATGCAAACTATCCACCCCAGGGCGGTGTAGCTCTCACACCCATAATCAATCAAACTCTTAAAGCCTGCCCTATGGCCGCTTGAGGCTTTGGGGGGACACCCAGACACAAACCATAACACATTGTTAATCTCTTACCATCCCCAATTTATGAATTAAATTTATTTATTAATAAACTTGTATAGGGAAAACATAGTACATGTAAGGTTTGGTACACTCCAGGGCTTCAAGCCTCCCTGGGAATCCTGGAATACATCCCCTGCTATAGTATGGTAATATCGTATGTGACACAAACAACTCACAGCCAATTGTTTAAATATTCCGGTTCATATGACATACACCTAACCATACCAGTCTAACTTAATATTTCAAGTTTTTGAAATGTTTAACTCCTAAAATAATACTATGACACTTAAGATATCTAATCTGCATATTTTCCCACTGATTTCTACGATCTAACCTCTCTAGGATGAAAATTTAAAAGTATCCAAGAGAGAGGAAAGGAAGGAATAAGAAAAGAATTATACAATATTTCTCTTCTATTTCATGTAATACTATGAAACAAATATTTGAAAATTTACATTGCTTAGAACTATAAAATGTATTGCCACAAAAAGAAGGCTCTTCTGAACACAATCTGGAAATGTTTATCTAAAATTAGTCGTTGTTGTAGCAGTGACATATGAGGTTATACGATAAGTTTTCAAAGAAAAATCACATTACAAACTGTTCTTATCTCGATTTAGATTTAAAATTTTTAGACACAGAAATTCTCTGGATAAGCAGAGTCTGATGCAAGATCTTAGAGCTCAGTTTGTACTTGATCTCGAGGTAACAGTTCATGTTGTTTTTTATGTGTGTTTCCCTGAAAAAGTCTGCATATGCGAATAAATACTAAATATTGTCTCTAATTCCCAGTGTGCCAGAGCTCCTCCGTATGCTTGCAGCCACCACAGCATACCACACACAGGACCAAATGATACTCAGGAAAACAATTGCTCCTCTTCTTGTTTTACCATGCAGTGGTTCTTAGATACATATTAAAATAATCTGAGATGACTTTGAAAAGTACTGAAGCTGAGGTCCCGGGTCCAGAGGTTTAATTGTTTCAAAACACAGCTCAAGTAACGGTATCTTTTAAAGTGTGCCAGTGAGACTAATGAACAGAAAGATTGAGAATTAAGGATATCAAGTGTATAGAAATGACCTGAATATACGTACCAGGCACAAGGATTTGAAATGTGCTTTTTTCAATAGCAAAGGCAACAAAGTGACCCAAGGGAAGATGCTTCATCTGAAAAGATAAATTGACTTGGCTGAAGTAAACATGCACATATACATATATACCATTATACTGAGATAAAACAGTATAATCTGATCACTGCAATGTATTAAGAATGCAAATATTTTTCAAATAGGCAGATTTATTTATTGAATTTATTGATCAAAATTATGCCATCCTATGGAGACTCCTCATGAAGCTCCATTTTCTAGGTGTTGCTGAAAAACACCCTAATAATCACCTGAATACATCAAGTGGAGAAACGCCATCTGTTATACTTATCAACTGATGCTTTTAGGCTATAATCAAATAATGAAATAGTAAATTAAAAATTCTTGTGAAAAATTACTGGTACTCAACATAATGATATTTTTAAGGTTCTCTTCAACATTTTCTGTCCTGAAAGCTCTGGAACTCAGAGGACAGTACATATCTGAAACTAGAACAAATACTTTAAAAACAGAAATAACTGCCGGGAGTGTGGGGGGCAGGGGAAAAAAATAAAAAATTAAAAAAAAAAAAAAAACAGAAATAGCTTCCATAACAATCTGATACAATGGTCTGAGAACATAGGCCAGTGGTAGAGCATGCACCCGGCCTGTACAGGGCCCTGGGTTCAATCCCCAGCACCACAAAAACAAAAAACTCATACATATATATATACACTGGTCCAGTACCCAGTTATACCTCCCCTGGTCCAAGTATATCTGGAATGAGAAGGCAAAGTAGAAACAAAGTATGTGAGAGAAAGGAAATAGAAATAAAATAATAAGAGGAAATATGTCTGAGCTTGGCTGTTTTACTAGAAACAGCTCACTCTGTGTACAGACCATAAATACTAATATAAAATATGCACTCAGACACACTGAAGGGACAATTATGAGTTATAATAATAAAAACAATCCCATATGTATCCACAAAGAACAAAGAATGCCATCTACAAAAAGAATTAGCCTGTCTTTATATTTCTTTTTTATTCTAAAGAAAGTTAAAAAACAATAACAAAATAACAACACAGACAAAAAGAAAGCAACATAAAAATGATACAGGGTTTCAAAACAAAATGATAGGAATTAACAGCAGTTATTATACTACTTCTGCAAGATGAATACAAGAAAACTATACAGAGATGTTCCAGAGCTATGCAACAAAGGGACTGAAACTGTAATATTATACCCAGACAAGTTTCATCCATGTACACGGCAAAAGAAAGGCATCGTCAGGTACATGAGCATTCAGAAAATAAAGTATTCATTCCACTTTTTAAAAATAATTACTGAAGAATTACTCTGGGGAAATGAAAGAAATGTATCAGCATAAGTCACAATAGAAATGATGTCAAATTTGTGGATTTGTTTATTAAGGAAAGAAGTTAATGACAAGTCCACCGTGATTCATTCTTAATACACACACACACCTGAATTCTGAAGATGAATCTAGTTTAGCGCTTCTATTTTTCAAAGGAAGAAAGAGTGTCTGATACGTTGGCAGACACCTATACTGTTTCAATCGGGTCCGTCTTATATAATAGTATATATTCATGTACTAACACCGGCAATAGCGGTTCCAAGATGCCCTGTGAAGTTCGGGTCAGGAAACACCTTCACTGAAATCGGAACTCTGATTTTGGGTTTAAGGACAAACCTCCAGCTCTCTGGTGCCGTTCTTTACACCTTTGTCGCCTTTTCTCTCACATAGGATCTGCTGTCTGAAGAGCTTGTGGGAAGAGGAGTTGTGTTTTAGCCTTCAGCAACACCAGTGCCTTCCCCACACTGTCACAAGCCATACCAGTGTCGTCTTACAGTGACACACCAAAGTGGACAGCAGACGCATGGCTTGCTCCTCATTCAGAGCCTGGCGTTAAAATTGCCCAGTCCTGGGGCTGGGGATTTAGCTCAGCGGCAAAGCGCCTGCCTGGCAAGCGCAAGGTCGTGAGTTCGGTTCCCGGTACCGGAGAAAAAAAAAAAAAAATTGCCCAGTCTTGATTCCAGGTGTATTCACCGGATTTATTTTCAGACCAGCAAACAACGGTGCCAAGATTAGAAATCAGTAAGATACAAGTAAGCCACACAGATTTCTCATCTCCAGCTTTGCATACAAGGAAGACTCAAGTCGGATGACCAGATGTCACCTTCGCAGAGTCAGGAACCGTTCAGGCCACGGGTCTCTCTGCACTTCACACCACGTCTACGTCCTTGGGCTAAGGCAGGGCATCTGCAGGGACCTCTCTGCCACCAGTTTCTATCTGTGCCTGCAGGTCAGGCCCAAAACACATAGAACGTCTAACTGCGAGAAAGCACTTCCCTGGTCCTTCACAGCAACTTTCCCACAGCCTTCATAATTCGTATATCCCACCAAAAACTGTGTACACGCTTCAGCAGTTCCCCATCATAATGACTGTCTGGAAGCTAATGGCCACCACTCTGAGCACCTCTTGAACTTGTAGAGGCCAAAGGTAGCTTGTGTTAATCTCATGATGTCTCAATAATTTAGTGTTAAAATATTCTTACTTTTTTCTTTTCCTGATATACACATTTTTAGATGTATGTAGATTAGCAATCACTATATATAATAGCAATAACAAAAATAAAATTCTGGGAACTTGAAGATACTCATTTCAATATTCTTTATACTAGTTAAAGCTGGGAATAGGTTTAGATATGTAAATTAGAACAATAAACCTACTCCATGGATTATTATGCAAACATTAAAGTTATAATTATAAATATATCACAGTTTGGAAATACTTTGACATAATTGAATGGAAATAAAGCAAAAATAAAAGTCTAAAGTGCCACTGATCCTTTAGCTTCTTTTACTTGCAAAATAACTACTCAAATAATCAATAAAATAATAAGAATCTAGAAATATGGGAATTATTTTTTGGAAAGGACAGATCTCTGGATATTATTGCTTCTAATTCATTTTGTTTTTATCTAGGAATCCATAATTTTCATTCAGAGCTCTTTCTAATAAAAGCTTTTCAGATTAAAATTTGAGCACATGGTATATATAAGTCATTTTGCTAACTGTAAGTTGTCATGCAAAGATAACACTTAAAATGCAATTCTCAAAGACAGGTATGATAGTACAAACCTGCATTCCTAGACACTAGTGAGGCTAGGCATCAGGAAGATCACAAGTCTAGACCAGCCTGAGTAACTTAGGAAGACCCTATCATGAAAATAAAATTTAAAATGGATGGGGATCTAGTTCAGTGGTAGACCTCTTGCTTCACATGAACAAGGCCCTTGGCTCAATCCCCTGTACTTTAAAGAAAAAATGGCAAGGGATATAGCTCAGTGGTAGAATGCTTGCCTAGTATATGCTGTGCCCTGGGTTCAACTCCTAGTGCTGGAAAAAATATAAAATGCATTGTTTCCTATGGAATTTATGATATAATTAGTGGAACACAAACACAAATGCATATTCATATTTGTATATGTACACAAGTGAGGCACTCTGAGAACTGAAGAACACTTAAAACCCATTTTTGAGGTAGATTATATCTAAGGAGAACTCACCTTAAGAACAAAGTCCTAGAGTTAATGTAAGAAGAATATGATTTAATGTAATTGAATATACTGTTCTAAAAATGTACAAAGAAGGAAGAAATGAGCAAAACATGCTCACTTGGTATGGGAAAACGAGAGAAGTGAGGGAGAATTCAGTGCTCTCCATCAGTACGGCTCTAGAGACAAGAAGCCAGTCCCAACGAGAAGAATGTGGTCCTCGGTCACGCACAGCCTCAGAGCGGAGGCAGACGCAATAGCGACCACTATCCTGTACCTTTGATACCAAGGGTTTTAACTCCCCACCAACACCCTGATTTTTAGACTCTCACTATCTTTGGAATTTTAATATAGAGCAAAATGGGCCCTTAAGACTGTTCAGAACATTCTCGTCTAGATGAATGTTTGTTACAGCTTCCATTGAGAAGTAATGAACTAACATTGCCCTCTCTATGACAATTTGGTTAATGAAAAGCCACCTAGAGGGAACGAGTCCATTTGAGTCCTCACAACCTGGGACCCTGCACCCGGAAAGCTGAGGCCCAGACAGGAAGAAAAGAACCGCTCTTCAGGATTCTCTGGTTTGCCCTACACAGGGACCAGTTTCTTTGATTAACAACCGTGCTATTCTCCCTTCAAAATGAAGCCTCCCTCTCAAGATCCCAGAAAGCTGAATGTATCAAGCAGGTGCTGAAATGGAGAAACTAAAAGTCTATGATGATGATTCAAAACAGGAAGGCTACACCCCAGGGAACACGCTGGGAAGAGAAGAGCAGGACTTACGAGGTTAGGGAGGAAAACTCTGCAAGGAAATCTCAGAAGAAAATAATAGGAGTGATTGGCCTTTAAAGATGAATGAAATTTTGTTCTGAGACAAAACATCTTTTCATTTCTCTGAATGTTTGGGAGTCTAAAAGCTGAGGGAAGGAGAGATACTAAGTACTCACACTGTGAGTTATGGGGCCAGCATTGCTGCAGATTGCGCCCCCTCCCTGCCAATACACGTCTGTGGGAATCTAGCCGTGTAAAGATGAATGTGAGCAAATGTAAAGGTGAATGTGACGAATAAGAAAGACACAATTCTAAAAGTGAAATTTTAATATAAAGTAGTCATTTAATAGTCAAGAGAATGAAAAGAAAAATAACAGACTAGAAGAAGGACGTTATACAGATAGAAGAAAAGGAAATAATATATCTACACTGGCAGAAACCTGAGTATATGTCCAGAAGTTAAGGTGTCAAGGACACAATCACCACCAAGAGTTGAAAGAGACAAAGAACAGATTTTTCCTAGAGACTTCAGAGGGAACAGACAATGTCTTGCTGTCAAGATATCTTGACAGTGTCTTGCATTTGGACTTCTGTAATCCAGAACTCTGAGAGGATAAATGCCCATTGTTCTAAGCCAGGCAATTCATGGTAATTTATCATGACTGCCTCAGGAGACGCAGGAAACAGAGAAAGAAGTAATTTCTTTTAAAGAGAAACTCATGGCCAGATATTTAGGGCCCTACAAATAGAGCTTCCCGATCACACCAAGCTCAGAGCACAGTTATTTAAAAACTAAAACATGTTTGTTTTACTTCAACTAGTCCACTTCTGTGTCCTATCACATTCTATTCTGAATGTGAATAAGTTAGTATAGGTTAAGTAAAAAGAAAAGGAAAGTCAAAACCAGTATCTATGTAATAAGACCAATTTTAAATATATGTATCATACACCTACATATGCATTTATAGGGATAGTATGTACTTTAGTGATCAAAATGCTCACAATGAATTTATCTTGCATTATTTTTATGTCTTACTAAAACTCCAAAATTATGACCATTAATACTTAACAATACAATTTTAAAATTTTTCTTCATTATAACTATTTCAGTGTAACAGCAGTTTTAAGTAGTAATTCAAGTGATAAACAGCATACACTACAATTCCTAACAAAATGTTTCTATACTTTGAGCTAATTCGCTGGATATAAAGTGTGTACTAATAGGATAATTCCTATTACACTGTCTACATCACAGTAGGAGGACACAGACTAAACATTTATGGCGAATATTGAATTATTCATACTCCAAAATTAGCTGTTAAAAATGTGCATCTATCAACTTCCTTGCTAGGAAAGTTTTGACAAATAAATTACATGCTTCATCTACTTTCTATAATGTAGTAATCTTGGCTTTTTCTTCATTGGACAAAATATATGCATTTATAATTACATAGCAAGATACACAAATACATATGTACACACATAGATCATGTTACAAAGGCTGAAGCATCAATTATAGACTGCAGTTCATAAATAATTTTTCCAATGAGTAGCTAAACATACAAAATCAATCTACCGAAACAAATTTCCTGTTAAGGATATCATGTTACTTAATTAAACATATTTCTAATATATAAAGTGTGAGTTTCTCCCACAATTATCTCTGATTTGGGATATAACTGTGAACAGCAGGAAGATTTTACCATCTCAGTGTGAATATATCTTAGTCCATTTTTCTTCTGTTTAATCAATGCCTAGCGTGTTTATAGACTAATCTTTGTACCACAAGCTGAGCACTTTCTAGCATAGTTCAGTTTTGAAAAGTATTCTTGTAATATATACAGCACTAATTTTTACCTATCCCAAATATATACATATATATCTCAAATATATATCTATATGTTTATACATATATTTCACTTTATATATATGATTCACTTTACTTCTTTTTCAGGTAACTCTCAGTCCATTTGAAAAATAAAATAGATATTCTTCACTAATTATTAGCAGGTATATCAAACAGTGGGAACATAGGCAGTGCTAATTAATGGTTAAAAAAATATTAGAGGCCACTATGTTCTTTCCTCCATAGCAGCCCACCCTCATGCGGTAGGGTACGCTCCTTTTCCTACTTTCACTTGGCCCAAACTGGCTCTGCGGAGCCTTCTTTTTTGCTACCTTTAATAAAACTGTGCTACCATTTAAAAAAATTGGAAAACAAGATGACATTATATAGTCAAGATGACATTATATAGTCATTATATAGTCAAAATGGACATACCCACCAATGGGAAAATCCTCACAGATGTGAGGATTGTTTATGCCTTCCAACCTGTTAGGTCACCCAGTTCCACAGGCAGCCATTTGAGGAGTAGCGTAACCTTTAATAATAATAATAATAATACAGAATTTTATATTAAACTATGCTTCTTCCTATCTAAAATAACCCAACTATAAACAAGTTTAAGTCTATAAAATATTTATAAATCTATATAATGTCTATATAATCCTTATTATATAGACATTATATAGTCAAGATGACATTGTATAGTCATTATATAGTCAAAATGGGCATACCCACCAATGGGAAAGTCCTCACAGATGTGCTCTAGGGATACGTAATAGGAAGGCCCTTAGTGTTTGTAGTTATTCCGTTGTAAAAATGGAAAGCCAGAAACAAATCAAATGTTAGGCAACAGTATAATGAACAAATAAACTGATAAACTTCTACAGTGTAGATAATAAAATTTGAATAGATTATGTGATAGAATTTTGTACATTAATCTGATAGATTACAATGAAATTTATTAAATCACACTACAGACAGATCAGTAAAGATAAATCTTAGAAATACTATGTTCAATGAAGAAAAGTAAATTATTAAATATATATTCCATTCTTCTAAAGTTGAATAAATCAAGCGTAAACAACACACTATCTATGGGTGCCTATGTTTCTGGTGAACAGGTAAAAGAAAGCAAGTGAAAGGGGAAGAGAGGACTGAAGGAAGGAACTGCAGAGGGCTTTGAAAGTAGAGTGGCTTTTATACTGGTGTAACTGTGGAGTAATCTTCCCAAAATTACAATACATGTTATATGTGCTCTTTACATAGATTATTTTTCCCAGTTAAAAAAATTCAAAAGAAAAACTTTAATACAGCTAATGTTGCTTTGAATAGTTTGGGAAAGGACAGATTAGAAATGTACATTTATACCAACTTCCTGGGAATTAACATTACTCATACAAGTAGAAATTGTAAAAATTCCTCATGAATTTGACATAAAATCTCCATTCATCATTCTCTGAAAAGTTTTTAAAGAATCAAAAATTGGTCATACTTCCCTGCTGTGCCTTCTCCATTGACTGGGTCCCCTGAAGCCTTCCAACCTGTTAGGTCACCCAGTTCCACAGGCAGTCATTTGAGGAGTACGGTAACCTTTAATAATAATAATAATAATACAGAATTTTATATTAAACTATGCTTCTTCCTATCTAAAATAACCCAACTATAACAGAAAGTGGTTCATATTTATATGACTAAAGTGTGATACAGCATTACTTTGATAGTTCTTAAGGGCTTCTTGGCTATTAAATATCATGACTAATATCTATTGTAACTGTGTCTTCCAAAGAATTTTTACCATCTGAAAATGAAGTCTATGGAGAATACATCTAACTTATAGTTATTTCTTCATAGTCTTTCTTCTATTGAAATCCTGAGAACATATATAAAAGATACCTTTTTTTCTGAAAGCCATGATCTTGATAGAGTACATATACGGCACTGATGTGAGGATTTTATACATTTATAAATATTTTATAGACTTAAATGTTAAAATTTCAAGTTATATTTTATCCTGTTCATGTCAGAAGTTCTAAAAGCCATAATTTTGAAACTTTTACAAATCAAGACTAGCCTTCCTGTCACATTGAAATGTCGTAGTAAATAAAGTCAAAATACAGAGTAGTTTTTTCTCCTTTTTAGCTGATATTAAAAGACATTACTGCTTTCTCTCAGGATTATTTTAGTGTCTTAATTATAGTAAATTAGAATAATTAGAGAGAAATTATATGAACCCTGCATTCCCCAAAGCCTTCATGCTGCCTTTTAGTCAGATAATGAATGTTAATATAAATAATTGATACATTTTGAGTGCCTCTAAGTCTTCACACCTTACATTTTTCTTTTAATTTTGCTCCAGATAGAAAGTAAATCATTTCTGGCAACATTTTCTTGCTCTAAAGAGTGCTCATTAAATTTTTGGTGAAATTTATTACAAACAACACAAAGTAATTCCGTAGTAACAGAGATATATATGCATTTCTTTTTATTTTATTATCATGGCCTCAGATAAGCACAATCCCTCCAACAAATGGAGTAAAGGTTTTTCTTTCTGTTTGTTTATGTGATTTTGATCTAAATTCAGTAAGTGTCTACAAAGTGCACTTTGTTACACTTTAAACATGGTACAGACCAGTGGTGGCAAACCAATGTGGCACATGTACCACAGTGGGCTATTTGTACCACTGAAAGCTCTAAAGGGTTCGCCATCACTGGTACAGACAAACATAATAATGGTAACCACATTCGAGCAGGTGAATTCATGAGGACTGAATATTCAATATTTAATACTGACCAGTATACTGTATAAAGAGTATACTGACCAGTATGTAATATTTACCAGTATATAACCTGAATACTGTGTGCTCATACTGGCAAGGTAGTGGATTTTTGTACATATGATGCTGCTTTTTCTGTTGTAAAGGTTATAAGAATTTGTAGGTATGCTGCACCTTACCAAAGTGAAATGAGATGAAATAGTAAAATGTGATGGAGAGACTACTCCTGCCTGAGAAGACACAGAACATGGGGATGGAGTAACTCGGGCACAGGCCAACAGAAATGTGGACTAAGGTGGCCAAAGAGACTTTCCCATGGAGAACACGATGTGTGTAAGTGTGCGGAGCAGACAGATACTGCGTTTTGGTTCCAGGGATGGAGAGAGAACCGATATGGCTGAAACACAGACAGCCAAGTGTATTTATAGAGTGCTATTAGTCTATTGTACTTTTTCAGAGACCATATTATACCTCGTAGAAAAAAATACTCATTCTTAAGGGAATTAAAAGTTCAGTTGAAACTGAATTTGAAGTTTTGTGCCTGGCATCATTCTGTATCTAGAACTCTTAATTTTGGGGAAAAGAAATGTTGGCAAATACCTTTATACATGGTAACTGACATATTGATAATTCTGTCCATTGTCTTTCACATGCAGATCCCAAAGTAGAAAAACAAGTGTTCAAGTATCAGTTCACATTAGTGCATGGCAGCTGGTCATTGCGTATTTGTTTCCCCTGACTAAAACTAACTTTCATCATTTGTAAATCTGTCACAAACATATCCACCCCCAGAGAGTTGTTG
Organism: Chinchilla lanigera; assembly: GCF_000276665.1. Taxonomy (NCBI): domain Eukaryota; kingdom Metazoa; phylum Chordata; class Mammalia; order Rodentia; family Chinchillidae; genus Chinchilla; species Chinchilla lanigera. The sequence continues at coordinate 3,413,661 of NW_004955472.1, read as the reverse complement.
GAAAAACCGAATAAGTGAATGGTACAAAGGACCCAGCCCGCAGCGAACCATACAGAATATGTTACAACCTGAGTAAATGCTGCTTCCTCCTAGCTCATCCACACTCAGTCCTGTGTGTGTAAGATACCAGAGGTATAAGACCATGACCACTTATCCTCACATCTAGTCAGACTCAGGCAAAGGCCAGAGCAAGCAGCAAGCCCTTTCTACCACCTTTGCCTCCTTGTAAAGCAATTAGAGCATCAGACTTTCTTGTTCATAACACAGAAAGTTGCTGTTTTCTGCCATCCCTGCCACTGAATCATATCTGTCTTCTGCTATCCACAAATAAAGATGTAAGGAGAACACACCATTCATATTTCAGCCCTGTCTATTTGTTCTGACTTTATAGTTGAATATTTTAAGATTAAATACGGAACATGATTAATAATTATTCTAGGACAACAGGGAAAACTAAAGTATATGGTTGCCTAGTTACAGTACACATCGCTGATACACAAAAAAGTGATGGTGAGGCCCATTCCACACAAATCAACTGCAGTCAGAGAGAAGGAGATGCAATTAATAAAATGTTAGTTAGTTCTTGCCTTCCAAGTTGTACATATTATTAATAATTTTGAAAAAGAAAAGTTATAGCATATCATACAGATACAAATGTAAAATAATTTTCTTCTAGTATTATACTTCTATCAGTCTGATCTAAAAGAATACATTTTAAAATGAACATTAGTGGGAAATATAAATCTTATAATTCATTAGGTCCTAAAAACAGATGCTAGTGAATATTTTCATGATTTCTGCTGTTAATAGTATTTTTACATAGAACATCCACTTTGGACTCATCCATGAGATACTTATTTCTATAAAACATAGAATGAATTTTGGTATTGCATACTCTTTTAAATTATGTGGCAGTTTTTCCTGCCAAAAAAAACCATTTCATAGACAGTATTAGGAACTACACTAAGTATCAGATGAACAAAAGATCCAGACTATGCCAGCAAAGCTGTCTTTTGGGGCATACAGAAAAGTGTCTGGCTTATTGTAGTGTACTTTGAGGATGACCATGACAAAGAAAGGCCCATTTTTGGTTTGGATCTTTAAATTTTGGGAGTCTGCTTTTTTTCAATTCTTTATATGTTCTAGATATTAGTCCTTTGTCTGAGGAGTAGCTGGCAAAAAAAATCCCATTCTGTTGGCTGTCTATTCACCCTGTTAGTGATTTTACTTGCTGTGTGAAAGCTTTTTAACAAGATGGGATCCAGTTGTTGATTCTTTGTAATATTTCCCATGCAATTGAAGTTTTGTTCACGAAGCCTTTGCCTATACCTATGTCTTCAAATGTTCTACCTAGTCTATCTTCCAGCAGATTTAGTGTTTCTGCTTTAATATTCAGATCTTTGATCCATTTCAACTTTAGTTTGGTAGATAGTGATAGACATGGGTCTAGTTTTAATCTTTGGCATATAGAAAGCCAATTTTTCCAGCACCATTTATTAAAGAGGTTATCTTTCTTCTAGGGAATATGTTTGGCCACTTTATCAAAGATCAGGTGGCTGAGTGTGTCTGGAGTTGTTTCTGCACCTTCTAATCTGTCCCATTGATCCTCAGGTCTATTTTTTCGCCAGAACCATGTTGATTTTATCACAGTAGCTTTTTAGTATAATTTCAAGTCAGGGATTGTGATGTCTCCTGCCTTGTCTTTGTTGCCCAGAATTGTTTTTCCTAGTCCAGGACCAAAGGACTTGGTGTTGGTACAAACAGATAACAACTTTTTACACTTAATAAATTGGGAAGGTAAGATCTTGGGACAGACTAAAAGGCCAAGTGCCAGCTATACCTGAAGACATCACCTGAGGAATACTCATTTCCTAGGGACGCTTCAATCCTAGTGATAAATCTACCTACTATAAGCAATTTACAAGCATTAATACAGAAAACAAATTAAAATTTAAAAAAAGAAAATGACAAGATGCAGAAGCAAAATGAAACTCTAGTCCTTTAGCCCACCCAGGACAAGTCCAGGGGCCACTGAGGTGGAGGAAATCAGGAACCAACCACTCAAACTTTCTAAAATTGTAGCAGTGGAAATTTTAAAAAGCAGATGAATGATGCTGTAGAGAAAATCAGAGAAGAAATAACATCTCAGGTAAAAAGAAAGAAATAATGGTCATAATGGAAGATATGCTCAATGACTGTAGAGTAGGAAGATTAAGAAAAAAAAGGGGAGCTTAGGAAAATGATTGAAATCATGAATACCCAATATAGGAAAGAAATGGAACCCATAGAATAGATTTAAACAGATACCCAAGAGATTAAAAATTCTATCAAAAATATCCTCAGCCAAATGAATCAATGAGAACAGAATATCAGATCTAGAAGACAGGATTGCAGATAGCAGCTCAGTGGCATAAGCGCTTGCCTAGCAAGCCTGAGGTCATGAGTTTGATTCTCGGTACCAAAAAAAAAAAAGAAAAAAATTAGAAAGGGATCACAAAAAACCAATCCAACAGTTGCAATATGATGCAGAGAAGAGCAAGATAAAATTGATTATAGTCAACAAAAAAGCAGGAGACAGCACAAATTATGTAAAACAAAAAAAGAGAGAGAAAAACTTATTCACAAAAGTAATGGCAGAAAACTTCCCAAGCATAGAAAAAGAATTTGACATATATAAGTGAGACATATAGAACTTCAAGTAGCCATGACCAAAATATTGATTCTTGATCCAAATCATGAGTCAGATTTTATCCTTAAAAGTAGATGCATGAAGATAATAGTGAGAGTAGAAGAAAGAAACATTTGCACAGGTGTAGAGAGGGCATAAGATATTACAGGATTTCTTGACAGAGCAGACGCAGGGTCTGAAAGATACTGAAAATAATTAGTGCCCATTTTGGAAGAAGAAGAGGACCCTGAGCCTCAACCAACTTCTCCAGATAATTTAATGTGACTAGTTCAAAGTTTAGAAAGACAATCTTGTTCTTTACATAGCAGCTGTGAAGCACTACAATAAGCATGATACATTTTAAAGAAAATATACAAACACACAGTATCAGGGAATTGAAAATAGGCACAATTAAAATAGCAATCAATGACAAATTAGAAAGCACCTGGAAAAGAACTGTCTGCTTTAATTGACAATGTTCAACATGCATGTTCTTGAAAACAGAGATTATACCTAGTCTTATTACACACGATCTGGAAAAGTGTTTACACTCTAAAAATGTCATTTGGCTTGGGAGGTTTGTGCATAATGGTGGTGGTTGTGTCACTTTTGGGTAAAGGTGGGTAGTTGGTGGCCATGGCCTTTGGGCTGGGATGAACCACATTCCCAGTTAAGGCAGGACAGCTGGCCTGAAACATGGCCAGTACAGTGGTAGCAGTTGGACTGACCACTGCTGCTGCAGGACTTGCAGGCTGTTATGTTTTACAAGCCATGAAACATATAGAGCCTCAAGTAAAATACGTTTTTCAGAGTCTACCAAAATCTGGCTTCAGTGGTAGCTATTATAGAGGTGGATTTGAATCCAAAATGACAAAACGGGAAGCCACATTAATACTAGGTGTAAGCCCTACTGCTAATAAAGGAAAAATAAGACAGGCTCATCAATGAATTATGCTCTGAAATCACCCAGACAAAGAAGGATCTCAAAATCAATGAAGCTAAAGATTTACTAGAAGGTCAAGCTAAAAAATTAAGTAAATGTATGACGAATTTTCAGTTCATACTAGCTTATGTATATGAGTACTAATTTTATAAAATAAAACCCTTCTGAGCTAAAAGAAATTTAAAAAATAAAAATGTCATCTGCTGTAACAGAGTTTTTAAGGCACAATCCATGTTTGGCTCTATGTTTAAATACACAAAGGTTAATTGTTAATTTCTCTATATACATTTAACTTTATAAAATAAATATCCTCCCACAAAATAGAAAGATTGCCCTCTAATTACTCTCGTGTCACACAAGAATTCAAGTGGGATTCCAATGCATGAACAGTACTGACTAAATATCACAAAGACATTGGCATAGATTTGATCCAAACAGGTCAGCCTCCCCTGGCCTATTTTGAGTCCCAATTTCCTTATCTATAAAAAAGCAAGTTTAAACATAAATGATATTGACCTTCTTCTACCTTAAAAATTCCAAACTTCTGGGGTTAAATGGATGTGAAAACAGGAGGGACTTGTGGCATAAGTAAATTTTAATTGAAACCTTAAATAAATAGATAATAAAACTAATAATTTTTCTTTCTGAGCTTCATATGTATGAAATTCATTAATTTATTTAACTAACATCTGTAAAACATTTACTAAGTTCCAGCCCTATCTTAGATGCTAGAAATAAAATCTAAACCAAAATAATTATACTCCTTTGCCTCACAGAGCTTCTAATACAGAGGGACAGATAAAGAGTAGAACACACCCAGTAATGTGTATACTCTGTGCCATAGTGGAGAAGTACAGGGCCTAGAGAGATGCGATTTAGACTGCTGGGTGAGGAAAGGATGGAGGGTATGTGGTCTCAGGTCTGCACAAATTGTCTGAGGCAAGAAAAAAGAGTATCTTAGAAACTACAACACAAGGCTGTGGTCACGGTACCACACAGACCTGTGGCATCTTCATCCCTGCTCAGTGAGACTTCACTTTGGTTCTGGAGTGTAAAGAGGATTGGTCAGGGAGTAAAGCTGAAATGGACAGAATATCTGCAAGATGCTGCCCAAGACACCATGTGGTTGCCATGGTGACGTGACAGAAGGGTGGTAGTGCGGGTGAGAAAGTGGGAAACTGGAGATCACGCATAGCAAAGGGACACTGAGACAAATGTTCAAATAAGATGACCTTCATAATCTGAAAAGCTATTTTGTCCTCTCATGCCTAGCAGATCGGTAAAGTGCAGTTCTGGATGTGTCTGTGGATGGATGACATATAGGCTCGCCAGCAAACTGGAGAGGGGTTTCCAGTTGTGGGTGGCACCAACTGATAGGCTTGCAGCCTGGACACAGAAAGGGAAAGAAGAAGGAAGTGCTCCTGTTTTGAAGAACTCCAGGCCTACATTGCCTTTGGACATCAGTGTCCAGGTGTCCAGTTTCTTCAGCCTTCCATCACAAGTCCACATGGTGACCCTACAGTGAGCTTCCAGGCCTTTGACCTTAGAGTGCTGCTGAGAAGCTAGCTACTGGATCCTCCAGCTCTCTAGCACATAGAGCATCATTGTGGACCCCCTCGCCTCTGATCCCACAGATGGCTGCTGGGCTCCAGACAATGTATGTTATGACTTGGCGGAAAGTTTGTCAGCATTTTGCTCATGTCCAGAGACTTTACCTGAGACTGAGATTAAGGGCAGGGGACAAATTAATCTGGCAGAAGGAATTTCAAGACAGTTGAATGTTGAGGCTGTGGCATGGATATTGTTGGGGGCTTTTAGCCAGATCTGTGTTGAGGAGCAAGAGCAAAGACCTCAGCAGAATGATTTAAAACATTGTGAGTTTGGCCAGAGAAGGAGCTCCAGTAAAGCTGTGGACTGCAAAGGTAGATCAGAGGAGATCTTGATTGCTAAGAAGGAACAAGAGACTAGAAAAGATAGCCCGAGAGTATCACAAGAAGCAGCAGTACTCCACTCTTGGCAGTCTCAAAGCTGCAAAAGTGCAAGACCTTGCTTTGAGGAAAAAGCTGCAAAGCTCCATGTTCCAGAACGGCGGCAGTGGCCACATCAGGTTCCAAAATCGTGGTGGCATACAGAATTTGTTCCTCAGGTCAGATGCAGAGCACTCAGCAGTCTAGGCACTCGACCCCTACAGCCATGAGAGAAGAAAGCCTGATACTGCTCCAGCTGGCGGCAGACCTGGGCAGCGTCCACATGGCACTGGTGTCAGGAGCATGCTAAATGCAAGAGTTGTGGAGTTAAGAAGGCTTCTGTCAAGATTGCAGAAGGCCTAGGAGCGTGGGCATTGTGCCCCTGAGAGGCAGGTGTGAGGCTGTGAGTGTGAAGCACAAGGTGCAGTGGAGAACCCAAAAGTTTGGAAAAGCCAGTAACATAGATTCTCTAAGGAAATCTGCAAGGAGGAAGCAAAGCCAGCCCAAGAGAGAACCCCTGGGAGCTATACCCACCAGAAGTGACATAAGGGTGGAGTCACCCAACTCCTTTGGAGCTCACAGTTTGCCACAGGTTGGGTGGGATGCTGTACATGAAACTACAAAACTTAACATTTGCCCTCTTGGGTTTTAGACTTGCTTTGGTCCCAATCCTTTGTATCCCCTGTTTGTAACTTTGGAATGGGAATGTCTGTCTTGTGCAGTTAAATGTTGCAAGTGTTTAACTTTTCATTTGTGCAGGGCTCCATGGCTAAGAGTTTACCTTATATCTCAGAGGAGATTTGGGACTTGGACTTTTCAGCAATACTGAATTGTTAGAACTTTGTCAACTCTTGGAGATGGACTAAATGCCTTTTGTATAAAGGAAGGTATATGAGTCTTTAGGGGGTCAGGGGTGGAATGTTATGGTTTGTGTCTGGATGTCACCTACAGGCCTCCTCTGGTCTTGGGAGGCAGGCTTTTTAGAGATGGCTGGATCTAGAGTTTGTGATTGGTTCATTGTCTCGTGCTGGGATTGGGAGGTGTGAGTGCTGCACCTGTCCTGGGGCAGGTAGCCTGCATACAGTACAAGGGAGGGAAAGAGCCCTGCTGCTCCCTTTTGCCCCCATCTGCACTTATTGCTTTGTTGTCTTCCACTGCCATGAACTGTTGCCCTCTGCCATGTGCCACCCTGCCCTGGAGCCAGCTGCATATGGACTGATACGTCCACAAACCAGGAGCTAAGTAAACCTTTCCTTCCTTAATTTTGGACATAGGGTATTTTGTCTCAGCAATGAGAGAAAAGTAACTAAGACAACTATTTTTTTAATTTTAGCTGTATTGATACCCAGTAAACTCTTGTCATGACAAAAATCATCCTTGTATGTTGGTGAAATTGTTAAAGGCCTTTATATGTCAATGATATACCAGTCATTTGACCACAGACCTGTAAAAACACAAGATAAGACATTCCACCAAAGACCTATAAGGACACACCATAACACAACACCTTATGTTTCTGGGAAATAAATTTTAATATTCTGTGACTTTCCCATACAACATTTGAAGGGAAAATAGTTTTGCTACATTGCTATTAAAAATCAGTTCAAACATAAATATGTGCAATCCATCTTTCAAGTATAATCTAAAAACAATAGGTGAGCTTTATATTTAAAAGTGAAGAAGAAACTAAGCAATTCTGCCTTTAATTTGGAATAAAAAGAATGTGTCTCATTCCATGTATTTTGCAAATATCTGAATCTAGGTCTATAATCATTTTTGACATTTTAGATCTCAAGGTTTATTATATCTGAACTGTTTCTCTTCAAATAATCAAACACTCTATTCTGATTTAAATTGTGTAATGGGTGGTTAAGCTTCAGATTTTACTTTCAATTTGATCACATATTTTAATATAATTTACTCTTATTCTAAAAGGCATTTCATATATATTATTTAAAGATAAAGCCAGAGGCAGTAATATGAATCTTTAGTTTAAACTTGACATTCCTTTTAAGAATATTACAGATAATTCTGTTATCCTCTTATCTATGCTCTAATGAGCTTAAAAATATTTTATTGAAATATAAGACACCCGCAAAGTAAGCCCACTGTGCAAGCACTACCAAAATCAAAATGTAGAATATACTATCACCAAAGAGGCCCACTGTTATCAGCATCCAACTGATAGGAGTCCACACAGAGTAACCATTATCCAACATCATAGATTAAAAATAAAAGGGCTGGGGATTTAGCTCAGCAGCACAGCACCTGCCTGGCAAGTGCAAGGTCGTGAGTTTGATTCCTGGTACCAGAAAAAAAATAAATAAATAAAATTGTACAACAGATATTTATTGGCTTTCTTTTCTCAACTTCAATAATGTTGATATACATACAAATCATTTGTTCTCAGAGCTGTTTTTCCATTTTGTAAATGTGCTAACATTTATTTAGCCATTTATTTTTCCATTTTTTGGAGTTTCTAGTTTCAACTGATTTTGGTGAAAATGTGTATGAATTCATTCCTCTTAAGTATCTAATTAAAAATCAAATTGTTGAAACAAACGGTAAAAATATGCAATTTTATTACATAACATGAACAGTTTTCCACAGTAGCTCCATCATTTTCAAAAGATGTGTATGAGAGTGCTAACGCTCCATCTCCTCAGCAGCTCAACATTATTCATCTTTCATTTTATCCCCTCTAGCACATGCAATAGTACTTTATTTCCATAATGAAATTTTATCTTAAGTAAGATTGGGCACATTGCTGCTTGTTTGTCGACAATTTAGACATCTGTGTGTAAGACAGTGCATTTTTCTAATGAGCTGTCTTTTACCATTGATTTGTAGGAGTTATTTATATATTCTGGGCACAAAACATTTTTCAGATATTTGTGTTGCAAATGTCTTTTCCCTGCCCATGATTAGTATTTTCATTTTCTGAATATAGTCCTTGAATGAACTTCATCTTACTTTAGAAGAAGTCTGATATTTGAATGTTTCCTCTGTAATTAGTATTGTATACACTACTGAAAGTTTTTGCCTACTGCAAAATTATCAAGATAGTCTATCATCTTCTGTTCTACTATTATTGTTTTTTTTCTTCACATGGATATTAAATAAATCAGCACAATTTATTGAAAAGGGCATCCTTTTCCCATCAGTCCTCAATGATATTTTGAGATGCATCAAATGGCTGTATATGCATTAATCTTTTTCTAAACTCTTTGTGCTATTCTTTGGCCCCTTTGCCTAACTCTGTCTAATAGCACACTGTCTTATCTACTGCAGCTTTATAATATTTGGTTCTCGTACTGTAAGCCTTCCAGATGTTTTACTATTTTTAATATTTGGCTACATTTTGGCCCTTTGAGAATCTGACCCTGAAATTCACACAGAAATAAAACTTACACATGGAACATCACCCTTAATTATAAAATATTGGAAACTTTCTTCCAAAATAAGGAACCAAGCAAGGATGTCTGCTAACACTACACCTTCATGAGCAATCTTGTCTGATCTCAGAAGCTAAGCAGGGTAGGTCCTGGTTAGTACTTGGATGGGAGAACACTATACCTTAACATTGCACCAAAAAAAAAAAAAAGCCAGGCGTGGTGGCACACACCTGTAATTCCAGCACTCAGGAGGCTGAGGCTGGAAGATTGCCTCAGTTTGAGGCCAATCTGAGCTAGTTAGTTCAAGAGCAGCCTTAACTATATGGCAAGACCCTGTCTCAAAAAAACAAACCAAAAAAAATTGCACCAACAGTAAGAAAAATGACACAATTTAATGAGTGAAGAGGAAATAATTAAGACTGTTATGATTTTCAGATGATATCGTTTTATATGTAGAAAGTCTTTTAAAACTAGATACAACTATTACCTTTCAGCTAAAATGTTACAAACGCACAGTGATATTTTTCCCTCTCTGTAGGTTATTGTGAATGATATTGATTAAATCAAATATCTTAGAATTTTATATTTAACTTTTTGTTGCCAGTTTATGGCCTTAATTTCTCTCTGGTCAGCAAATATCTTGGCTATGATTTCTAATTACTCAATATTTGTTGTGATTTGTTTTACAAGCCAGTATGTACTTTTAGAACATTTTTCATGTGTACTTCAAAACAACATGACTTTAGAAGTTGCATAGCCTTCATGGATTTCAATACCTTATATTTGCTTTTTTTCTTATTTTAAAGGTAAAAGAAGGAAAACATATTAACAGACATCCATTAACAAAATCGCATAAGAACAATGCAAGCAATACAGAGTTACAGACAGAGTGACAGGAAATTAACAATGGTGGTTGTATTACGTATTGATATCTTCAAAGTGGTTTCACAGGAAAACAAATAGAGACATGCAAGACTGATCAAATAAGCAGTCATTAACTGTTCCTTTCAATAAAGCAACAGAAGTCAGTAATACAACTATATTAGCTATCCTGTATATACATACATACATAATTTCCCCTTCTTTCTTTTCTCTTTTCCCTCGCCCCAGTTGCTCTTTTCTTTTGAGCATTTTCCTTTCATTTCACAATGTCTATCATACCTCCTAATTTTTATTCACTCTTTCATTTTCTTACACTGGTGAGACAATATGTTGCTTACACATGGAGGTCTGGTTTATTTCACTTATGAGTATGGTCTCTAGTTGTGACCATTTACCTATAAAAGCCTCAAGTTTATCTTTCTTTATAGCTGAGTAATATTCCATTATATAAAAGTACCACAAATTTTTTATCCATTCCTCAGTGGATGGACATTTGAGTTGCTTCCACAATTTAGCAATTACAAATTTGCTGCTACAAACATGTGTGCACATATATCGCTGTGATATAATGTTTATTCAGACCTTCTGGGAAAATACCCAGAAAGAGAATATCTAGGTTGAATGAGACCTTTAGACCTAGTTTTCTGAGGAATCGCCAAACTGATTTCCACAGTGGTTTCACCAGTCTGCATTCCCACCAGCAGTGGAGAAGGGTTCTTATTTCTCCACAGCCTCACTATGATTTGTTATTGATTGATTTCTTAATGATAGCCATTCTTACTGGGGTGATATCAAATCTCAATGTTGTTTTAATTTGTATTTCTCCAATGACTAATGCTGTTGAACATTTTCTCATGTATTTATTTGCCATTTGTATTTCTTCATCTGAGAAGTGTGTGTTCATGTCAGCTGCCCATTTTTGGATTGGGTCTTTGAATTTGGGGGGGCTGATGTTTTTTAATTCCTTATATGTTCTACATAGAAGACCTTTGTCTGAGGGTCAGATAAAATTTTTTCCCAATTTGTGGGCTTTCTTTTTATTCTGCTGGTGATTTCTTTACATGTGCAGAAACTTCTCAGTAGGATGAGATCCCAGCTGTTGATTCTTTGAAGTATTTCCCATGCAGTTTGGTTTTTGTTCATGAACCCTCTGCCTATCCCTATGTCTTCAAGATTTTTACCTAGTTTCTCTCCCAATAGATTTTCTGTTTTAATATTGAGACCTGTGATCCATTTTTACTTGAGTTTGGTGCATGGTGATAGACTTGGGTCTATTTCAGTCTTTGGCGGGTGTCAAGCCAATTTTTCCAGCACTATTTATTAAAGAGGCTATCGTTCTTCCAGTGAGTTTGTTTGGTGCCTTTGCCAAAGATTAGGTGGTTGAGTGTGTTTGTGGTTGTGTTTGCTTTTTCCAGTCTGTTCCATTCATCCTCAGGTCCATTTTTTAGCCAGTACCATGTTGATTTTATTACAGTAGATTTGTAGTATAATTTCAGGTCAGGGATTGTGATTCTGTCTGACTTGTCTTTGTTGCCCAGGATTGCTTTTGCTATTCTGGGTCTCTTTTGGTTCCAGGTGAATTTAAGGAATGTTTTCTCTAGATCTGTGTGGTATGTTAATGGCAGTTTAATGGGAATTGCATTGAATCTGTACAACAATTTTCATAGTATGGCCATTTGTGTATTCTGATGTTGT